>NW_017728906.1:9380826-9483411 GCF_001723895.1 Crocodylus porosus
CCCCCCAGTGCCCATGCTGCATGGGGGGCTCTGCCTGCACCAGCTCTGGAACTTTAAGAAAAAAAATGGAAAAAACCCTACACTCACCAGTTCCTGCTGAACGGGGGTGATCCCGGCTGCTCCCCACTGCCCCAACACATGGGGGCTGTTCCATGAACCTCCCAAGGCTGCTGCAGGAACTGGTGAGTCCCAGGGTTTTTTTGTTTGTTTTTTTTTCTTAAAGGGCTGGAGCTGGGATGTGCTGGGACAGTAAGGGAGGAATCGGGGGGCTCATGCAGAGCCTCCCATGCAGTGGGGGGCAGCGGGGCTTTCCCCCCCACCCAACAGCACCTGGTGTGTTCGGGCTTTTTTTTAAAGCACCAGGAGCTGGGCAAAAGCTGCCTGTTTTGAGTGGGCAGCCATGGGGGGTGGGCTGGGGTAACAGGCAGGGGTCCTCTCATGGTCCCTTCCCCCTCCTCCAGCCCCTCCTTCCCCACCCCCTACTTACCAGTGCAGTCTGGTACTAGTTCCCTGCTGCAGAGAGTGAGGACTGCCTGAATCATCCAAGCTCTCCAAATCTTTGCCAGATTTGAAGATTTGGGCACCGAACTGGGCCGAATCTCCTCCAAATCGAATCACCACCCAAAACTTTGCACAGCCTGAATACTTATCCATTTTGCCTTCTACCTTTTCCTTAAGTATGTATCCCTCCATTCCTTTGATTATATCATGTCCAAAATAAAAATGATGTATAGAGACAGAATAATATAATCCATAGAGTGATAAAGCAACATAAATAGATACAGCATAATGTGAGCTTGCAAACAAGACCACACACAATAATCAGTACAATAAATACAAGAAAATCCCCATGACACCCCATCCACCACCCAGGATTTGGTGGGGTTTGTGAAAATACAATCATGCAATACCCTCACAAAGAGAAACCATGTGGAAGTCTTCTTACAGTTTGCCTAGTGCTGAGAGCATTGTTTTTGTTTTTTCATCTCTTTTTTTAAAAGTCTGTTTAATCAGTGGTGGACAAACTTTAGGAGTTCCAGAGGTTCCACTAAGACAAAATACCCAGGGCCTTAGATGCTTGCCCAGAGCATGTTTGTCTACAAAACTGAGTTCAGAATCCTACAAGAATAGCTTGTTGCAAACCTTCTTGCTTTCAGTCACGCTCTGCAAGTGATATAGCCAGAGAAAATGAGCACCCAAAATGCAAACTAGGTTTCTTTGCTTGTTTTTAATTTCAAAGTGCTTTGAGTTTTGCCAAAAGTTCAGAAGTTAGGGCCTATTTTATCTCCACCTTATTCACCAGTTCCAGTTAATTTTAATACACTGTTAAAATTCTGCTGAATTACATTCCTTTAATGACTAATGTTTATAGTATGTAAAATCCAACGGTTTAGAAAAAGAAGTGCATTTGTAAACTGCAAGCTAGAATACATTTACAAAAATGAAACTGTTTTGGCAGTTCTCAAACAATTTATAGGCCACTGCACATGGTAAATGCTATTTTAGGGCTACAGAGCTTCAAGTAGGATACCCCAAAACCTTTTTTAATCTTTCTGTGTTAGATTTCAGAGGCCACAACATAGTCTTTCCCAGCAGCTTCTCTCCTACTGACATGACCTACTGCTCCTACCTTGTCATTGATGTATTGCAAGGGGCCAATGCTTTGCTTCCCCCTCCACCAGAAGAAATCTTCATTCTCATCACTGTTGTATATTTATATTTGCATGTAGCCTGCTTGGCTGGAGCAGTAATCTCTTCTGCTGTCAGTTTGGCCTCTCTATAATGTTAACAGTATTGCCGTCTAACAGAAAATGCCTGCTTCTGTCATATAAAGGTTGTTTTTCAAAAAGTAACTAAATAAGCATAGCCAGTAGTATGAAAAGTAATACCTCTTCTCAAACTTTAAGTCCAACTCCTTGACAAGTGCCCCACCCCCTGGTCACCACCTTGGCTACCATATTAGAACCAGAAGTCCTGCCTCCAGTCCCTGACTTCCAGAAGTTCAGACCCTTACCCTGGAAGAACTCCTTTTGGAGACAGGGGTCAGCATCTTGTTCTCCACCTTGGAACTGGAAATCCCTCCCTGTCCTTGACCCCCAATACCTCTACCCCAAAGCCTGTCGACCTCACTGCCATGTTGACCACCATGTTGGTGACCATTTTGGTCCCAGAAGCCCCTGCTCTGTCACATGGTCTAGGACCCCAGAAAATCCAATCACCCATATGACCTTGAAAGGTGATGAAGAGGTCACCCATATGACCTCTTGCTTCCATGTTGGCCACCATGTTGGCTGCCTATTTATTGGGAAAACACCAAATAAAACTATTTTTTCTTGTGAAAACACTTTCCTTCTCATAATAAATCTGCTTTAGAACATAGCCAGGTAAATATTCATTATTTCTACTATATATGTATACATACACACTTTTTTCTCTTTGAACGCATTGTCTTTATTAACCATGTCTTTTTGTCTTCATTATACAGGGGATATCTAATGGGAAAAAAAGAGATACCACAAGCAATTTTATCACAGCGAGGTAAAAATTCAGTTAAACAGTGGATGCCCTTAATTTTAAACCATCAGTGGCTCTGTTAATGTAAGGGCTATACATTAAGTCATAACATGGGCTGTAACTGTGTTTCTCCTCCAAACAGAAACTCTCACCCTAAAATAGAAAATTAGAACTAATGTTCTAAGGTTCTAATGTTTTACCGTGCTGTGAAAGGTACATTTCCCAAAATCAATCTTTTGAAACTCTGTGTGAGTGTGCGTGCGCGCGTACATGCATGCATATCTGGAGCATGTTCTCCTCCATCTCTGAAGCCTGGAACCTGCCTGTTAACATCTAGTTTTGGTTATGTTGTTGTAGAATTCTAAATTTTGCGGAGGCCTTTTTTAAGCCAAAGGCCTTTTTCAGAGTTGTACCATATATAGTGGTAAAATACCACCCATGGGCCAGATTTGGCCCACCAATTGATAGTATCCAGTCCACAGCTGCCCTGGCTGCAGTCTGCATGGGGCCAAGCCCCACTTGCTCCCATCTGGGGAAGCCGGCACCACTCTTTTGTCCCACACCTGTCAATGGCACTGCCCTGGCCTCAGCCAGCATGCACAGCTTCCCAGTGGGGCTGCTCCTAATGATACTGAAGCCACCCAGGTACTGTTTGACTCCCTTACATCCAGCAGCTCCTCATACTGCCCCAGTGTGCAGGGCTCCCACTCCAGTGGCCACCTTCCACCCACTGCATCTTCCTGGAACAATAAGCATCCACCTGTGGTTAGCTGGGAGGTGGAGGTGAAACCCTGCATACTGAGGCAGGAGCCACCTGGCTGTAGCATGTGCAGTTTTAGGAGCATGGGGGTGGGGTTTGTGAATAAGAAATCTGGGACTGAGTGCTCACACACTTAGAGGATCCTAAGGAGGAAAAGGAGATTTTTATTCTGATTTTGAAATATTAAGATTATTGTACAGAGCGGGGGTGGTCTGTATGGTCTGGACAGCAGTCAGTGCATGCATTATAAGAGGGGAGGAGGTCATAAAACATGGTAAGAATGTGCGGGGCTAACAAATAAGTTGCTTGTGGAGCAAAAAGTGAGGGCCTGGTTAAAAATGAGAGTGGAGAAGGCTAAATGCCCACTGATAAAAAAAAAATGAGACCCCCCACAGTTCTGGTGGTGATGGAGGGGGGTGTGATTTTTAAACAGCTCTGGCAGGACCTTAAACACTCCACTCCTTCCTGGGCCTATAGAGACAGATGGCCAGGATGAAGAACCAGATAATGAGTGTGATTTAAAAGATACCAGGGCAGTATTCCCTCTAAGCTGCACAGTCATCCATACAGCTTAGAGAGAATGCTGCACCCAGGAATGGCCCTCATCTGCACTCCCTCCTTTTGAGCCTGTGAAGTTAGAAATCAGGGGTGATGAATGTGATTTAGAAGATCTATTGTAGAGTCCCTAAAATGCTCCTCCTTCTGGGGCTGTGGTGGATGTCTTAACAGGTGCACATACGGTACTGATGAAAAGGTAAGAGTGGCCTGAATATAGGTCTGGGGCTGTGAGGTATTCAGATGAGTTTCATTTTGTGAATCTGGAGCTTGTGCCATTTGATGTGGCTTATGTAGCCCAAAAAGGGATAGAACAAATTTTAGCCATCTCCACCAGAATTTCACACCCACTGACTATTCCCAGTTATATATTGAGGCAGACAGCATGTCCACTGACATGTTTTTAGGTGGATCAGTAGCCAGAGAGAAATACTATTTAATTAAACATTCCAGCTAGTTGTGGTCATTGTATGGTTGCATGATTAACTTTATTATGTTGTTCGAGTTCTAAAAGGGATATTTGGTGCAAGAAATTTTTGCAATCTTTGCCAGACATTGTCAATATTGATGGGAAAAACACAGTCTTTGAATGACCCACAGCCATTTGAGTGTAGCGACTGCTTTTTCCATGGATGTGTCACCTGCTACAACAAAAAAGAATGGAACCTGCTGGTGGGGACAATCTATAGTTTTCTGTATTACCAGACACAATTATATGGCTTGCATTCGTCAGTGAGTGATGGTGGATATTGCAGCTATTCTACTTGTTGGTGGTGCATTTTCTCTTGTGGCTGTAGAGACCAATGTTAGACTTTCAGGTCCTGCCACAGAGGTCACAGGTGTACATGGCATTAGGGGCTACTGTACTGATGGGCTGTTGCCTTCGGTCACATTTCTGTTGCAATTTTGGTGACCATTTCTTGTCATGATGTTGGACTACATGATTGAGGGGGCATGCCACTTTGTCCTATCTCCTGCTAAAGCCTCCCAAAGGTTTGGGTGAAGTTCTGGGTGCCCTACTCTTCTCTCCCTATCTGCAATTTACCTATATAGAATGTCCTTCAAAATTTGCTCATCTTCCATCCTGCAGAAATGGCCAAGTGAGCATGGGCACCGCTGTTTGAGTAGTGCAGTGATGGTTCGCAGGTTCACTTTGGTGATGACCTCTGTGTTGGTAATTCTGTCTTGCCACTTGATGTCAAGGATGCACCATAAGCAGTGTAGGTGAAAGCTGTTCACCTTCTTTTATTGATGTTCAATATGTTGACCATGTCTTACTTCTGTATGAGGATGCAGGCTTTATACACAAGCAGCTTAGTATTGCTTGTTACAGACTTGTTTGGAGATATTACTGAAAGTGGTAGCTCCTTTTCCAGTGTGCACATTTAGCTCTTTGTGGCAGGGCACTTTTGGGTGCCTGCCACTTTAAGGCTGAAAGCAGGCAGCCAGCAGGTATGGGCTAGCCCTGATGAGGCAGTCACTTTAGAACTAGGCCCACAGGACTGAGGCAGCAGTCTGCTGCTAGCAGTTGAACAAGCAACACCTGGATGAGCTGCTGATCTGAATATCCTTGCAGGTAAGGGCAGGAGTTATGGAAGGAGGCTCTTGTTCCTGGGTATGACTGAGAACTGCACCCTGCTGGGGAAGGATGGTCTGGTGGGGCTACCAATGATGGGGGTGCTCCCCAGAAATGCCAGGTCAGTTGCCTCCCCAGTGAAAGGTGGGAAGGGGTGCCTTAAAACCCCAGCCTCACATCCTGGTGTGTCACCAGGACCTAGGGACAGGCATGGGGTTAGGCACATCTTTGGACACCTGAGCCCCACAGGGGTGCAAGACCCTGGGGGGCCCAGGAAGGGGGAAGTAACATGGCCCAGAGAGAAGGAAGGAGAGTGGCCCCAGAGTGAGGCAATAAGGTATGATGGGCCTGCACAGAGTAGGGGGCGTTGTTACAACCTGAAGGGCTGTGGATAAGCAAGGTGTAGAGTAGGACTGAAGGCCAGTCTGAAGGGCTGCACCAGGGGGTGTGTTGAGTAGGGCTGAAGGATGGCCTGAAGGGCAGCATGTGGGAAAACCCCCATGAGTATGTGATTGTGGAAAATTGTCCAGTGAGGGGCTAGGGGCAGAATCAGCCCAGTGTTAGGCATAAAGCTAATGCCACACAGAATACAGGAGCACAAGCAATCTGAAAGGCTGTGTGTGCAATGCCAGCACAAGAGCAGTTAAGCCTGATGGCCCAAGGGGGTTGCTCAAGTGAGTAGGGCAGGTTGTGAGTGGCTCAATGAGGGGCAGTGTACGAGAAGCCCTGTGAGAGAGGAAAGAGTAAAGGAAGCCCCAGTGAGAGGGGAGTGGTAAGAATGTGGCCCTGCCAGGGGCAGTGTGCGAGAGGCCCAACAGTGGACTGAGTTTGGCCCAGGCTGAAGCTGGGGTGCAATAATGAACTGGATGTCATCTGTGAGGCATGGGGCACTGTGGAGGGATGGTACAGAGCTGTGTACAGTACCCCCTACCCATTAAAATGGAGGAGACTCCCCACCCATGAAGGACAGTTTGCCCAGTCTCACCTGCCACAACTTGCTGTTTATTAAATTGGTGTAAAATGGAGGAGAGTTCCTCCTGCTTGTTTCCCATACTATGAGCATTTGTGTAGAGGCATTTGAGGCCTCCTGTGGCTGTGTGCACTGGCCCCCTAATCACAGCATTGCCCTGGCCCCTGTTGCTTACCTGTGTATACGATTCACTCGTTGGTCTAGGCTGGGCTGTACTTGTTGGCGTTGCTTGGTCTCGTAGTCCGATGGTTCCTCCACCCTCGTCTTCCCCTTCCCCCGATAAGCCTAGTTTAAAGCCCACCAGAGGAGGTCCGCTAACCTAGAAGAAAACACACGCTTACCTTTAGGGGAAAGGTGCAGCCCATCCCATCAAGCATGTCTCTCATCGTGATGTACCAGTCATGGCTGAGGAAGCCAAAGCCCGCCTTGAGACACCATTCCTGAAGCCGCCAGTTGGTCTTCGCGATGCACGTTGCATGCCATCTTCCACGTCCACTCACTGGTGGGATAGAAGAGAAAACCACCTGTGCGCCCATCTCCTTTAGCACGCACCCCAGAGTGTGGTAGTCCTCCGTCAGGCGATCAGGGCTTCTCCTGGCCACATCATTAGTACCCACATGGACTAGGACCATGGGGTAGTAATCGGTGGGCTGGATCACAGTTTGGAGCATGCCTTTCACATCCTGAATCTTTGCTCCAGGTAGAAAGTAGACCTCGTGTGCCGAGGGGTCATGGCAACAGATGGGGCCCCCCGTACCTCTCAGGATAGAGTCGCCTATGACGATCACGCAATGCTTTCTCCTCCTGGCCTTCTTGCCTCCTTCAGCCTGCACAGCACGTGGAGAGCATGGAGTTGCCTCCTCCCCGGTGCCCTCCTCTCCTTCCTTCTCCTCCAGGGTTGCCAGGGTCAGATGTTAGTGATATACAGGTGGTTTAAGGTGAAGAGTTCAAGAACATGCTGATTTTCATTCATTTTCCCACTACCATGATGTCCCAGGCAGGTTGGCCAAAAGTTGTGATCTGCATCTACTCAAGCATTACAGTCCCCTATGAGAAGCCTCTTATTTGGTGCTCAATGATTTGGTGCAGGGCATGTACAAGTCATCTTAATCATTTAAACTTGCCTATAAAATTGGTGCATAAGCACTAATGATGTTCAGTCAACTGACAGTTTTGTTTAGTTTGGAGTGAGATGACATGGTTTGAAGTTCCAGTGGGGGTCTCGATGGTTTTGACCAACCTGTTGCAAACTGTGAATCTGACCCCATGTAGGCGAGTATTTCTGCACTACTTCTTTTCCAGAAAAAGGTGTAGTTGGCCTTACGAATGGAGCCTGAGTTGGCCTATCTTGTTTCCTGCAAGGCTGCAATATCAATGTTAAGTTTTTGATCAAGAGCTGCAATCAATGCCATCTTCTGGACATCATCCATCATCTGTAAATTGTCATTCATGCCAGAACACTTGGTTCTGACATTATAGGTTCCCAGCCAGAAGCTTTTAAGGTTTCTTTTTTTGTTGCCTGGTACTTGATTTGCCATCTGTTTTTTTTCTTTCAGTCTATCCCCACATACCAAATGAGGCAGGCAGACCATAGCGGGTCAGCACCTAACTGACTGGGGCCTGCCCAACTTAAGGCAAGTGGTAGCTAACCACTGGAACACAATCAGTTCCTCCCACCAAGGATGGTGACCTGTGGTGCTCTACTGTATGTCAACTGAACTGAGCGTATAACCCGTGACTGCCCCCTTCCATGTTGTGCCTATGTTGTGTAGTAGTAAAGATGGTTAAAATCGTCCTCTCCATTCAATTTTCGCTGCAATGGCCTAGGCAGTTGACATGGAGATGGTTGAATTGCCCATGTATCAATGTCCCCCTCTTGGTCCAGCTTTTTGATCCCAAAGGAAAGGCAGAAGTCAGTACATTTGGAGCCAGTTTGGCTGCAGGAGCTGCTGATATGAAGATCTTCAATCTGTCTGCCTTTTGGGGCTGCACTCCTAGACTGCTTGCCAACCAAATCTGGACAGCCCAGTCCACCCTACCATAACATCAAATTGTTGGTGGCATTTCCCCCACTAGGGGTAAGAACTAGAACCCGCCCCCCCAGGTGGCTCCCCCACTCAAAGCCTTTGGCAATAGAGGTTGCTAGGCTATTTCCTGATATGCAATCAGCTAATACAAGGCTACACTGTGCTGTAATACAAAGTTGTATTTTAAGGCTAAAATACAATACCAATTCCTACAACACAAGGCTGATTATCTCGAGAGAGTGGGGTTTACCATCAGGACCATTTAGGAACATGAGTGGAGGACACTGTTAAAATCAGATGGGGAGCGCACAGATTTCTTAAACAAAGCCCAGCTGCTTTCTCCTCTTGGTGCCTATGGATGCTGTCTTTGGGAGGATGACTTACACCATCTGTCTCAATTGCAAAACTAAGCCTAGTGAACAGATACATCATTATGATTTTACCAGCCTCTACCCTTTCATAAATAAAACTAAGGAATACTCTATTGAGCACCCCAAAATCTTTCATGACAATTTCTGTCCCCTGCTGAGTTATTTTGGAATGGCCGAAGTGAAATTTCACTCCTCTCCCTCCTCCACAAGGCCTCTTTTTTCCTTTGCTTCCTGTCAGAGGGAATGGGAAACTTATGTTTTCACTGTGCTGCACCTGCACGGAAACAAGACAGCTAAAGTGCACTCACATTGATGAGGAGTGGGCCCTCCTGGCTACTTGGAATTGAACAAAGCTATCATGAGGGGCAACACAGTGGCTAAAATCTATGATGTCTGTCACTTTACCAAGACAACTAATACATTTTTGTCAGAGCATATAAAATTATACCTTCAACAGAAGCAGGAAGCCTTGAGGTATCCCACTGGGTGAACTGACAAAGAAAGACAAAAGCCATTTCCAATTATTTTTATGAGAAAAAAGGCATGCATTCATGCCATGAGCTAATTTTGCAAAATTGTTTTAAAATCCTTTGTGGAGAAAATTTAACCTGAAAACAAATCTCCCCAACACCGGTATCGTGAGAGACCCTGATGAACTCTTTGGCTAACTCTATAAATTCTCACATTTATGAGACCTCACCTTGTGACTTTATTAATAATGAGATGGTCTGTGTACCTTGAAAGCAAACAGACTTTGGTAACACATCTTTATAGCCTGTTTCACCACTATTTATGTGTGCTTAGAGTTATATGAGCTGCTAGACAGTTTGCAAGAGTAGTACCTGTACCATCTCACCAACTCTGTGATATTTGTGAGCTGAGAGAGAGAGTGGAACCCTCTGCTAGGTGATTATTTAGGCAAATGTTGTCAGGAGAAAAAGCCTGCTTGAAAGTCAAAGGGGTTACTCTGAATGCAGCCAACTGGAAAAAAAATCAACTTGAGTCCCTGAGAGACCTTGTTCTATCTTATGGGGCAAAGCCCAACATGAACATCCCTAAAGCAACTACAATACAATGGCTCTCTCTTTTCAGGAACAAAAGAGATGTGGATGATAGCCACCAAAAAGTTGTTTATGACAAGAGGGTGCACACAGGAAATTTTAACAACCTCCCCTTTGGCTTTTGATTATGGAAGCACCACTTTTCTGTGATTCTTTCTGGGCCTAGCAAATGTGGTAAGTCACTTCATAAAAAACTTTTGGATAATGCTGATAGTATGTTAAGCCTGAGAAAATCATGTGATTCTATAGCTGTTAGCAATCTTTGTATAAAGATTTGATTAATAAATATCTTAACTGTGTGGAGGGATTGCCGAACACTGCAATGACAATGACAATGACTGCTTGTTTCTTCCTAATAAAGAAAATATGGTTGTGGTGGATGATTTGATAGACTCTGCTTGAGAGAGCAGTGAAATTGAGAAAGACTTTACCAAGTTTGCACATCACAGCATCATGTAAATAGTCCAGAATGTTTTCTGTCAGGGGAAAAACAGTTGCACAATTAACCTTGACACAAAGTACATATGTATGCTTAAAAATACGAGGAATAAGCTACAGGTGATGTCCCTGGTGAGGCGGACAAGGGCCAACTCTTTCTAGCAGCTTTTGAGGATGTGACTAAAAAACCTTATACATCATGTACCCATACATCATGTACCCATACTTATACATCATGGGTATGTGATAGTAGATTTAAACACTTTTCAATTAAATACTGGGCTTTTTCCTCCTGAAACTGGATCTTTCAGCCCACTGAACAGGCTGATTGTTATATCTGCAGGGGAAGCTGGAGACCATGATTAGCCCATGATGCCCTTGTGGAGCATGTGTAGGCCAAGAGGGCCCACCTAGTGGAGAGGACGGACTGGGAGCAGCAGGGTCCAAGAGGGATACAGAGGACAGGTTACAGTTCACTCTAAAAGGCTTGAGCAGCCCCCCTTTCCAAATTTTTAATAAGACCAAGGTGTGGCAGGTGAAAGTAAAGGGAGAGGACTTAGAGGTAGAGCAGAGTAGAGCTAAGTTGCCACTGGGGCATAATGGCCCCCATGGTGAACTGGTCCTGTTAAAATGGCCACTTCAGAAATTGTTCTGAACACCTTAAAAAAGAAAAATTCCTTTGATGACCCACCAAAGTCATGTGATAAGAAAGAGGTAGAATCATAAAAAAGCCTAGGTAATAAGACTGTCTCTTAAAAGAAAGAAACATCTGGTTGACAGTCTAGGGGATTTACCGGACCCCTGTTAATCCATGAAGTTTGGATTCCTCTGCTCCTGGGACTTTTGACTAAGCAGCGATGAAGAATGCAGAAATAATATACCTGGTGACCAGCCACCAGCTGGAGAAATTAAGGGCTCTCCTGCCACCTGAGGAAAATACCATAAGGAAGGCATCCACTTATCGGATGCTGAAATGAGAGACATTCTCTAGAAGCATGTAGAACAGGAATATTAATATTCCTGTTACTTTAAGGAGAAAAAATTTGCAGCAGACACAGGCTAGGGTCCAGAATAAAGGTCAGCTGCAAGAATAAAGGAGTAGGCAAAGGGAGATGGAGATCCCAGTGGTGTGTGAATGTTTTCTGGAGCCCTGCCAGAGACTAGGGCCCAAGACACAGAATAGATTCCTGCAAGGGGAAGTAAAGCAGGGAAGGGAAGAAGGGGGAGCAAAGTGCCCAGAGGGGGTGATATCACATCCTGAGTAGGGCACAGAGCAGGGCCAGGGGTCCTGTAGTGCCAGAAACCCCACAGAGGTGGAGACAGAGCCAGCCCAGCCCAGTAGTGTGTGACCTCTGATAGCCCATGCCTCTCACTGGTTTTCAGAGAGGCAGTCATGGGCTGGTAATAATTGTTTTTTTGGAGGGGCCCTGCAGGCCAGATGGAATCATAGAAAATGAGGGTTGGAAGGGACCCCAGGATGATTCTTTCATCCTAAGTGCAGGACTTTGCACTTGTCCTTGTTGAACCTCATGAGGTTTCTTTTGGCTCAATCCTCCAATTTGTCTAGGTCACTCTGAGTCCTAGCCCTACCCGCCACTGTATCTACTGCACCCCCCGCCCCCAGCTTGGTGTAATCTGGGAAGTTGCTGAGAGTGTAATCCATCCCATCTTCCAGATCGTTAATGAAGATATCCAACAAAACTGGTCCCAGGACCGACCCCTGGGGCACTCTACTTGATACTGGCTGCCAGCTAGACATTGAGCCATTAATTACTGCCTGTTGAGCCCAATAATCCATACAGTTTCTGTCTACTTTACAGTCCATTCATCCAACCCAGACTTCCTCAGCTTGTTTGCAAGAATGCTGTGGGAGCCCATATCAAAAGCCTTGCTAAAGTCAAGATCTATTATGTCCACTGCTTTCCCTGAATCCCCAAAGTCAGTCATCTCATCATAGAAGGCAATCAGGTTGGTCAGGCATGACTTGCCCTTGGTGAATGCAAGCCAACTATTCCTAATCACTTTCTTCTCCAAATGTTTAGAAATGGATTATTTGATTCTTTGCTCCACAATTTCTCTTGGGACTGAGGAGCGGCTGACTGATCTGTAGTTCCTTGGATCTTCCTTTTTCCCTGTCTTAAAGATGGGCACTATATTTGCCCTTTTCCAGTTGTCCAGGTTCTCTCCTGATCAACATGAGTTTTCAAAGCTAATGACCAGTGGCTCTGCAATCATATCAGCAAATTCCCTCAGCATCATCAGTTGCATTGCATCTAGCACCATGGACTTGTGCACATCCAACTTTTCTAAATAGTCCCTAATCTGTTCTTTTGCTGCTGAGGGCTGCTCACCTTCTCCCTAAACTGTGCTGCCTAGTGCAGTAGTCTAGGAGCTGACCTTGCCTGTGAAGACTGAGGTAAAAAAGGCAGAGCCTTTTTCAGCCTTTTCCTCATCATCTCTCACTAGGTTGCCTCCCCCATTCATTAAGGGACCCACACTTTCTCTGACCTTCCTCTTGTTGCTAACATGTGTAGAAATCTTTCTTGTCACCCTGCATGTCCCTTGCTAGCTGCAACTCCAATTACACTTTGGCCTTCTTGACTTCATCCTAATATGCCCAAGCAATATTTTTATACTCCTAAAAAATCGTTTCTCCAAGTTTCACTTATTGAAGAGTTCACTGCTGGACTGACCTGGCAGGCTGGATCTGGCCCAGGGCTATATTTTGTCCTCCCCTGACTTAGTCAAATGTGATGCCAAACTTCAAAAAAATACATAATGTATGTGAAGCAGGGTGACCTGGACAGAGGGAAATTAACTGTTTTTGCCAGAACAGAACCTCCTAGAAACTTTAAGTCCCCCGGAAACCCTAATGAATGTTGACCTTATCATTCAGGAAGTCTTGGATATTGTGCATGCTCAAAATAGGAAAAATGCTTAAGTGTTGCTCAGCAACACAAGCATATTTCTTCTCGGGATAAGCAAGGTGGTTCTGTATACAAAGGAATGTCCATCAGACTCAAACCACTTCTACTAAGTGCACACCTGAAGTTTGGAATAACTTTATGAAAGCTGTGACCTAGATGAACATACCGTCTTCTGTAGTGGGCAGTGCCGTGAATTGGGATCTTCAGGAACACTTGAAAGCAGGTAACATAGACCAGAAAACAGCAACCTCTCTGTCTAAGAAGCAAAAATTGTCTAAAAACAAATGGCTTATCCTGTAAAGTTTTACACTTGAAATAAACCAGTGGACATAATAGATCTCCTAGGCCATCTCGACAGCAATTTCTTTTTTTAAGAAAAACTTTTGCTATACAGCATAGACATGAAAAGTCAACTGACTCACAGTAAAGATGCCTTCTATTTGATGAGTGTAAACTACAAATCACATCTGCCTCACTTTTTGTGAAGAAAGTGAATGTAGCTCTGGGCATGTGGATGGGCCATGAAGAGACCTAATACTAGGGCTGTGCGAAGCTTCAGTCCCTGATTTGATTTGGCAGAGATTTGGTCTGATTCAGTGGCCAAATCTCTGAATCCAAATTGAATCAGAGGACCTTTAATCTCTTGAAGTTGAATCAGAACCCTCCAAAGCTATTCAGAGAGATTCAGAAAGATTCTGTGATTCAGACATAGCTTTAAATGGTTTTTCTACATACCTTGAGGTAGCAGGTGGCTCATGAATGCTGCGATGCTGGGGTGCATGAAGTGTCCCACAGAAGTGTGGAGGGCTCCCCAGCATGCTCAGCAGCAGACCTGGAAATGGACCAGAAGTTTGCCACCAAGCACACAGGCCACGCCCCCCCCACACCCTGGGACGCTCCATCCGCCCCAGCATTGCAGCATCCATGAGCCGTGCCTGCTAGCTTGAGGTACATAGGAAAAACATTTAAAGATGTGTATATGGCCAAATTGCTGATGCTCTGAATCAGCACTGAACTTTCAGATTTGGATTTGGCTGAACTGAATCGTGGACAGTGACCCAAATCAAAAAATGGAATCACTGTTCCCAATTCAGACTGAATTCAAATCCAAATCAAATAGGGCCCGTTTCACACACTCCCACTAAATATCCCAAAGACCACATGGGCATGAAAGTGTTTAGTACCCCTACAGGCAGCTGAGTCAGTAATCAGGATGATCTTTTTTGGGACAGCTGCCCAAACTCATCACGGGGGTTGTGGATAATGACGCCTTTATCAGGAACTAGGCTAAAAACCCCTTCAACTCTAAACATTATGACATTATTTTTGTTGCCCTATACATTGATGGAGAACAAACCTCAGGAAAACCACTACAGGCAGATTCTGAGAATGGTAACTGTATGAGAAAACACATGCACATGCTGTAAATGCCCTGTAAACATATGAAAAACCATTTGCCAATCAGTAATGTAGAATTTGCCTGGGAGTATACCTTGTTTGCCTTTGACCTGTCTCCTGGCCAGGAATGTGCTGATCACTATTTTCTGATTAAAACCAGGAACATGAGAACAGAAATATGCTTTACTGGGGCTTTACCCACTATGGTTAAAATGATCACATTTGGGCTTTTTGACAACATTATAGAGATAAACCTTATGCTCTGACTGATTCATTGCTGCTTTCAGAAAGGTCCAATGCTCCTGAAGGTCACACACACACACACTGAGCAAATATCAAAGCAAGCAATCTATGTGAAAAGTAATCTTCACTATCTTACTACTTAAAAATATTTGTGTCCCAATGCTTGGGTGCATACAAGTTCACCAAGAGGTAAGTGAAGGCACTACGGTGGCCACCCATCCCTAATTGGGTAGGGCAGTCCCAAAATGTAAAGATCAAATTTGGGACTCTAGGATAGCATTTGTCCCAGGTGCCCAGCATTGTGCAGGTATCTGGGTTTTCCATTCACCATGGACAGCTGTTGGGAAAATGGCAGGCTTCCACTTTCAGGTTGGCACTTCCAGCCTGCAAGGGGCTGTTTCGGGCTGGGGAGAGCAGGACATAGGGGGCACCATGTGCATGTATGCCCATGCACACATGTACTTGGACACATGCACTTGGACAGCAAGATGTCCTTAGACAGTTCCCCCAGCTGCCTGCAGGTAAGTGTGTGTGTGTGTGGGTCAGGGGGGCAGAGTAAGGTCCCCATGGTGAGGGAGGGAGAAGGGTAGGGTTGGCAGCTGGGGTGGTACATGGGGCCCAGGGAAGGAATGTGCAGCTGCAAGGTCTGGTCAGGGAGCATCATGGAGTCACAAGTGGCTTGTCTGGGGGGAGGTGGCTACCTGCTGCTGGGCACACTCCCAGAGAAGGGGTCTGGGTGGCCACATGCACCCCAGATCTTTGCGCAGGGCAGGATGCAGGCTTGGTGCTCCCTGCCCTGCCCCAGGAGCCCCACACCAGTGATGTCGCTCATGGCAAGACACCCCCTGCCTGCCTGGCAGCAGCGGTGTGGAGTTATACCCCTTATGCTATGAAGTGGGCAGGGAGTGTCTTACTATGCCCCACACAATTGGCATGGGGGTCCCAGGGCAGGAAGCCCTGATCCCACATCTTCCCCCACCCCCACAGGCTCTGTTTGGCTCTGTCCAGCCATGATGCAGGGGAAAGGCAGGCATGTGCCCAGCTCACAATTTGAAAAAGGTGGTCATCCTAGAAGGCAGGGTTTTTCAGTGCACAGGTACTCTGCTGTTCTTGCTCTTACTTCACAGTCAGTGCAAAATAACAAGTGTTAGTTTTTCTGTCTTGCAATTAATTCAGGTAAAGGGATTTTCATTTACCCTGGGATAAGGCATGGAAACAGGAAGTTACCATGGAGTAGGTAACAGGCAGCAACTCCCCATTTTTTTTAGCATGTGGTAAATTCTTTCCCTAAATAAGCCTCCTCTCTCATAGCCAGCTTGTCTTTATGTAATCATTTGTTTTTGTTTGAATTGTTCCCACTTTTCTGGAGGTAAGAGTCACAATGGGGGATGGCATCATGTAAAACACTTAAAATGCTTAAACACTGTGAGGCTTTGTCTCTGAACTTACAACTAAGTAGATGCCAATTAATTTGAGCTTTTTCTTTCAAAGTGAAAGGTTTTCTTTCAAAAGAAATAACGCACAGGTTATACTCCAGGACGTATCCATTTAACTTAACACACCCAGGATTAATTCAGATTTTAGAATGTAAAACTGAGCTCACTCACAAAGTCAAGAAGCTGCTTTTTGCTCCCAGGTGATGGGTAAGATGATGAAGCAGTCTCTTGTTTCCTGGAAGCTACAGAGCCTGAAGCCCTGGGGTCCTGACTCTGAGGCAGTCCATGTAGCTGGCTGCCAAGAAACTGCAGGCAAGCTAGTAGGAAATTGGTCAAGTTTCTGACTGAAACTTGCTTAGTAGCCAAGGTTCTCTGTGTACATCAGATACCATCAAAATCAATGCAATGAATAAGCAAATCCTGATCAACCTTAAGATCCAACCAGAGGATGGAATTGATTGCAATCAGTGGGCATCGGCAATACAAGTGGATGGGAACTCTTAATGGCTGAGGTGGGAACCACAGATATTAAGAGGATGAAAAAAAGCAGCACTACCAAGTTCTGTGAAATGTGGTTTGCCAGAATTGTTCTGGCCAGATCCATACGGAGAACCTGCACACTGAAAACCAGGTGTGCAGAGAGATCAAGTCAGGCACCCTAAAAATCTGCCAAATAAAGCTTGACAGCAAATCTGAAAATTCACGCTTGAAAGCTTTCTGTCCCTCCTTTTTATTTGTAAAAAATAAATAAAATGCAGCATGTTAAGCAGTACAGATAATTTTTAGAATAGTTTATAAAGGAAAAAAGACAAGTAGTACATTCATCATTACTCAGTTTTGGGGGGCGGGCTTCATTGCGAGAAATCAATGCTGTGCACTTATCTGTGTGCCTGTGTTTCTAGGTTCTGTAGTGGGGAAGAATAATCCCCTGTATTAGTGGAGTCAGAGTGACAGTCGATGGCCTACATTATGCAAGAGAACAAAGTATATCGACACAGTAATTTCTTCTGGTCATAAGATCAAGGATTCTACTGGCCTCTGTGGCAAACAATAAGTCAGGTAAAATAGCAGCAAAATAGTCATTTATAGTTGAATACTTTATTTTTAAAATTACTTGTGTTACTGTGGAGTCCTGTGTAAAATTTCAAATATGTAACTTTTGAAACTATTCATCATAAAAGTGTCAAAAAGGAGTCAAAAAGGTCTCTGAAGAAATTTGAAAAAAAAAGAAATGATTGGAATGAAATTTAAGAGAGCATGAATATCTTTGTACAATTGTGTGTGTACTATTTCCTTGAAATGTTCCACCTTTGAGACTGATTTCCCTGAATGATCATCCTTAATTAATGGACTTTTACTATGCTTTCAAGGGAAAACTAAAAGAAAGTCTTGATTATAGAGGTGGTAGATCATCTCTGTAATTATGTACTTGATAAATGCATTAGTTGGAATAAAGCTTTCTCCCTGTAAAACAAGAAGATCAATTTTCCAGATAATTTTAGCTCATCAGAGAACTAAAAATGATTAACATAAAATCTGGGGATCACAGCGATATATTTGTTTATTCAGTTCTCCATCTGTAACAGGACACTAAGGTGCCTGCCACTTTCAGAGCAGAGGCACAGGTGTGGGTTGCTAGGGCAACCACTAGGGAGTCAGCTGACAGGAAGGGGCAGGGCTTGGCACATATAAACCCCAGGGGTGAGACCAGTGCTCTGCTGGCAGCTGAGGGAGAAGGAGTGCTGCTGGAGTAGAGAAGCCTGACGGCATGAGCTGCTCCTGTCTGCTGTTATGGGTGAAGAATTCTCTGGTAGGGATTGAATGAGATTTTATGTTGTAGCCCAGGGACTTGAGTTTTCTGTTTGTGGTTTCATAAGACTGGAGGACTAGGTGAGGCTATTAGGGGTTGAAGAGGCCTCATAGGGGATCCCTGGTCATGTGGGGACCCTAGTCGCAGGTGGGGTGCACTGGCCCCAGGCCCAGTGTGGGAGGAAGGGAAAGTAGAGTGCCAGGGAGGCATAGAATGAGATGGGGCAGTAAAAAGCTTAGGGAAGACAAGGGAAGGGCCAAATCACAACAAGACCCAGATCAAACCATGTCAGTGTCATCTGCAAGGCTTGTGTTGTGGTGTAGGGGAGGAAAAATAGCTGCAGAAAGCTCCCCCTGGCACCAGGGCAGATGAAATAGGCAGCCTCCTGCTAATTAACATCCATTAATGAATCAAGATCAAGGCATGGCAGGTGAGTAGGCAGGCAGCTGGCCCATAACAGAAGGGTGGAGTCACCAAAAGAGACTCTAGTAGAGGTACTCCTGTCATCCCACCTTTGAGCTACAATCAAATGTGTGTGTTTAAATGAGTTGGTCTCTTATTCAGAATACGCTGGAATCTACTTTGTGGTTCTTTGCTTAATTATATTTCTCAAATATAATTAAATTCCTCAAAGGTCTATTTTAGTGTAGCTGTATACTGCCCTCCCCTGCCCTGAGCCCTTTAAAGTCAGAATGCAGTTAAACAATTCAAAGTTACTGAAAGAATGCTGGGTTTTTGTTTTTTTTTCATATTTGTTTGTTGTCTTTTTTTTTTCTTCTTCTCAACTCCCAGATCAAACGTGTTTGCTTTACAAAACCCGCCCCCAAAAGGTGGTCTCTAATTATTAGGAGTGGAAACACAAATTCACATGCCAAACAAGCTAATGTGAGGTTTTTCCATTTGTGCACCTCAAGATGCTGAAGGCCAAATTCTGCCCGCTATAACCACTGCAGAATCTAGCTACTGTCAAACTCTGTCCTCAACGATGTCCTTCTGGTGTTCTCCTTTTGCATTTCCAATCTAGATTAACTCACTCCCCCAACCTCATAAATAAAAGATCAACATAAATATTTCTTTGATATCAGATGATAATCATCTAATAGTTGAAACCATGGGTTAAATTTGGTGCCTTGTTATCTACTGTGAAATCTACCCATTTTTATAGAGGCCTGTGCCCCAAAGGCAAACTTTTTTTTTTTTTTTAAATTTTATTTACTTTTCCAATTCATACAATAATACATTCCATTGGTGTATCTGTAGATGTCCACTGTATGTGGACTGATCTATTTGTGTCAATGAAAGCACTAAAAAGGAAGACATGGCATGTTCCATGTAAATGCTATCATTTTTTAAAATTGCTCATTAATTTGGGCAAACTCTTTATCTAATTTGCTTCTTCCACAATCCCAAACCACCTCCCACTCTTAACCATAAGGCAAAAGATCTAACAATCTCCTCCCAGTTGCCAAAAATTCTAGTCTCATCCTTCTGTTTCCTCCAGTAGTGGTGTGATGTTAATACAAAAAGTGTAGTATATTTTAAACAATGAAAATACGCTACAGGGTAAAATGAATTAAGTATCTGATGTCATAATAGATCCCTGCATTTATATTATTTATAATAATGTATAATGAATGAATTAACCTTCCTTTTTCTTTCAAATAAGTATTACAGAATTCTTATCTGAGCTTTTCAAAGCCTTGCAATGCAATTTAAATCTAGCCTGTTGAGAAATACATGGAAACATGATTATGTTAGTCTATTAGTCATCACTACATGTTAGACTTGATGTTTACTTGGTGGTCTCATGTTGTGCAATTTCCAGTTCTTCCTTTCAACATTAACAATATAGAATAAGGGGTGGTGGGGAGGGAAAGGCACACAATTTGTTAAACTATTCAGCTATTTTACTATTTATGTGAGTTGCTGCCCTTTCCTAGTCGCACCAAATGTACTCGCCCTATAAGGAAGAGACAACACAGCTCAATAGTTCTAAAATGCAATCTATTTGAATTTATTCATTGGACAACTCATTCTGAAGTGCAACTCGCATGGAAAAGAAAGAAGATTGTCACAAGCATGTTCCAGTGACTAAGAGCCAGATAGAAAACAACCTTATAGGCACAATTTAGATCAACACTAAACTTCCTATGGGAAATGTTCTGAGTTGGCCTGGGGAAGAACCTACACCTGGCTGATTTGGGTAGCTGTAGGTGTCTCCCTACAGGAAATGCAAGGCCCAGGAAGAAAGCATTTCTCTCCAGATCTTAGGTATCTGAATTGAGATGGTCAAAGGGCACTTCTAATCATCCTGGGATCCAGCGCATTCGGAAGGGTAATTTTCCTGTCATCTTTCAGGATCCAGGATACCACTTAACAGTACTACCAAGATCGGCATAAAGCACAGCACCTTCCATTCATCCCAGGGCATGCAGGGAAGGGGTACTACTACCCACCTTCTGCCCCAAATTCAGAGGGTGGTTAGATAACTTTTCCAGGAAGTCCAGAACTGGATTATAGACTCTCTTCAGTGTGTGCATGCATGCAGAACTTCAAATCCACACCTTCCACTTCTAAAGAGAGACTGCTAATCAGCAGGCTATATGGGACACTGAATGAGGCCCTCCTCAGCCATAATGCTGAAGCTGGCCCATTGGGTTGTCAAGAATGCAAGATTCATCAGCCCAGAAGAAGAGTAACTAGGAGGGATGGTCCCCCTATAGCCTAGTAGTTATGATACTTCCATGAGAGAGAGAGATCCCAGGCCTCTGCAACCAGCCCTGTGTAGTGGGTTCAAGATATTACTAGCTCCACACAGTCTGTCATTGTCCTTTTGCAGGCCCACAACCATCCATACTCCCCCTGGGGAAGGCTCTAGCCCAGTAGGAGTCAATCAATATAAGCATTAATCAACTATGCAAACACATGTGGTCTCTTCCTGTACCGCTGAGAGTGCCTGGGTTTGGGTCCACCATCAGCCTACACTCCCTCCTTCTCTGCAAAGATGATATGCATGGTCTCTGATACACACTCACAATTGCTGGTTGACTCCTAGGAGAAAGGCACTCTAGGCAGGGTCCTCAAGCATCACTGTGCTGACCTGCTGCCTCTTCCCCCTCTCAGCTTCCAGTCTCTTTATTTCTTGGCCCCAATTTTACAACATTCAAGCTCTCAGCCCTCTGCCTGTCTCAGCTCCCAGGTTTCAGCTTCTGGCTCTCATGTCTTTCTCTCTCATGGAGATCCCTATCTCTCTTAGTTCTCCCTTTGGGGATCTATCTAGCGATGTCTCTCTGTTCCCAATTCCATCTGACCCAATCTGTCTCTCTTCTTGCAACTCCTTTCCCCAGGACCCAGCACTGCTCCCTGACTTCATCCCCCAGGAGGTGCCTCTCTGGCTTCCCTTCCCTGGGAGCCTGTTGACTTCCTGTGGCTGCTCTCTCAGCTGACTTAGTCCTCCTGATCAGCCTGTAATTAGGGTTACCACTCACAGATGGGCTAGAGCTTCTATAGCTGCCAACTGCTCCCAGGCCCCTTGAGTTGGTGGGTTGCCCCCTCCATGCTTCTTGAGTTAGCAAATTGTTGCCCTGCTACACCCTGTTTATTCATGTTACTACCCTTTTTGAAGTAAATTAGTTTAAATAACGGAAGTAACTTGGCAGCAGAAGCTGAAACCTAAGATTTCCCCATCGCAGGGGGTGCTTTCCTTTTGTACAACAGAGTCATACTTCCTCTTGCTTCTTGCCCAGTTAACCTTGTCCCCTTGGTTTCCAGCATCAATGCAAGGGATAACCCCATCCAGACTTTTCAACAACCTGCTGGTTATAGCTCCCTTCTGGAAAGTGGGCTATGTGGACTTGAGCCTCTCAGGATGAGAAGGGTATATAATCCTTCTTTCCCAATCCTTTGGATAGTGTTCTCACCACCTTCTGAAAAAAATAAATAAATAAATAAATGTAGACATCAGCACCATTACAACCAGTGTTCTGAAATGAGCAGTATACTTGCTGCTTGCACCAAGTAGCTGCTAGGTATATACTATCCTTGCCTACAGACTCAGAGTTAGTGGACTTTAATTAAAGCACATTCTTATCAGGCCTAAATTGAGGGACATAATGGCGGCACGATGAGATGTATACACAGGCAGTTTTGCAGCTTCTGGAGTGGAAGTTAATCTGAATGACTTTGTATGACTTCAATCCATACCTACATTTCACTTGTCAGGTTTAGGTAGCAATAATGTTTAGTTGGATCTGGCCCTAACAAAGACACAGTGTAGGTGAGTCCTGAATCATTTTTCTGCCAGGGGTTAATATATGGTACAACCATGACCTGTTTCCTTGGATTTTTGAGCCTTGATGCTGCAAGGAGCTTTGCTAGGGTGATCCTCTATGATCAAAATGAATCTGGATAGATCTCCAAGAAGTCAAAAGGGTCTGCTCACTCAGAAGTCCTTTTGCCTTCATTAAAAGCCTTGGGTGTCCATTTTACATCATTCATCAGGGACACTCAATTTATGAGATTTTCTTTGCACATTGGCAAGTGCACAACCTTTTTAAGATCTAATGTATGGTATAACATGGTGCACACTGAGTACAAAAGTTTGCCTTATTCCTGTTGGACACTTGCTGTTTGACTTTCTTCTATGACAAATCCATTTATCTATCAGTGGACTTTCTACTCTATAAGCCATCTCTCCAGTGTGACTTATGATGTCTGATTGAGAAGATGGACATCTGAATTCAAGCCCCACAGAGGTAATCTCAGGTCACTATTATAATGCACTGCTGTCTAGTGAATGTAAGCATACTGCTCCTCCCACCAGCTTTAATATCCGTTCCCTGTGGCACTATACAACAGTTAACTATAATTCATTTCCATTGTGCTTGCTTGTGTTTCATGTCCTGCATTCTCTGATGAGTAAAAAGGAAGGGAAAGACTTAAATGTGACAAAAAAGTTTTACAACACAAAAATACAAACCTTTCACAAAGAACCACCTTCATATTTGTCATTTTTTACTAGTTTAGTCAATCTGGTTCAATAAAATAAATCAGGTGGTGTTGTAGCAGGTGTTAATGAAGATATAACTAAAAGACACATCAGTGCTTCTGCAATTGAAATTTGGTTAACACTTCTGTGGGTATGTTGGGATTTTCTGCAGAGTAGAATTTCAGTGAAAGCTATTATATAATCTGTTTATAATATTTGCAACTGGAAAAAAGATCATTAATCAGCATTAGTTATGATTTCCTACACAACAGCTAAACCAATAATTGTATGATTTAGTTCCAAATTCAGGATTAATCAGTATAATCATCTTCCAGTAATTCTGACCTATTCACTATATTCTTTTGGCTGATGGCTTTAGTTTTGTAAAAGGTGTCAAACCATTTGATAAGTGCAACCCAATAAGACAAACAAAGGACCTATCCCATCAGGTGATAGAAGGGATATAAAATTAAGACATCAACAAATTATAGGGAACAAAAATTAAACAACAGAGACAGAAGGTTAATATGACACATCTGGAATTTGAAGTTCTCCAATGTATTAAAAAGTACATTATCAGTAGTAGTTTCTTTACAATGTAATTGATGGTTAGTCTAAACTAGAGCTGAGCAAACTATTAACTATGACCAATTTTCCATCACATTTTTTTTCTGTTTGTGAATTATCTAGATTTTTATGAATTATTTTGTTGGTAGTAACTGTTCAAACATTGTATGTAAACTAACCAGACTATAAGGGTGTTTTTTTCAAACCAGTCATCATTTGCCTTTTGTGATTGTCATCTAAGTTACACAGAATTGGTTTTTACTCTGATAACTGACATGCTAAATAAACACTTCTGATACAAATAGTGAATACTCAAATGCCTGTTCATGTTATCTGGCTGTTAGACTCTCTCTGAACACAAGATGGTGCCACCTGTGTGAGGACTTCCCTGAAAGGGACGCCAACAACATAAAGAAAGACAGGGGAGGGTCTTGCATGGAGAGTTTGGAAAAAAAAGGAGACAGACCATCGCAGAGGTATTGGGTCTTCTCTACTACCTCCTCCCTCCCATCTCCTCCAAGTAGTTCCAAAATGGAACCACTGAGTTTTCATGTTTTCTGCCAGGAGAAGTGGATGGAACAAAGTGGGCTGCTGTTATATTTGCAAAAGTATACCATAATATTTCAGTGTCAGTGTGCTGACACATCAAGGTATTTTGATGCAGAAGCATACAGTTGCTCAGGTGGCTCAGTTTATAGATATTCAATCTGAAATAGAGAGAAAATATTATCCTGTAGCTTGAACATCACCCTGAGGCCTGGGATGCTCAAATTCAATTATCTGTCACCCCACAGGCTTCTCTGAGTGAAAACATAGCTGCTGTCTGCATCCGTCTCTCATCTGTATAATTATATTATTTATATATCCCTATCTCTCAGAGCACAATGCAAGTAAGTACATAAAAGGTTGCAAGTACTGCATACTACAAAAAGAGGGTCATATAAAAACTTACAGACAGGACCTAATTTCATTTCAGTCAGCTGGAGTTTGGGGCAGTCAGTACCTGAATAGCAGGCATCTCGGGTGACTGATGTCAAAACAGAAGCACCCAAATTAGAGGGCAAGTTACAAAAAATAGTCTCGGCACTGAAACTGGGCCAGGTCATGCCTGGTTGACAACATGATGCTTATTATTGAGGACATCTTCCTATTTTCCAGAATCTCAGCTGCTATAACTGAAAATTAAACACTAGCGCTGGGAAGAGAAACTTGAAAACATGAAGCAAATAAGTGACACCCAAATGTTCAGTTTTATTCGATAGCTCTGTAGAAGGAGTACTGCCTCATCTGGCTCAATTTTGCTTTAGCTCTGTTGCCCAAATATGTTCATTTAAAAGCCAATGTTTCACTGCTGGTCAAAATGAAAAAGAACACAGAAGGGCTACATAATCTGCTTTGAATGGCATCTCATTTTAGTAGAAAGCAGGATAGATATGCACTTTATAGCCTAACTAAACAAGACATTTATAGAATGTGAGCTTTCATGAACTCAAGCTTACTTCATCAGATGCCGTGAAAGGATAAGCGAAGAACCCATACAAACAAAAATGTCACAAATGCTAATCCAGACACTGAGATAAGAATCCGTAGTTCCTATTTACGCCATACTTAATACAAATCCAGTCTGTGGATGATTTTTTGTTCTGCAATTTTGTGTTTCACCTGGTTTTTAAAATTTTGCTACCTGAGAACAGCAGTCCTGAGGTCAGCCCTGTTTAAGTGTTCTGCCACTGGCCTTTGTTACTGTGTGCAGTTATTATACCATCTGTTATGTCAGTGGCTGCATGTTCTTACTTGTAGTGATCACCCTGTCTGCCCAATGAAGGCAGCAGAGGGGCACCATAAGCAGGAGATAGCATATGTGATGTTGGTGGATGGAGCAGGACTGGGCCCCAAGGGTTGTCAAGCAACTCCTGCCCGGCTTAGTCTCTAAGGCAGACCTCCTTGGATTACTCACCTGCCATGCCTTGTTCTTATGGAAAATTAGGTAAACTGCCCATGGGCCTTAAAGTGAGCCTTAGTCCATGCAAGTAACCAACATGTCTCTCCTGGACCTTCCTAGTCTCAGTTGGGCACTTAAGCTACTTGAGCCATCTCAGCCTGTCTGCATCCCTCCAGGGAACCTATAGCAATAAGGGCTCAGTGCATGTCTCCATCCTACCCTACACTACACTCCATGCCTTGTGGATGGATGTTATTTTACAGTAATTAACCTTGTAGGGGTCATGGCCTTATTGGACTCCTCCCCTTATGCTCTGTCTGGCACTTTTGGCCCAGGCTTATGGTATCAGATCTGGCTTCTAGGCTCCAGTCTCCCTAACTGTGGATCTTTCACCCTATCAGTCTCTGGCAGTGATCCCTCTTGGACCTTTGGCCCCACCTGGGCCCTCACTCTGCTCCTGGGCCAGTCAAGATCTCTAGGCTCCCTGTTTCTAGTAGTCTCTCACTGTGGTCCCATCTGGGCCCTGGCTCTGCCCTTAGACCAGCTGAGACCTCCAGCCTCCCTGGTTCAACTTGCCCTGTCCTGGGTTCTGTCTCTGGAAGTGGTCCCTCCCGACCTTTGGCCCTCTCTGGGCCCTGGCCCCACTCCTGAGCCAGTTGGGATCTCCAGGCTCCCTGGCTTTGGCAGTCTCTGGCTATAGCTCCTCTTCTGGGCTTTCGGGCCCCCTAGTCTTGCAATCAACCCCCTCTCTGGGCTTGTGGACTTCTCTGGGTTCTATGACCCCCTGGTTCCCATGCAGCATCTCTTTGGGCTACTAGTTCTCTCAGTAGGTTTTGGGACTGCTCCATCAGGGCTCAAGGCTGAACCACCAATGCAGCTTAATTAAAACACCCTTGCCCTCTGACAAACTATCTCTGTGCTTCACATAAAATAAAGACTGCCTGCCTGCATAAAGACGCCTTTGTCTCTGCCTGAGGTAACTATTCCCTGTTCACAGGCTTGCAGCGTTGCTTATCGAAGTTCCAGTCCTTCAGGAACCCTGATGTCTGTGGGCAAAAGCTCCTTTCTTTATGGCTCTCAGGGCTGGACTGCCTGACCAGCTCAGGCCTGGGGGTTATATCCCTCAAGACTGGCCGCCTTCTGGTCGGGTGGGTCTCCAATCAGTCCCCCTCACGACCTGCAAGCTGTTTCTCAGGCTGCTTGCCCTCTTAAAGGGACAGGCAAACCAGCCACTGTGTTCCAGTAGAATTCCAGGTGAATGACCCTGGATATTATACTCCTTGGTATTCAGTCCAGTGAAGATGTGGTTTGTATTCATGTTGGGGCATATCAGGCATTTGGGTCCTATGCAAGATCTGGTGTCTGAGGAAGGATGGGAGTTATGTCTGTTGGTTTCAGTGGTATCAGTGGATGACATTTAAAAGAGAATCACTATCACCACTTCTTCCATCTTCCAGTCAGAATATGGGAACCACAATACCAGAAGAAAGATAGGAACATGTGGTGAATGTGAGCCTACCTAGAATGACCCAATCCCACATACCACAGTGATGTACTCAAGTTCTTCAAATATCTGCCTTGTCCTGGACATGAGGGAGCCAAGTTCACTGCAGCAGCAAGTTTCAGGGCAATCAGTTTCTTTACTAGCTCTCAAGCTGCTGTCTCTCTCTTGTAGTCAGAGGTCATTACACTCGTGATATTTAGGTCAGATTTTCAAAATAACATTTTTCAAAAATAAAAGCTGAAATTTTGATGCAGTCACATGAGTCAAGGACACATGACACTAATCCTTAATTCAGCTTTATCTAGCCAAGTCTGATTCAAAGCTAAGGCCCAGGAACCCAAATGAACTTCTAGATAACCTTCTAAACAGAGTATCTCCTGTTGGGTCCTGAAGTGGAAAAGGCTTGTTTTTTGGGTGGAGCTCAAGACAGTACTATTGCTTTATTTGTTCTAATTCTTCTAAGAACTTGTCCTAAAGCTTTCTTTAAGCTGCTGGTAAGATGATGCTTCATGCATAAATGAACTAAACTTCTGTAACTTTTTCATTTAATCATGGGCGACTGGTGCCTCCTGAGTCTGGGGGTCACCAGATCGCTGATAGGAGAAAGGGGGGTTCCTCAGCAGCCAATCACTGAGCCAGTAGTGAAACTGGAAGTGCACTTCTGGTTTCATGGCTGCCGCTTCCAGGGGGTGCATGGCTAATCTCAAGGGGTGTGCATGAACTCATATGCACCTCCTATGCATCACCAATGCATTTAATAATAGCTTTTACTGCATTTATCTCAGTTCTGCAGTTCTGCTTAAACTTCCAGCTTATTCTTTCAGTTTATACTGCAGTTTGATTTTTTTAAAGTAATTTATAGTTAAAAGGAGGCATATTTTGTACAGTCTTAGTGCAGATTCTATATATGGGAAATGTGCATCCAGCTAATATGATTAGACTCAAGTGACTGGCTAGGTCAAATAGCACACTCTTTATTTTCTATTTCTGCCATAATGATGGGAAGGGTTGCATAACCCTTTTAAAAAAAAAAAGCATCATGCTAATCGCCAAAAGCCTCACAGCAATCCCCAGGGCTGATTAGCTTTCAGTCACTTTCCAAATCATTTGACTTCTAATAAGATTAAGCCAGAGCTTTTTTTTTCTACAGTCATTCAGAAGGTCATATTGACTATTCACCTCTCTAACATTATAATTCATGGTGACTTTAAATGAGTCTTGGAATCAGCTTTAGATAAATCTCACCAACAGTACCTGAACTGAGGACAGTCAATGAATTATCACCTACAGCTTGAATGGTCATAATACTAACACCTAATATTGACATCCTGTTCTACATTCATTCCATATGATTCAGAAGAGTTGCACTAATGAAAGTACATTATTAAGAAATGATCCCTCCTCTTTTAAATATTCAAACGCAGAGATTATTTTTTTACCCCTGAATTGTATAACATCCAATATTATGTGCTCCCCCCTCAAAGATGGCAGTCAAAAGCTGTGACTGGGGTGATCTCTCATGCTGAAAGACAGATTACCCCCGGCTTTTTGACTATTGGGTTTTAAGGCAAAGGTAGGACCACTGAAAGTATGAGATTTAATAACTCAGTGACTGCCATTTTTGTAAAAGTCTTCAAATTCTCTCTAAAAAAATCACCTTATTCACTTAATATTCACTTCCTCTCAGTTGGGTGACCTTTACTGCATAATGTAAAATTTACTTTAAAAAGCACATGTCCAAGATAAAAAAGGCAAAACAAACCTATATTCAGCTGACTGTCACTATACTTCTATTTTATGATTTTTCTATTTCTGTAATTTTGCAATGTAGTTTCCTCTTGTTAAACAGGTCTGACTGTAATCTCTGAAAGTAAGAAATGTTTTTTGAAAGGAGAGTAATGAGAGTCACTTACTTTTTGAAATAGAGTGTGCTATAACCTTAAAGAAAGCTAAATTGGAGGGGGTAATGGCATGAGCTTGAGGTCTCTGGCATAGCAAAGATTATCATCTTCATCTTCAAAAATTGCTAAGAAGAGGGGCAATATAGGCTAAAATGGACATATAGGACATGATCAGGTGCCCACTGAGGTCAGTGGAAAGGTTCCAGTTTTTTTCAGTAGACACTAGAAGAAAGCCACAAAGCAAAGCCTCCAATCAAGCATGTGAGACTGTGAAAGTCATTGGAGCTGTTCGCATGCACTACTTACTTTTTTACACAAGTCTATAAAGGATCATGCCCCAAAGGGCGTGTGCACACATACAGGCATGTATGCTTGCAGCAGCTCAAATAGAAGTAGTGCAAATTTGAGCCAGGGCTTTTTCAGTGCACGTGCCCAGACATACATTTTGGTGTGGAGCAAATTGTGCCACTTGAGGCAAAATAACCATGCCTGGCTCCTCCCAGATCTGCAGCCAAGGAGAGCTAGAGGTTGGGGCCAGCACCTCTAGAAGAGAGGCATTTTAAATCACTTTTACTGCCACCCAACTCTGGAAGCTGGGAGACAGGCAAGGGGTTGTGACCCCTGCCATTGCCTCTCCCACCTCCAAGCCATTCCTGTCCACAATCACATGCAAAAAGGTTGCTGGCATGACAGTCAGAATGGGGTCAGGCTCTCCAGCATAAGCACCCCCGTGCTGGCTGAGGAGGGCCCTGGCAGGGATGGGGTGTCCTGAGAGGCCCCCTTCACTTTCCTTTCTTTGTTGTTCTTCTTCTTAGAGGCAGGCAGCCCACCCTTCATAGGGGACAGTCCTATGTCTTCTGGCCCACCGCCCCAGGGCCAGTCACCTCAGACAAGGCCGCGGTGGAGGGCAGCTGGGAGGAGGCCTGAACCGCATCATCTGACAGGGTCTTGGCACCACAGTCACTAGTCACCTCAGCCACTTTGGCTGGGATGGTTGGGGCAAGCAGGGGACAAGTGGAGGCATGAGCTCCTCTACCTGGTGGGGCCTCTTTATCAAGTGGGGTGAGCACCATAGGTGGAAAGGGGGAGGGGGCTGGGGAGTACTCCTCCATTGGATGGTGCTCTCATACTGAAGACCCTAGCCCCCTCAGATGGAACAGGGGTAAAGGAGGTTGGGAATTGCTCCCACCATCACTATCCCAGAAGTGGATGCACCATCTGTCAGCATCACTGCAGTCACTGATGTTCTGACCACTTTCCCCCATGGGCACTAGGCTGCTAGGTGGGAAAAATAAATCACAAACCTCTGCCCATTGAGCATTCAAGGAGCAAGGCAGAGACCAAGGGCCCTCCATGAGGAGCATGAAAACCTGTCTTTGAAAAGACAGGACATGCTTCAGCTTCGGGTCCTTGTTTCTGATCATCAGTAAGCAAAAGGCCACTGCCATACGAGCACTCCTGTCCCCTCCCCACAAAACATCATGGCTGCCCTGTCCCCTCCCCACAAACTCTGCCGCTGCCAGCATCAGGCATCCATGGGACCCTTGGTGCACTTGTGGTCTGCTGCAGCCAAAGTTTTCTGGTGGCTCCCACCACTGTTTGTGTTTCCCTGCTGCATGTGGCACATGTCAGTGGTGCCCAGGTATACCACATATGGGGTCCATCAGGGTTCTTGGCTGGGTGTTGGGCAGGGGGCTCACTCCCACCACCACCCCAGCCACACACCGCCCCACAGCTGCCTGCAAAAGGCAGCCACGTGACCACTTGGTGTCTGCTCCAGGCAGAGTCAGCTAGCAGGTCCCGCTGCCATTTGTGTTTCCCTGCTGTAAGTGGTGCAGATTGGCAGGGTCCCACTATGCTACGTGTGGGGTCCACTGTGGTTCTGGGGTGCATGATGGGGGGAGGCACACTCCCACTCCCATCCCCACCACCCACAGCTGCCTGCAAAAGGCAGCCACAGGACCATCCGCACACTCCCTTCTTGCTCCAGGTAGAGTTGCCCAGTGGCTCCTGCTACTACTTCTGTCTCACTGCTGCATGTGGCGCACAGCACTGAGCTGGCCCAATGCCATATGCCCTCACCTTGGCCAGGACTTGCCTGGTTCTTGCTGCCACATGAACTGCATAGTCCTGCCTGAGGTGGTGCATGTGGCATCGGGCCGGGTCGGCTCCTTGAGCCACATGCAGTGGAGAAACACAGTCCCACAGCTGCCCTTTGCAGGCAGCTTCAGGTCTGTAAATGATGGGGGTAGGGGTGGAAGTGAGGGCTCCTCCCAACACTCACCCAAGAACCCTCTGGACCCCACATGTGGTCCAACAGGGCCCCATCACCCTGCGCCACATGCAGCTGTGAAATACAGGTGGTAGGGGGAGCCACCGGGTGTCCCAGTCTGTAGCTGGCCCACCCTACACAGTCCCCCACCCTGGGGCCCACCCAGGCCATTGGGCTGCATGGGCTCTATGGCTTCTGCCCCTTACTTTCAACCTGGTTTGCAAGTGGCTCTTGCAGGCTGAAACTGACAGTCTGTACAGAGCCATTTGCAAACAAGGAGACCTAGGTTTCCCTTTTAGGGGAAGTTCCTATTCCCACCCCCCCTGCTTCTTACCTTAATCACCCATAGCTTCAGCATCCACTTCTCTGGACTCTGGTACTCCGCCAGATGGTCTTTGTACTTCCACCTACCAAGAAGCCAGGTCCGAGCCTTACCCCACTTTTATTCTTGAGAAAGCTCAAGGGATGTACTTGGTTGGCAGGGCAAGGGGGAGCTATAGAGACACTCTGGTGCAATACTAGAGCGTCTCTCTGGAGAACTCCTTCTCTTTCTTGCCTCCAGGCAGAGTCCAAGACTGTGCCTTGACCCGCTGTTTTACAGCACTAATTTTTTTTTTTTACCTGGATATCCAGGTATCAAATTTTGCACTTGCATTGCAGATATGCAGTGTGGGGAAGGTTTTTTTGTTCCCACACGTGCATGTTGCAGTGTCTCAAACATGAAAAGATCCAGAATGTGCAGGCTACTTAGACATTCATACTTGAAATATCATTATTGAAAGATCAGCACATTAAACATTTGAGTAACATTACAAAGTTATCTTTTGCTAAACACTATACAATATATCATTTCCCTTCCCTACAATTAATTTGTTTTCTTTCCAAACATAATGGTGTCTCCCTGGCTACTTTAAAGGGTCCTTATTTAAAAAATGGGACTCTGAAGATTTTATTAGGGTTTTGATCACAATCAGTACCTCTGAGGAACCTTCTGGTGCCTTGCCTACAACAATCAAACAGTAGTTGTTGCATTCTCATACTAAAAAAAGTCTCCATGGGATATCAGACTCATTAATCCTTGAAACATAAATAAAGCTTTCTGTGCAGATGATGAACAGCTGTATCAAGCAAACAGTTGGACCCCTGTATATCAGCTAAGAAGAATTTCATTTCTGTGCTTAATCTTGTCAACCTATTGCTAGATAAGCAAAAGGTGTTAGATTCACCTGTTACTATTTCTGTAATTCAAGATGTTATCAAACTGTTTTCTCCTAGGGAAGCACCTCGGCCAGACAGTTTTATATCTGATTTCTGCAGGGTTATTTCCCACCCCCCCTTTTTTTTGTCCTGAACATCTGTTTACTGTATTCAATCATTCTCACAAAATAGGTAGCTTTTCTCTCATGCTGCATTTGAACATCACTTTTTATAGTAAAGATGATTTATATTCCTGTTATATTTATATTCCTGCTGCAAATAGTGTTGGATGTATAAGAGAAGTTAGCACATTAAGTTTACTTATGATCTCTTCTGAGTAGAGTAGATTTTATCTGATTGATGGTTGTTTCCAGCTGAGAATCAAAGTCCTACAAAGTGCATGTTCTTACAATTGCCACACAATTTAATGAGCATTAAGGGTCATCACCTCCTTTAAAGAATAAGCCCATCACCAAATCAAAAACAATGAATTGCAATTCACAATAATAAAAGTAAGCCAGACAGAGGAACAACCTTTAAGCAGCATACAATTTCATTACAGGGTGATTTTTGATCAATTATCTTAGTTCCTCTATTTGGTAGTGGTTATTTGTATGACATGAATAATGGCCACTAGTAACGGCCACTCTCTCTTTCATGGCTGCTGTGGTGACAGCTTTCCTTTCTGTTTCAATCTACTTAATCCACTGCAGTTCATCAAGTTTTACACTACTGTAAGTCTGGTGCAATCAATGGAGTTAAAATGCACTGAACAACTAGACCCTTGATTTCAAATCCAAGCTTGTAAGTCTTGTTCAAATATTTTAAATAAAATATCTTTTTCAACCTTTTTTTTAGTTATTGCATTTTTTTTAATCCTAAAGTGCCATAGCCTTTGACTTCAGCAGTGTAGCATCATCCTGATGCTTAGAGCTGTCATTCTAATCTTGGTCATCCTTGTTGCAGGAGTGTTGTTTCATATATACTTTTATTGTATTTGTATTACTGATATATTACTTTAGTTCCAAGTTAAAAAGAAACATATTTAAACCAGTTATATTTAACTGTAATGAACATTTAAGAGACTCAAATAGATCTTCTTATAACTTTTCCAAGCTTGTTTAAGATCTAGGCAGATTGGCCAATACTTCTTTTCAGTAAAGGATGCAGAATTCAAGCAAATTATGTGTGGCCCATGGGCCTCTGTATCCACCTCCCATCTCTCCCACTGTCATATGGTGGGGGAGGGGGTGCACTACTGGTACATCCTATGTGGCAGGGAGCAGGAGGACTTAGAATCATAGAAAGTTAGGGTAGGAAGACACCTAAGGAGGTCATCTAGTCCAACCCCCTGCTCAAAGCAGGACCAGCACCAACTATATCAACCCAGCCAAAGTTTTGTCCAGCCAGGTTTTGAAAATCCCCAAGGATGGCGCTTCCACTGCCTCTCTGGCTAACCTGTTCCAGTGTTTTACTACCCTCCTAGTGAGAAAATTCTTCCTAATATCTAACCTAAACTTCCCTTGCTGCAGCTTGAGAATGTTGCTCCTTGTTCTGTCATCTGCCACTACTGAGAATAGTTTAGCTCCATCCTCTTTCAAACAACCCCCTTCAGATAGTTGAAAACTGCTATTAAGTCTCCTTTCAGTCTCCTGTTCTCTAGACTAAATAAGTCCAGTTCCCCCAGTCTTTCCTCATAAGTCATGCTGGAAGTCTTGCTGCCAGTGCTGCTCAAGTGATGGCAGGGAAAGGAGAATGCCACAAGCACTGCCCAAGCAGAAGGGTATTTAGCAGGAAGGGATCTTATGGGAGCTGACCACGCAGTGCTTAGTCTGTGTGGTGTGTTACCCAGGGTACTCACACCACAGTCGCACATAGCCTCTGGCCATGGCAGAGTTGGAAATCCCTGCCATAAACTAACTAGCAAGATGGATAGAGCTTCTTTCACAAAGCACCTCTGAGACACTGCTGGCCGTAAATTGTAAATGTGTTTTGTTCACATACATTACCTTGTTTTAATTATTCATTACTGTGCCCACCTGGTCTCAAATATCCATTCACATGCCACCTTGGTGCATCTGCCAGAGGTCAACTGTGATGTAGGTGTCAGCACCCTCTGAATGAGACCGCGGTTACCCCAGGAAAATCCCTGAGACTTGCCTGCCATGACTTCAGTGGTATCTTCAGTGGTGGGCTCCCTTTCAGTGGACTCACTCGTAGAGGCTGCGATCCCTGGCAGGTCTCTGTGGGGTTCCACCTCCTCTACACCCCATCCATATTCCAGCCTCTATGTCTGACAATGTTCCCAGGCTTACCCTCCAACGCTGCCTCTCTCCTGTCAAGATGCTCCAGACTGCCCGACGGACTTCCAGTTAGGTTTTTTGGATCACTGCCTCTGCCCTTACTTCAAGACCTTTCGGGGTGCCCCTGCCGTGGTCTTAGAGCTTCTTGGGACCAGCCCTTATCAAAGGGGTACCGGAAAAACCCCTTTGTAACAGAAACATTGAAAAAGAATGAAGAGGAAAAAGAAAAGAAAAACCAGGATTTCACCATTGATCCGGGGCTGGGGCTGGTCTGCCCCCTTTTCCTTGTAGTCTTCGCTGTCCCCCGATGTGGTCCGGCAATCTTGCCTCTGCTGGAAGCTTTCCCTGGTGCTCCAGCTCAGGATCCCTCCCAGTCCATTGGTGTAGTGCCCACCCAGCAGGGAAAGAGCCTCTGGATTTCGTTCTCTGCAGTGCTCCCTTGGTGTCTCCCGCAGTGCCAGCTTTTATCCTTGCTGTGCAGCCTCCAGGGATGACATCACCGGCCCGTGCTGGCTTGAGCCGAAAGTAGGTGCAGCTTACAAACTGTGTAGCTGTTTGGAGCTGTCCACTCCTCCATTGCCTGAAAAGGGTACATTTGCCCTGGTCTCAGGGATTTTTATGCTGGGGTGGGCTGTCCCGTTCCCCATCCCACGATGGTGGTGGGGTCCCCCTTCTCTCAGTGGCTATCTTCCCAGGACAATTACCCTTGTGAGTAGTCCGGTCTAGCAGACAGTTCAGTTCTTTGAAGCATTAAGTCACATGGTAATTTTAAGTGGCAATCGGCAACCACTAATCATGACACCATTAACACTACCTCCTTACTTTCACACCTCTGTGCAGTTATTGATCAAAGAATGCTTCCCAGGGGAAAAGACAAGATTTAGTCCAGTGAACAATGATGCTTTCTGAAGGGGGACCAAATATTTCCCAGCTTTGGCAATAACACAGAGTGTGAATCACCCTGATATATTAAGCCACAAATAATCAACACGCAGACAATACTGATGACACCATATCCATCACAACACAGGAAACAGAAGCTTTGACTGCCTGCTTCAAAGTAAAGACCAAGGGAAATAGCAAAAATCTTGGCCTACCTGAGATAAAGAAGAGAAAAAGAACAAAGAGAAAATCACTCCAAACTTGATGAAGGTGCTTCTTAGATGAGAGGTATGACCATATATTTTGTTTTTTGGACCAGCAGGCAATCTACAGAGAGTCAATGTTGAAGAACGTATGTTTCCCCTCTTCTCACAATATAAAATGTATTGAGTATATTTGTTCCTTATGAGAGTTATTTTCTTATCTACCTCTGGCCTGAGTCTTGACAGATATATGCTTAAAGATTACATCACAACTGTATGAGAGGGCATGTATCATGATACCCAAAGCATGCAAACATTTTTAGTAACCTTGAAAATCAATTGAATCTATTTTTATGGGATGCTGAGGTCCTTTACTAGTAAGAACTGCTCCAGAATCTTTTTTCTCATCTTTCATTTTTCTCTGTCTCTGTGGCACTGCAACCTATGTCTTCCAAGCTAGAACTATAGTGCGTTATTGTGTGTTACCCAACCATCAATCAATTAAAACAGGAATATGTTTAATAATGACATTTGATATAAACTCATAAGCACATGACTCACTTTCTGTCCTGAGTAGTTGTTGGGCTTCTACGTTGCCAGTTCTACATGGGGATGAAATGGTAGGGGGACTAACACATACATGGGTTGAAGTTTATGAGCACAGCAGCAGTTAGCCCCAGTCTTGTTAATATAATCAAAAGATGCATGTAGTATTAGGATGTTCCTTCTGGATGCATATACATTGGCTATACAACCAAAATCTGTCGATAATGTAGCACAAAATGGTTGTTCTGGGGTTTCTGGCCCCAGCAGTAAAAATAATCACAATCTCATGATTACCCAATATCTGCATATAGATGAATTATACCCAACAACAAGAAATGCTGCTTGGTGGTACTTTACCTTAATGGTTATTGGACAGATTTCCCCTCTACCTAATGGAGAATATAATATATTGAAATATGCTGCTGAAGCAACTGCAATAAAGTGCTAGTGAAACATTATCTCTTTCCATTTTAGATTGAATAAGGTCAAGCAGACTCCTTGGTTTGATCTAGATGCCACGACAGTTTTTAATTATTAATCTTTATACTGTGCAAGTATTGTAAAATTTTGTAGAGCCAGTGAAAGGTATTATCTTAATGTTTTGGGTTTGGTTTATTAATTTATTTCCCAGCCATAACAGAAAAGTCGCACTGCTTTAAAGGAACAAAATAGTCCAGAATTCATGTTATTGCTTCTAGCAGAAAGTCATATTTTTACCTTTGAGAAAATCAAAAGTGTTGAAGTTTGCAACATCATGTTTCTTAGCTACATAGTCTTCTGTTCCATCTTGTTCCAATGACAGTTTACTGTCTTGAGCATTCAGCTGACCATTACACTACCCAGGGGAGAATTGTCACGCAAGGACTTAAAACTATGTGTGTGTTTCTTCTTAGACAGAAATTCTTCATGCATTCCCTTCAATAGGGAAGACAAAAATCAAGGTCTGGTCAATGTATCAGCAAATAGTCAAAGAAGCAGTTCAACTAAATCTCCAGGTAGCATTAGATGAAATAGCCCTCATCTTTGATTGCACTGGGACCACTTTGACACTCTACAAAGAAACAAGAAAAAATGATGCATTTGTCCATAGGAGGATATTGCCTGGGTATACACAGTTGCAGGGAATTAAATGTAGAAGAAGCAGTCTATCGTGTGTTTGAGACGACATCAATTTAATAAGTGAAGATGTAATGGAGTCGTTAACATAAAATTGCATACCATAATTGCAATAAGGAGATATATCAAAGAATAAATATGTTTTCTTCTTTTGTTTTTGTTTTTAAAATCCTTAGAGATCTGCTTTCCTCTCCAGAAGTGTAGGTAACCTTCATTAAAGTAACTTAAAAACACACATACACATGGAATCTATTATATACTAGGAACCATTAAAGTTATTGTACCACCTATAATGGTTAAATTTACTATGGTAAATGCTTAGACACAACTGCACTGTATCTTAAGGTTTACTAGACAATGTTAAATAATTATACCATCTTTGTTCCAGGTTTTGCAGAGTTTTGAACATAGCAGCTTAGCTGAAGGTATGACTTGAGAGAGATTTTTCCCAGCTTAAATACAGGTAGTAGAACAAGTATCAGAGTAAGAAAGAAACTGTAATAAAGTAAAAGTTCATATTTAATGGCACACACTGTAGAACAGAGCATTTATTATTCTATAAGATGCTGGGCTTGTTAGTTATATTATGCCACCTTGGATGAAATTATTGTTTAATAATTTATTTGGAAAATGAACTCTAATCTTTCAGGTGCCATTACATCAGTAAAAGAAAAGGGCACAGATTGGCAGGAAGGATGCAGGTAGCTATTTTGTTTTTCATGAATAACTAAGGCACATCTGTAATTACTGCAGAGTGCACAAGATAACATTTCACCACAGAGACTAACATGGTTATAAAGTTAACACATTTACAAGGGAAGGAGAAAGAGGGAGAGAGAGAGAGAGTGAGCGAGCAAGCAAGCAAGCAAGAATACAAAGAGTTATAAAGAAGGGCCAAAAGATGGGTTTAAAGAGGGCCACATTCAGCAATTTGCATATAACACTTATACTTAATTGCAATAATTCCAAATTGGATAATAATTGTGAAAATATTTTAAGTAGTCAAATACAGCTATTGCTTCAAATTATCCTAAAGTGCTCAGAAGACACTCAAAGTATTTTTAACATCTGAACATTTCTGCCTAAGTATTGCAATTGTAGTCAAGTTAGAAATAACTCTTTATTTGTTCATGGTTTTGATCTTTCACATATTTTTTGCAACATTCTTATGTACCATTGTCATATGGACACTGGGAATCCCTTTTTCATAGATGTGTTAGAAGTATCCCAGTTTCTGAAAAAGTTTAGAGTATGATCTAGAGTAAACAGTACCTAACATTTTTAAGAAGTAAGATACATAATGTTCTTCAACTATGCTACCCATTTCCTATAGCAGTCCAATTATACCTCCTTCCCACTCTCTTCCCTTCCCACCTCAAGAAAAATAAAGAAAATTATACTATCCTTGTTCCATAGGGGTAATAGTTTTGAATATAGAATTCAGCTTTCAGCTTAGCTGAAAATACGACTCCAAAAAGATATGGCCTACAAGTGTCCATGTTGAGAGGTAAGGGCAGAACATTTTTTAGCAACAGAAATCTATTGAGTTTTCAAAACCACAAAAAATGTAAATGATTCTAGTATGTCTTTTTGGATAATGTTTTCATAGGTCTTTTGATTAGATGATAATATTAGATAAAGGAAAACCAGGGTAAAAATTGTCATGAAAGAAGGATTTTTCTTTTTCACTGAGATACAACAACTTAAATCAAGACACAGATCTTTCTGGGAGCCCTCTTAAAGTTAAAGGTCCAGGACAGAAAAGAGAATCATCATTACATACACCACATGTGACAATAATGATTTTTGATAGTAGCATGTACTACATCTACTTACAATAAAGGTTGTTATCTTTAACTTGGTACTGCTAGGCAGATATTTGGTGGATCTTCCCATAGCACTCTAACTCTGCTCAGAAAAAGCACCTAATGGATGGTGCTTAATAGAACTAGTGAATCTCAGCAGTATGCGGTGCAAAGTTTGACACTCAATGGGTTCAACAGCCTTTTTCCCCTTTTTCTTAATTGTCCATGATTTTTCCTATCTGTCCTGTCTCAGGAGTGGCTGTGTACTTGAGCTAATGGCTTACTTCAGTTTTATTTTATTCATTAAAGCAAAATCTGAAGAGTCTGGACTAAGAATTATTTTAATATGGCCAAATCATCAGTAATTTAATTGTATTAAAATATTCAATCCTGAGGGGATGACAAGTTTCTAGTCATTCTGGTTCTATTCTTAGGCCTTATCTACACTCAAGCTGTGTGGGCAAAACTGAGACCATAGACAGCCTTTTGGGCCTTTTTCTTGGCACAAAAAGCTAGCACACTGGCATTAAAGAGGTTTTTCTCAGAAGAAAACCAGCTTCCCCACAGAAAAATGTTAGCACTTCCAACCAACAGCTTTTTGAGAGACAGAAATCTTCTAGAACCAACTACAATGCTTGTACATTTTTCATGAGGTCCCTAAGACTCTCACTAACACTCTCTGTTCTCCTTTCCACCACTCAGTTCTTCCTTAGCTCCTCCAAGGCAGCTGTTGCATTTCAGCAGTGGCCAAAGCAGCTCCCATCCCTGCAGAAACCCAGGCAACAGCTACTCTTCTTACAAGGGATATGGCAGCTCTTTAGGCTGTTGCAGTCCCTACAGTAACAACAGGTTCACCCAGAGAGGAGTGGAGGGCATCCCTCTTTGCCCTTGCGGGCAGTGTTTGAGAGCCCCAGTTGCTGCCCTAGGACCAGTCTTGGTCCCATGGCAGCAGCCCAGCTGCAAGCAAAGACCCAGTTCACGCACAGGGGGGCCAACAGTCCTATGGGGACCTGCTGCTGGACTTAAACAGTGCCCAGACTGTTCAAGCCCCTGAACAGCTCATTCCCACCACTGTGTAAATTCTGGGACAGTTCACACAGCTGCTTCAATGCCCCCCTGATACCACTGAACAGCCCCAGGATGGTTCAAGCCACATGAGAATGACCCCACCATTTGCATGGCACACCCAAGATGATTCAAGCAACAGTGCCACTCAGAGGCTGCTGCTACTCATGACAGCTATGATCCATGGGGCAATGCCAACTACTATGGTGCCAATATCTTTATGCCCCTGCCCCCACCAAAGGCACCACCTACAGCTACTGCCTCAGTTGCTCCCTCTTAGTTGTACCACTAGCACCATTGCTTCCCACAGTCTGCAGCAGCAACATAAGAATGTGGCCAGGCATCTAGGGAATGGCATGGTGCACACAGTGGAATGGATTTATAATTTAATGTTTCATAGATGTTAGGGGCTGGAAGGGACCCTACAGATCACTGGGTCCAGCCCCCTTGCACTTGGGTAGGAAAGACTGCTGGTATCAGATGACCCCAGCAAGGTAGGCATCAAGATGCTTTTTGAAGATTGCCAGAGTGGCCAACTGTACTACCTCTGGGGGGAGCCTGTGCCAAAACCTTGGTACTTGACTTGTAAAGAAGTTTTTCTTATGTCTAGGCTGAAGCTATCTTCAACCAGCTTGTGCCCATCATTTCTTGTCCTCCCTGGGGGGCCTTGGTGAACAGATACTCCTCCAGGCCCCTCCAAGTCTTCTCTTCTCCAGGATGAACAGTCCCAACAGCCAGCCTCTCCTCATATGATCTGGTCTCTAGGCCTCTAATCATGTGTGTGGTCCTCTTTTGGACTCTCTTGAGCTTTTACACATCCTTCCTGAAGTGTGGTGCCCAGAACTAGATGCAGTACTCCAGCTGTGGTCACCAAGGCCGAGTAAAGAGGGAGGATAACACCCTTAGCCTTGCTCAAGATGCCTCAGTAGATGCACGATAGTGTTTGATGAGCTCTGCCAGCTCTGGCATCACAATGGTGGCTCACATTCATTTTGTTGTCTATCATGACACCCAATGTCTGCCTACCTCATGAGCCTGTCCAGGTCAGCCTGTATTGCCAGCCTGTCTTTGAGTTTGACCATGCAAACCCATAGTTTAGTGTCATCTGTGAACTTTGGTAGTTCATTTTTAATACCTGAATCCAAATCATGGATGAACATGTTGAAAAGCACTGGTCCGTCCTGAACCCTGAAAGATGCTACTGGTCACCCTCCATCATGATGACTCATTTCTGTCAATCAGTACTCTCTGGGTCCCGCCACAAAGGCAGTTACCTAGCCGCTGGACCGTAAAGTAGTTGAGGCTGTATTTTCCCAATTTTTTTCATGAGGACTTCATAGGAGACCTGCTCAAAGGCCTTTTTGAAGTCCAGGTATATGATATAATATATCAACCTTATTTCCCCCATCAAGGTGGTGAGTCACTGCATCATAGAAGGAAGTGAGGTTGGTCTGGCGTGACCTGCCCTTAATGAAGCCATGTTGGCTGTCCTTCAGAATACTGCTTTCTACTAGCCTGTCTGTAATGGATTATTTGATAATTTTCCCCAGGATTTTACCAGAGATTGAGGTCAAACTGATTGGCCTGTAATTTCCTGAGTCTTCCTTTTTTCTGGTTGCTGCAACTGTCATGATCACACTGCGCCAAACCTGTTTTTTTCTAACCCCCAATCCCAATGGCATGTCACCCAGCTTTAGTTATGCCACTGCTCTGAAGTGTCCTGGGACTTTCTGTGATGGTGAAAGGTGGGGAAGGAATGCCTGCATGGGGGAAACAAGGAGAGCAGTTCTTTTCACCCTTACCATCCTGCAGGGTGGGGGGCTGCCTTCACTAGTTGCTTCAGGGGAGATGGAAAGCTGTCCCTGATCAGGTTTTCCCAGGGACAGTACTCTATTCCCACCCCGCCACCCCCTTGCTGGAGAATTCACAAGTAAGAATCTGTCCAGTCAGGAAGCTAGAATGCCTGTATAGCCCCCTTCTCAACATGGCTGTGGAAAGTTTTGGTGCTCAAATGGAATGCCTGTTCATACCCTAAGAGTGTATCCTCAGTCATCAATCCCCTATATGACAACTCCTTCTTAATAACTCAACCACCTCTATGAGGCTAAAGTCCAGGTGTTCAAAAAGCCTGAGGCAGAATTAATCTAATTTATGCAGTTTTCTGTAAACAGCCTATGTTGGATTGGAAGCAAACAGTATACACATTCGCCTATTGATGGGGCAGAGGTGGGGGCACTCAGGCTGCCTGCACTGGCTATGGAAAGCAGGTTGCAGAGGCTACTGCACACCTCCCAGTGTGCCCCACAGGATTCCTTGGCTGTAGGAGATTGCTGAACACAACCAAGCACCTGGGCAACCACTGATTGGCTCCCGGGCATGCATAAGTGTTCTCCACATTCCCCCACTCTAGTGTTCTGGGACCCTATAGCTGCATGCAAAAATGCACTGCAGCACCCTTGGTGCCAATGACCAAGGTACTTCCTGGCAGTGGCTGAGCTGCAGAGGTCACAGAATTGCCTCTATGAAGGACAACTTCAATGTTCTGCCTTTTGCACTGCAACCCACCAGAGGCAAGCTGCCCGCACTGGATCCTGTTGGTGGGGGGTAGAGGGGGGGAAGGGAGTCCATGCTGGGACTGCGTGGCAGGGCACCTGGCTCTGATCTCTAAGATGGGGTGTGTGAGAGCCAGAGTTAGGCACCCACGTAACAGCATATTGAGCCAGATCGCAGCAACCTGAGCTGGCAGGGGGTCTGCCTGCCAGCTGAGGACTGCTCCAACTGGACTTAATGTGCTGCAGCTGGGGCACAAAAGTGCTTCAGTGTGGCACTAGCTGGTAAGCAGCCCCGGTATTCAAGCACTCTTGTGCCCCAGCTAGCCGATCAGTGTCTACACGTGCTGCTGTGCAGAAAAATACTCTACAGCAGAGCAGTACTTATATTTACTACCCTGCTATGGGGTTTATTATTTTCATGCACCCTAATAAGATGTATCAAGGAAATTTAGGCATGTGACTACACATGGATGCTTTAAGGCACCTTAATGTGGCTTGCTGGGCAGCCTACCTTGGTCAGTACCATGGACAGCCCCCAGAAGCCACAGCAGCATAGCTGGGAGATGCAGCCTGGTAGGGCTGTGCGAGGCTTCAGACACAGCTACGGATCTGGAGAAGTTTTGGATGCTTTGGGGACTAAAGCAGCCTGTCCAGGTTGAAGCTTTGGCCTTGCTAGGCTTCCTGAAGTGCTATGGAGCTGCCTCGGAGATCTGGCTATAGGGTACAATAGGAAACAATAAAATATCTATAACTTTGTTGTTTTTTGTTAGATATTGATGACATTTTCAGAGGTGGTAGAATCTACAGGGAGCATGAACCTTGCCATGTTTCAAGAAGATCAATGCAGGTGTTTGGGGAGAACTGCACCCCAAATTCTTGAAAGCAAAACTCATCTCATGTCTAGGCGTTACAACATGGGGGGGAGGTCAAAATTGCACAGCTGGTAGCTCTTGCTGAGGCCACAAAGCCTGCAAAGTTTCAAGAAAATTGGTGCAGGGGTTTGGGGGAAACTGCCCCTCAAGCTGTGGACAAGCAAAACTCGTGCTATGAGTGATACTGTGTACGCTAATGCACAGCGGGGTAAAAGCCGCAGGGGTGGTGGCCCCTGCTGCAGCCATGATGCCTGACAGCTATCGAGAAGATCGGTTCAGGGGTTCTGGGGGCTTGTACCCCTAGCTGCTGATAGGCAAAACTCGTGACATGGGTGCTTGTGGGACTGACTATGTCTGTCTTGGGATGTGGCACTACTGCAGGCCTGGCTGCTAAGCTACTGTGTTACCAGCTATCGATCAATCATGATTCACTCAAGGACCAGCTCAATACACAGGACCTATGTAATGTAGCCAGTTAATTGCCATCAATTAGCACCTACAAAACCAGACTAAGGAGAGGAAAGAATCAATACAGACAATCAACAGCCCCCATCCAAAGTGGCTGGATCCAAAGCTGGATTGGATCACCGCTGACCTGCACAGGCCTACAGCCCAGTGCCAGAGCGGGTGGGAACCTTGTCCCCCAGGACAACTGACCCAGCCCTGGCCCCAGCTGTAACCCCCTCCCCATATTGCTACCTCCCCAGCACTGAATGAGAATGGACTGGAGCTGAGCCTATGGGGCCCTGCACTGCCACTAGGCACCACCAGGATGATGACGTGGCTCCTGTCAAAGTACAAGGGACAGGTCCCCACTATGACCACCTGCAGGGGAGAGGGGCAGTGCAGTGCAGTGCAGGGCAGTGCAGTGCAGGCAGGGCTGGCACCTGGCCTTTGTGCTGGACACTGCAGGTGGGAGAGGTGGCAGCGTTAGCTCCTGGGGGCTCTGTGCAGCTCAGCCTGGGCAGGCTGGGTGGAATATGGGTGTGGGCTTGGCCTTGGATCAGGTAGGCCAAGGATAGAGTCAAGCCCCCACCTGCATTCTGCCTAGCCCACCCAGGCTGAGCCACAGAGCCCACAGGAGCTGATGCTGCCACCTCCCCCACCTGCAGTGTCTGGTACAGAGGCCAGGCACTTGCTTGGGACAGAGATCAGTACAGCAGGGAAAGCCATGCTGAATACTGGGGGCAGAAGCAGCCCCAGCCTTCCTGCTGGCCCAGGTGGGAGCCCCAGTATGGGCTTTTAAGGGCACCTGAATCCCACGTGGGCAGTGAGACATCCTGTCCCTGCAGGAGTGCATTGCCCAGCCAGCAAACCTGCCCCAAGAGAGAAGCATGGGAGAGCCACTAGCAAAGGCCCTGCCAGTGCTATGCTGGCTCCTTCCCCCGCAGGGAGTCATGAGGGTGCCTGTCTCTTGTGCTTTGATAGGATCCATGTCTTCTTGATGGTGCCCAGCAGCAGAATGTGGACCCATGGGCTCAGCTCCAGCCTACTCAGTCACATAGCATTAAGGCACCTTACAGTGTCTAAATGTGGGTTAAGGTGCCTTAACTAATCATGCCTAAATGCGGTACTTGCTTTATGCAGGTATTACATTTAGGTGCAATTAGCCTAAAATCATCATTTTTAAAGTGCATTAAGGGTGCACGTGTGTAGATCCATGTCCTTAATCAGGGCCATTCCCAGGGGGGAGGGGGCAGGGCAAATCCTGGTGACTGTCCCAGGCCCTGCACTTCGGGGGGCCCACAGTTAGTGCAATATTGGCCCCAGCATGACTGCCATGTGCTGCCACTGCTGAGCACTGCCAGCTCTGCCTGCTTGCCACTCCTCCAGCACCCTGGGCTCTGCACAGGCTGATACGCCCTGGGCTGTGCCCCAGGCCCCGCACACCCTTAGGGATGGCTCTGCCCTCACTGCACTTTAAAAATGGGTGATGCACCTTAAATCACTACATGTAAATGAGCCCAGTCCATTCAACCTCTCACTAAACCCTGATTAAAAGAGTGATATGTTTACACACCAGTTCCCAGATAAACATAGATACAACTTATCCAGAGACAACTGCAACATCTGCTCCTAGTCCTAATTTTCATGCAAGATTCAGCTGTGTATTTCAAGTTTCTGTCTCCTGCATCAGATATCCTGTTAGATAATGATGATTATGATATATTAGTGTTATACACTTGTACAAGATATACAAGCAGATAAAACAAATCACAGAGGATTCACCAATATATACACTCCTGGTACTGGAAAATACTTGAGTAGAGGAGGTTGAAACAAGCAGGACATGATGCCTGTACTCCACTTCTGCTGGGGTCAAACAGTCTACAATGCTCCGAAGTGGAAGAGATGGAATTGGCAGGAACATGGCGTCCCTGAAAATTTCAGATAACCTCCTCCCACATACTGTATAAAGGAGATTAAAGTATTTTATGCTGACTAAGAACCAGAGAGAGTGAAGCCAGTAATATTCTCTTAGAATTACAACATAACAAGACTGTCTGGTGCAGGGAGATGCAAATTTGCAGGGAATATGGTTCAATGTCTTTAGGCCTTAGAGTTTAAAAGTTCAAATTAAAACAGCGCACATGGACACATAAAAACAACAATACAAGTGCAGTATTTCAGGGAAGGATGGGGCTGGAAAGTCATAAATAAAGTCAAATAAAGAAAATTCACTTGTGACCAAGGGTCATTGTTGCCATAAAATGCTGGTCGCTTAAACTGATTGCTTTCATGTGTTCCCATGGTTTCACCAAGGAGTCATTTACATTTTTCTGATTTAACAGGAACATTTTTTTTCTTAGTTCACGCTATATATGCTTTCCTCAGGGATTGCAACATGTGGATAAGAATGTATTGACATGCACCTTATCAATATTTTCTCTTGAGGATGCTTAAGAAAAATGAGATTATATAAAAAATTTAGATTTGATGATCCTTAAATACTGATAACTGTGATATATATAAAGAGATAAGATCTGGATGAACTTTGGATTTGTGCTATAAAGTTCATGAATTTGAATTAAATAAATGATCCTTTCTCTGTCGTTGATTCACACCACCTCTTTCTGCCCAGATACCATCACTTAGATATTAACCAGGTTAACAGGCCCAAATCTTGCACAGTTTGATACTAAATGGGGGCTAAAACATTAACCCCCTGATATGTGATGTATGAATACATGCATTTTGTGTTTGATCTCATCACTTCTGCACTTTTTTTAACCCAGAATTTTCTCTTCCCCTCACTGCGCATTTAAAGGGGTTTACTAGAATTATTGTCAGTGAACAAAATCATTTGTGGGGATGTCTGTTTGTGTTCATAACATGAATTTATGGATCATTGTTGATGATCCTTTAGTCTTTACACTCAGCTGAAATTTGTCAAGGACCAAATTTCTTGGCATTATAAAAGACTGCTTCCTGGAGCAGTTAGTCCTGTAACCTACAAGAGGAAAGGTCATTCTTGCTCTAGTCCTAAGCAGTGCACAGGATTTTGTGCAAAGGATAAGCATTACTGAGTTGTTCTGCAACAGTGACCACAATGCAGTTAAGTTTGACATCCATGTGAAGGGGGGGGTGACAATGAAAATCTATCACAGTAGCGTTTAACTTTAAAAAGGGAGACTACATCAAAATGAGGAAGCTAGTTAGACAGAAATTAAATGGGGCCCCTAAGGAAGTGAAGAACTTGCAAGCAGCATAGGAACTGCCTAAGAACACAGTATCAGTTGCATGGAGCAAATGTATCCTGCAAACAAAAAAAAAGAAGGAAACCAGACCAAAAGAAAGCCAGCATGGTGTAACAGCAGAGCTGCAGAGGCAATAAGCAGAAGCAGAAAAAAGGCTTTTTTCAGAAAGTGGAAGTCAAATCCTAATAAGGAAAATAAAAGAGCATAAACCCTGGGAAATCAAATGTAAAACTGTAATAAGACAAGCTTACAAAGAATTTGAGGAGAGACTTGCTATAAACTGTAGCATACAACCTATCATTAAAAACATCCTTGTACCAAATGACTGGAGAGTTACCAATGTGACTCCTATATTTAAAAAAGACTCCAGAGGAGGTGTGGGGAACTACAGGCCTGTGAGCATAACTTCAGCTGCTGGAAAACTGGTAGAAACAATAGTAATAAAAAAATAATTGTTCAGCAATGGATGAATAGGACTTGCTGGGGAGGAATCAACATGGCTTTGTCAAAAGGAAATTATGCCTCACCAACCTACTAGAGTTCTTTACAGTGTCAATAAGTAGGTGGATCAGGGTGATCCAGCTGACATAGTTTATATGAACACCCAGAAAGCCTTTGACAAGAACCCCCGTCAGAAGCTCTTAACTATGGTAGTTACAGGATTACAGGGAAGGTCCGCCTGTGGATTAGAAATTGGCTCAAAGACAGAAAACAAAGAGTGTGTATAAATGCTGTTTTCAGGATTCAAAGAAGTAATATATTTATAAATGATCTGAAATAGAGGATGAGTAGTGAGGTGGCCAGATTTGTGGATGACACAAATTTATTCAAAGACCAATACAGACTGTGAGGAACTGCAGAAGAATCTGGCACAATTGAGTGAATGGGCAACTAAACGGCAGATTAAATTCAATGTAGGTAAGTGTAACATGTTGCATGTGGTCAAAAATAACCCAAACTATACATACACTATGATGGGCTCTACATAAACTGTTACCACACAGGAAAGAGATCTGAGCATCACTGTGGACAGTTCACTAAAAACCATCAGCTCAGTGCTCAACAGCCATCTAAAAGGCAAACAATATGTCAGGGACTATTAAGAAGGAAATTGTAAGCACAATGGAAAGTATCATTATGCTCCTTTATAAATCCATGGTGTGTTCATACCTTAAATACTTTGCCAAGTTCTGATCCCCACACATCAAAATGGATATAAAAGAAATAGACAGGGTACAGAGAAGAGCAACAAGGATTATTAGCAGTATGGAGGTACTTTCATATGAGGAGAGACAAAAGAGGCAAGGACTGTTAGGTTTAGAAGATAGATGCTTGAGGGGGGACATGATAAGGGTTTACAAAATACTGCATCTACATGAGTTGCTGACTTTGCAGTAGCTGAATTATATTGTGCAGTAGCATGTCACAGCATTAACAGTGTTAATACACTACTGTGCAGTATTATTAGGCTACTGTGCAGTAGCATCACTTAAAAGATGTTTACTGCACAGATTACTGCACAGTAATTCTGGTTACTCCACATTTATTTAGTACTTGATTATACAAGCACTAAATAAATGTGCAGTAACCACTGCACAGTAGTGTCTCATGTCAATGCACCCACTGAAAGGTGAAGAGAAAGTAAATAGAGATTATTATTTACTGTTTTTCTCAGTACAAGAACTAAGGGTCACAAAATGAAACTAGCAAATAGAAAGTTTAAAACTAACAAAAGGAAGTTCTTTTTCACACCACATGTAATTAATTAATGTGTGAACTCATTGCCACCATGGGTTGTGGAAGCTCACAGTTTAGCCAGATTCAAAAAGGGATTGGACAAATTCTTGGAAGAAAGGGTCATCAGTAGCTAATGAGCATGGGAGCTAGTGATATAGCCTCTGAATTAAAACTTCCTCAACCTTAAGTGCAGGAGGCTACAAGTTTGGGGAATAGTGGGAAAAGCCTTGGTCATATCCAATTCAATCTTCCTTTCAATATCCACTCTGTGCCAGTATATGACACAGGATACTGGGCAAGATGGATGCATGGTCTGACTCAGTAATGGCAATTCTTATATTCTTATGAAATGTTTGCCTCAGAGAACACCATTTTCTCATAGCAGGTGCTAAAGGGAGATGGAGATTCTGAGGGCTATTACAATGATAACTAACATGTGAGTTGAAAATTGACTGAACACAAAAGCACATGCATCATACATCCATGTGGGTTTGATTCATCAAAAAAAAAGAATTAGGAGAGGGAGAAGGTAAGCCTATCTTTGTAAATGCAGTTTACATGTGAATATCTGCATCTTAGGTTGCATAATATAAACTACTTCATTTAAGCAGACTATAATGTATATTAAACCCTTCCTTTACCATGAAGGTAAAATAACTATTTTAGCATCTTATTGATTATAACTGATAGCATCTGTTTTTAAACAAAATTTTCCTTCCAAATAAAAAATAATATAAATGGCTCACCAGAAACATTTAATTCTATAGCAGTGTTCATGAAACAATAGAGTTCAAGATATTAGGGGGAGGAATAAAGGAGAAAAACAGAATAAAGACAATGGATTTTGGAAAGGAGGACTTGAGCAAACTCATGGAAATGGTGGCAGGGGAAGATCCTCTGCAAAGAAACTTTGTGGAAAAAAGTAGTCCATGAGGGTAGGTTGTATTTTAAGGAGGCCACATTAAGGGTGCAGGAGCAAGCTATCCCAGTGTGACAGAAGAATGGAAAGTGCAATAGAAGACCAGCCCAGCTAGACAGCAATCACTTCAATGAGTTGAAATTCAGAAAGGAATCCTACAGAAGTGGAAATGTGATCAGACGTATTAGTATACATATCACATGAACATACAAGGAAAAAATTGAAAAGGCTGAGGCCCAGTGAGATATAGATGGCAAGGAACATAAAAGGCAATAACAGGAAATTCTACCAGCATGTAAAAAGAAAGCGGAACCATAAGTCACTTACAGAATACAGAAGGCTATCTAATTATGGATAATGGAGAGAAGATTGAAGTATTTAATGCCTTTTTAATTCAGTCTTCACAAACAATGGAAACTACCAGATGATGAGTACAGTTGGCAGTAAAGATAGGGAAGGAGACAAACAGCCTAGAGTAATGACAGCACAGTTTAGGGATTACTTACAGAAGCTGGATGCCTTCATATTGGCAAGAAAGGATGGAATGCACCTCAGGGAACTGAAGGAATTGGTTGAGGTAATTTCAGAGCCATTAGCTCTTTGAGAACTTCTGGAGTTTGAGTCAGGTCCTGGATTGTTGGAAGAAGACAAACATAGTGCCTTCTTTAAGAAGGGGAAGGAGTTGCCAAGGAATTACAGACCAGTCAGTCTGACCTTAACACCTGGAAAGATCACAGAGCAGGTCCTCAAGGAATCCAATGTGAAGAACAAGGTGATCAAGAATAGGGCAGGTCATGCCTAATCAATCTTCCATGGTAAGGTGATAGCCTGTGTAGATGTGAGGAGAGCAGTGGATGTGATATACCTTGACTTTAGCAAGGCGTTTGACACCTTCTCCCACAACATTCTCATGAACAAGTTAAAGAAATGCAGACTATATGAAAGCACTGTAACAGATACATAAATGATTGGATCATCACGCTCAATGAGTAGTCATCAATTGATTAATGTTTAATTGACAGGAGGTATCTGTTACTGTTTAATATCTTCATTAATGAGTTGGATGATGAGATTGCATGCTTAGAAAATTTGCATATGATACCAAGTTGAGTGAAGTTGAAGACATTGTGGAGGGCAAGACTAGGATCCAGAATGACCTGGACAAACTGAAAAATGGTCCACAGTAAATCAAGGAGATTCAACAAGTGCAAAGGTCTACACTTAGGATGGAATAGTTGCATGTATAAACAAACACTGAGGATTGACCAGATAGCCTGCAGGACTTTGGCATTACAGTGGACCATAAGCTGAAAATATGACAACAGCCAAAAAAAAAGCCAACAGCCTAACAGATTGTATCAATACATGTGTCAGTTATAAATCAAAGGAAATGATTATTCCATTCTTTTCAGCACTGGTGATGCCTCCCATGAAGTACTGTGTCCACTTTTGGGCCCCACACTTCAAGAAGGATGTGGATAGTTTGGAAAGAATCTAGTACAGGGGAAAAAAATTATTAGGGTCTTGGGAACTATTACTTACAATAAACGGCTGAAACAACTAGGGTTATTTAGTTTGGAGATAAGTCGTCTGAGGAAGGATTTAATAAATCTTCAAAGACCTGAAGGGTGATTGCAGAGAGCATAGGGATGGACTTTTCTGTGTGGCCTTTGGGCATAGAACATGCTGGACATCTGCTCCATTGTGTGCTTATCAGAATCAATCTAGATTAATTGAATATGCTGGAGCATGCTAATTAGTACACTCCAGCAGCCAATCCTCTCCATTCAGGAGCACACAGGTGTAAAGATGTCCATAGGGCACACAGGATTAAGAGCAATAGCCTTAAACTGCAACAGAGGAAATTTAGGTTGGAGATTAGGAGGAACTTTCTGACTATGAGGGTGGTTAAGCATTGGAACAGGCTAAATAGAAAAGTTGTGGGATCTCCATCCTGGGAAGCTGTCAAGAGCAGGTTGGACAGATACTTGGCTGGGATTGTTTAGTCAGAGACAATCCTGCCTTGAGCAGGGGCTGGCCTAAATGACCTCATGAGGTCCCTTTCAGTCTTACTTTCTTATGATCTTGAGGTTTTATCTATCTAAACTGCCCCTTAGACAAATTAATAAACTTTCTATAGATTTTAATTAACAGTTTCAGTATCTAATCTTACTTCAACTGAGTCCATTTGGAACCTTTAATAGAATTTTAATATATGTTTAAGACAATAATTTGCAATTAACCTCCATTTAACCACTTTTAAATGAAATATAGTTCTTTCTATTCTCAGACCTATCATTAGGCAAGACGCTGTGAGCCTTTTATTGTTTCCCTTTACGCTTGGCTGTTCTAGTTTGCACAATGTTTTCTCCTACAGTAGGGCAGTTTATTAATTCTGCCCACATAACTATAGCTGTAAGCTCTAAAAAAGAGGGCTTTAACACTGTTAGGGAGATCCTTTTCCAGTTAAACTGTTCCTTGCAGCTGATCAATTTGTCAGATCAGAGGCCTATCTTTTCTGAGAGTCCCTCTGAACTAAAGCTGACAGGGTTAGGCTAGGGTCAGCTGTCTTATAAATCAAAGGCAAAGACAACTTAAAGCACCATAGAGGAGAGGGCTAAGGATTAACACAGATGGCACTATCTGCTGGTTGACATTGAATAAAAACATATTTGCAACAATCTGCTTCCAGGATTTTCTCTCCCTCCCTTCCTTCCTATGACATTCAGATTAATTAGAAAAGTTAGAAAAGAAAAGGGGCTTATAAGCCATTTATCTAGGAGGTTATAAGGCTGGCAATTTAAATCATGATGGTTTTCAACAGACAAAAGCTTAGGAAAGATTAAGGGCTATCAATCTTTGCTGTAAGCTATCAACACTGATAGACCTAAAATTGTATTAAGGAGAGATACAACATCTAAACCCTACCAATGCATGGGTTGAATGCCTTATTTACAATTAATAAACAAAAAGACCCATCTTTCAACAATCCTAGTAACTCATAGTAAAAAGAAAACATGGTATCAAAGGTGCTAAATTACACACTGTTGTAAAGTCCAGCTTTTATTCTTTTATTCTGCTTAAGTCAGTTACATTTGGCACCCAAAATTTCTACCTTTTTCTCATAAAAAAAAATCTTAAAGGAATTCAGTGTGTTCTTAGATACTGCCACTACTCTTTAAGACTAAATGTTGTAAAGTATAATCATTTGATAATGTAGATATGAGATGTATTACAGAGTGTTGATTTGAATTGCATAACTATCAGATACAAAATATTTTTAAATGGATACACAGGAAGTAAATTGTGTGGGTGCAGCCCACATCACATATTGAGAGCTACAAGTGTGGCCCACCATGGCAAATAGGTTGAGAACCACTGAGTTAGACCATGCTCCTCCAACTCACACCTATGCTGAACCCTTCAAAGTTAGCATGTTTGTAAGTAAGTTGCCTAGTCTTCTGGCTCCTGCAGGCAGGTTTTAATCCCTGAAGAGCTCCTCAGCCAGTCCTCCAAATAAAGCCATTTTTTAAACAAGCAATGCACGCAAAACAAAATCCTGTTGTCCTGTCCTGGACCCCAGCACCCCACTCAACACCTCTTATGTTCTAACCTCTTTTGCTTTAAACCCTGCATAGCAGCCTGGCCTCTGCATACATCAAGAAGTCAACCCACAGCTTGCTTTAGCCTCTGCACCTTCCCTTGGGATTTTAAGCTACCAGTGGGACACTCCCCCATCATCAAAATGCCCTGCAGCTGAGCTCACTCCATAGGGCAGACTGTTTCCTCCTCAAAGGACAGATTCTATGCACCTGATGACAGAGTTTATTTTATAAGGGAAGAAAAATCCCATATGCTAGAGCTGTGCAACTCTAAAGGCATAAAGAAGCAATGGGTTCCAGGTGGACTTCAACCCACAAACTTGAGAAAAGTGGGAGTCAAGTGAAATGTTGCATACCATTAAGAACTGTTGAAAATTATGGTTTACACTGAAACTAGATATGATTTTTTCTGTCTGGTTCAATGTCTACTGTGATTAACATAATTTATTCTGCTAAATTGATTCTCTCATGGTTAGCTCACATTTTCCTATAGTTAACTGGGTAACCCAGCCTATTGGCCTGGAACTAAAATTACCTGAAGCAATATCACCAGCTGCATGTCCCTGTGAATGTGTGTGCACATTCTATTCAGCAAGAGTGAAAGGGATAGTAAACTAAGGAAAGTTAAATATATGCTTAAAGTCAGACTCTACCTCATGGGTAATTCTTTCCCCACAAATTACTATTAATCTTTGTAATATAGTAATGCATACAGCCTCCAACTAAGATCTCACACTGCCATCATTTCATAGAATTTTCATAGAAATGAGGGTTGGAAGAGACTTCAGGAGAAGCAAGGGATTGGACTAGATAACCTTAAAAAGAAAGCCTTCAGTAGTGGAGCAGATGAAACCTCCAGTCATCTAGGTCTTCCTTGCCATTGGATTAAGGTTTCCTTCCCATAAGTTACTGTATAATTACTGATGCACAATGCCATCCCCACATTAAAAAAAAGACATACAGAGACAATTTCCTTCAATACAAGTCCTATGGCAAGGGATAAGTGGAAAGAAGGGCAGATGACAATAATTACCAGAAGTCCCTAGTCATGGACCTATGTGGAGAAAACAGTCAAATGATTTGTACTTGGAATGGAAACACCTGAAAAGTTTGGAACATTATCATCAGCAATGTCTTTCAAAAATCTTCCATATCAAATGGAAGGACAAAAGAAGGAATGTCAGAATTCTGCCTCAAGGAAACACCACTGAAACTGAAGCAGAGCTGGCCTTAAGGAAAATGGTGTCCTGGGCAAACTTGTATTTTGGCACCCTTTCTTTTTATTTAAATATGCAGTAGTATTAGCAAAAGTTTCAGAAATAAGGTCCTGGCAGGGATGGGGGTGTGTAGGTGGGCTGGATCAGGAGACTTGTTTCCTCATGGGCAATCACCACAGCTGCTGTGCAGGAGCAAGGCAGGCAGACTGGATCAGGTGCCACCCTGCCCACATGTGCCTGGCCCAGCTCCTCCTGAGCAGTGGCTGAATGTATGGGGTGGACTGACCTGGGCACCACTCCTCCTGCCTGGGGTGGGGATCAGGTAGGGTGAGGCAGGGTGCAGGGAGAGCTCTACTGTGAGTGCAGGCTGCTTACATATGTGTGGATGTGTGTGGGTTGGGTGGGTGTGTGCATGTGTGCAGTGCCCCTCTGACCATGGCACCTTGGACAATTGCCTATGTCACCCACATGTAAGGCTGGCACTGCACTGAAGCCATGTTTACATGGTGACTTTTCCATTGAATGGGACATGCCACAAGGATGCCTGATTGGTTCCCAAAACAGGCCCTATACTCCCACTCACTGATAGTAACTGCTCTAGAGGTAGAGGTAGGCAAAGAACAGATTCAAGGATACCTTGAAGACCAATCTAAAGAAATATGATATTCATATGAGTACCTGGGAGATATAAGAACTAAACTGACCCCAAAGGCTCCATGATGTACAACAAGTAATCATTCATGTTGAGCAAATACTGTGAAGGTGGATGGATAAAAGAAACTGTCAAGGAAAAATCTTAAGTTTGGTGCTGCCATCACAGGGAGTTGAAACTACAGACAGGCCCCCAGAATGTGCCCTCTGGGTGACCTGGAGGCTTGTCAATCACAGAGCATGAGGTAATCTGATCTAACGCACATGCTCAGTTCACTGACTGCCTGATGTAATTTGACTAGAAATTTCTCTGTGAAGAGCGTTCTGATTGGCCACTAAATTCTTATAAAAGGTTTATGAGCTGCCACCCGGGAGTGGTGAGGTAGTGTCTGTTTTGGAGGAGAGACTGTACTCGATCCTGTGAGCAGAGGCTGCCTTTGCAGGGACTGTCTCACAGGGCGAGAACGATCCTGTGAGCAGAGGCTGCGGACGGTGGGTGGAGTGACTCGTCTTTTCGATCTTGGTTACGGGACCGTTTGGCTTCGATTTTGACTTCGGCTTACTTTGTTCTGGCTTCTCATCTCCGACCTCGGTTTACGGACTGTCTTTTGGACTGGCGTCAACGACCCCATTCCTCGATTCACTATGTTACAGTTTTTGTTGTTTGTTATCCCGTTCATGAGCTGTTGACCAGCCCTGGGACTAGCTAGTGGGCAGCCGCACCTATCCCTCAGGGGTTAGAAAGCAAGGGCTCGCTAGTGAACCCCGTGGGCCAACAGACCCCTTTGTTGTTCGCTATACTGTAACTGAAGAAATATCTGAGCCTCCGCTTCCCAAGCATGAGTAAATAAATCATCTTTCTTTAAACTTCCCGTACAGCTCACACTCCACCACCGCTAATCCCACCTGTTCGTATTCCAGTTGCCACCCCGGCCCACCGTGACCTTGAGGCCCGATTCACTCGGTGTTCGGTTACCCCGACAGAAACAAAGGGAAAGAAGGGAGCTGACATCACCAGGATCTACTCCTCCCTCCTGGAAGTATTTGTCATGTCTGTGGTTGAACACGCAGATCTCAGCTTGGCCTTCTCTATGGAGTCAATGAAGACTTACCTATTTACTGGAAGACTTTCATCATTGTATTGTGGGATTGCTAGGAAGATCATTTTATTTTTGTCAAATACAGAAAAAAATGTAAAGCAAGTTATATAATTAAAATTGTAATTCAGTTATTTAACCCACAGGGGGAAGAAGAATTCTATAATAAAGAAATGGGAGTGAAGTGCCCAATTCCTAATGATTTTTGATGACAATTTGAAGCTTAACTCTTATTTGTAACTCTGAATATTCTTCCCAACCCCAAAAACCTGAATAACTAATGGCCATCCAATCTTAAAATTATTCAAATAACAGAAACAATCATTTGATGCATAAATTATTGACTAAATCAAAATATTTAATAATGTATTAGACAAATAACGTAAGGTCATCTTTAGCATAGTAGAACAAAGCTTACTAAACTTCATTGTTTTTCATGAAAGGAAATCTACAATATTTGTAACCCTGTTTATAAAATCTGGGTCCTTTCGATTGCATAGTTCAGACTGGAAAATTAAAGACCTCAAAGACCTCTTGATCACTTGAACAGTTGCTTTGCCAGGAATAATTGTTTTCTGATTCATAGTTAGCTGCCATTTAGCATATGCCCTGGTGGAAAAGTTCAATTTTTTTTTTTAAAGGATTATATCTCACATCTTCCATTAAAGCAAACAGCCTATGTGCTAGTCATACTAGAATGACAACATGGCAGAGTGCAAATGTATTTGGTTTTGAAGCTTGAAACCAGAATGCATTCAATTGGATTATATGCATTTCTCCTTCAGATGCATTTCTTATGGTGATGCTATTTAAATACAAACCTTCATTAATTCAAATCATCAACTTGTTTAATGGTCACTAGTAATTTAAACAATGTTGATCAAATCTACCATGTTCTTACCAAACTCTGTAATAATTCTCAGGGGCAATCTCCAAATTCCAGTACTCAAACCAGTGGCATTTTAAAAGATCATCTATAAAAACTAGCATTTAATTTAAAACTACTGTACCCTTTTTTAAAATGAGACAATCTAGCCTTAGTGGGTGACACACAGGACTGGATTACTAGAAATGGGATGGAATTCAATAGTACAAAATGAAACAACAATTTCCACTGTCATTGGAAGGATGATCAGGGGAACAGAGATCTTATGTTAGGAGAGGAGACCAAGGGTATCTATTCTGCCCCTGAGCAAGCCTAGATTTCTGATCAAAAATAAGATCTCCCCTCTTATGCCAGCCAAGCCCACAAATTAGGCAATGGAAGTTACCTGAGAATATGCCTGAATGATTCAGAGTGGGCCTGAGCTTATGATATTTTGCATGAAGAAGAAACAACATTTGCACCTCTTTCTTGAAACCCCAGTTTAACTACACTCTTAGTGCAGTGACTTTGACTGTAGTGAGATTATTTATCCTTCATTCAGCAAAGTGCTTTAGTATGGGTTAATGTCCTATGGAATTCAGTAGAATTTAAGAATGTCATAAATACTTTGTTAAATTAGGGCCTAAATCTGCAATCACATGCTTCTTAAACTACATCATTGTTGCATCACTGCCATCTCTGTGTTCTCAGGCTATATTAGAATTACAGAAAATTAGTGTTGGAAGGGATCTCAGGAGGTCATTTAGTCCACCCCACTGCTAAAAGCAGGCCCATTCCCAGCTAGATCATCCCAGCCAAGGTTTTATCTAGCTGGGTCTTAAAACCCTCTGAGGATGGAGATTCCACAACCTCTCTGAGTACCTGTTCCATTGCTTCACTACCTTTCTAATGAGAAAGTTTTTCCTAATATCTAGCCTAAACTTCCCTTGCTGCAACTTGCCATTATACACAGATGTATAACATGCAATAAGCCTCTAGATTTGAGGCTATTCTAAATATTAATAATAGGAATCAGTACCTATACAATGTATAGCTTGGAGCTTTCTTCATCTGCTCTCTTGTTTCACTTTATTCATTCTGACCTTTCCTTGAAGCCTCCTTAAATTCCATCTCACTCTACACTTCTGACACCATGTGATGTTCTTTGGCTTACTTAATGACCAAACAGAGATGAGAAGAATAGCAATGTGTTTAATGTTCAGCAGGAATTTATAACTACACCATCAAGTCAGTCATGACCTTACAAATTTCCATCAGATACTCTCAGGGGCCAGCTCCAAAGTTTGATAGTCAAAGAATTAACATTCAAAGAGATCATCTATAAGCTTTCATCCTTCAAATATTAGCACTATACTTACAAGTAACTACACCTGTTTGCTATTATAGTTAAGCATATTTGGAGAATGATTTTGAAGTTCAACAATGACTCAAAAGGCAGAGTTAGCAGAGGTAAAACTGCTACTACAGGTAGACTGAAAGTTGCAGGGCCAGAGCTTCTAAAGATGACTGCATTTTTATTAGTTGAAAATGAATTTCCAGTAAAGTACAAAACTAAGTTGCTGGAACAAGAGTAGAGATAGTCAGGACAAAGGTCATTTGATATTTTTATTTTGAGCCTTAACAGAAAGACCCTGGAGTAAGTGAGCGAAGTCTCAAGTCCAGCAGAACCAGAGAATAGACAGACTACCTTGCACTCCAGGTTCAACTCCTTCTCAAAGACGACTAGGAGGAGTAAGTCCACAACTTCTATACCCACAGAGGACTTGCAGGGGACATTTTTGCTCCCTGTAATGATCTCTTTAACTGTATTACTTTCAAAATGTGCCTAGCAGGATATCTAGCTAGGGCTCACCTGATTGGTGGTTAGATACTACGCTTGCAAAACAGGAATGTTATGAAGTACAGGTAGGTAAATTAGTTCCTAAAAGCATCTAGCTATAATGGCATCCCAGTAAGTCTCTTTTCAGATAGGAGAAAGCAGAGTGTTGAACTGAAATGTGACTGCTTCCTTCCTTCCTTTTTTTTTCAAATTCCTAATTCATTGTGAATCACCTGTCCAAAAATACAATATCCTCATTCTCAGTTGTCCACAATTATATTGCTTAATTTCAAACATCATCCCCTCAAGTAAAAAGGCAAAATTAGTTTAAGCAAATTCAGCTGCTGTGTGATGTACTGAGGGACTCAGTCCTCTGCTCCAGGTGACCCCATACCTATAAATCAAATTCATTTTTTTTCCAAAGCTTTGAGGACAAATCCATTCATTAAAGATGCTGTCATCCTTAGTCTTCAGGTAGCATAGCTGACTTTCCTTCTCTTCCCCTTAGTATCAAAGTCATTACTAACAAAACCTCTACTTCCCCTTTTACAAACGGTATTTTACCTTCCGGGAAAAGTTAATTAAAACCCCTTTCCAAATCATAGACTTGCCTAAAGAAACACTTCTTTTCTATGGAAAAATAACTACATAATTGCAAAAGCATGGCACTTTGTGTCACAGTGCTACAGGGCAACCATGCAGTTCTAAAGAGGGTTTTTTTCATAACCTTTCTACCTGTATTTTCAAAATGTTTTACAGGATATAGTCTGAAAGAAATCCTGAAATGAGCAATTTGCAATCAGAACTCCTTTAAATTCAGTGGGGCTCTCCATGCGTGAGAGCTAATCTGTGTATATCATGCCCATTAATAAGCAGTGCATATGTATAGTTTCAACATGCCTCTGAATTTTTAACTTGTTTTCACAGAAATATTGGAACATATGCTTTAAAAAGATTACATATTTCACTATACCTCGGACCTTGCATTTATTTTAAATTATTTCGTCATTGGATATAATACATAGGCAGTCCTTGGAGCAGAGATTGGAATCTAAATCACTCCCAGGTAAATGCCCTAAACACTAGAGTAAGGGGGGAAACAGATGTCACCTTTCATTGTATCTGTGCAACCATAAAAACTTTACAGGCAGTGCAAAGGCCTAGACAAGAATTTCTAGGATGCACAGGACCATGTCCCTCAAGCTGCAGGGGAACATATCATCCACTGTCATGGTACCAACAGGTAGGAGAATAGGCAACATGTGTTTCTCCCAGTGAAGCAGATCAGCTGTTTTGGGAAACATCCCAGCACAGGTATTTGAATTTATTTGGCAATGGTTGTTTTTAGTCTAAGACACTCTCCCTTGCTTGCTCTATCTCTGAACCAAAGAATCTTTTTTTTTTTTTTTTTTTTTTAAGGAATGTGGAATTGGAAAAGTAGAGAGAATCCTCACCCCAAAATGGCCTCCAGCCTAGTAATTCAAGAACTCGTCTAGGAGGATGGAAATGTGCTTTAAAACCCTCCTAGGAACAGAAGGGAATTGAGTTTATATGTTGGGGGAATAGCTTCACCTGCCACCACAAGCCATTTCTAAATCAAAGTAGCAAAGAATTCACGGAATTCATTCCTCAGGGGATACAAGCAAGGAAATACCCAGTTTGCGGTCTGTCAGGCTTAGCTATGATCTTGCTGCTGAGCTGCTCTGTGTTGACAAGAGCTCTGTGCTAAGTGCCCCTAGGTATGCACAGAAGGAGAATTTTAGGTATTTTGGAAACATTGCTGTTGAAAGCTTTGGTACCTATACAGTTGAGCCACAGAAAAAATAACAAGGGTTGCATTCTGCATGCACCATTCTGTGTCATAATCCTAAATCTGGACAGTGGAATTCTTAATAAATTAGAAGATCAGGTGAAATTTTGCCATCTTGGATGACAGCAGGATCAACTCTATTCTCACCATGCTGGGCCAAAAACTTGAGAAACATGTTTTTTTCTTGTGAGATTTCAGTTGCATCCAAGCTAGAACAGGTTTTGGATTTAGCCTGACCCAAAACCATAAGGGACAGGTTTGCATTTAGGGCTTTAAGTTCCTGCCTTTCTGAAGCGATGTCACTTTGAATTCAGACCTACTTCCAGCTGAAGTTACAAGTTTGCCTTCTACCTTGTACTTACTACTACTTTTAATTTCCAATATACAGTGGTAATATGGGCACACCTATAAACACTACTATTAGGGTTGACATTCAGATCACCCTCAGGAACATATCATATGTATGTTCCCTGTATCATATCTTGTAGCGCACAAAAAGGCCATTTCCATTGTGCTTCTTATTTCTTTAGGACCACGTTCAAATGTATTCTAGGGCTCCACAAGAGAATGTTCTCTCATGGAGGCCCTTCTAAGAGTCGATATGTGGACCACTTTTCTGACCTGCCAGGTTTGTCTCAACTTACAGGCAACAGTGCAAGAAAATAGTCTAAAATCATGAACAGGGAATTGTGACAACTGTTATTTCCATAATTGCTGTGTTCCAGGCCTACAAGCCTGGATTCTCAGGTATTCAGTGAAACTCCTGGAGTCAAGATGGGCTGCTCCTGGAATTCAGTTAAGATGTTTATAGGGTAGATCATCAGCAAGCATGGATTTAGGGGTGCCCAAAAGTTCAGTCTTAAGTATGAGTACAGACATAGTTTACAATATGACTTGGCCATGTCTCCCACATCATGCTAATTGCTCAGACAGTGCTTGCATGTAGAATGTCACTCCAAACAAGTAGAACTCAGATGAAGTCAAAACATACGCTGGCACTGGGAGCTTTATATAATTTTCAAAGAAGTGTTAATGTTCATACTGTCGTCCTTATTGCTCCAGTCCTCTCCAAGAAATGTTCTGACTATACCAAACTACATGACAGTATTGTATTATGAATAAAGGCCTATTAAGCCATAGATCAGAGACCAATACAATAATTTCAGTTGTTACTTATGCTGGAACTCAGGTCTCTGTAGTTGAAGTATCAACACCCCTGTCACTGCAACACATAAGCCGCTCCATAAAGTCTGTTTTTCCAGTTATTTTCATCTACCACTGAGCTGAACAGTTTTACAGTGTACTCCACTTCATGCCATTGCAAACAAATTGAGTTTCAGCACCTTGAAGCTGAAATGGTGTTGATCCAATGATGTATTACTCAAAATATGTAGCCTGCTGAGGGAGCCAACAGGGAACCTATACTTTTTAAATTAGTTTTTTAAGCTTATATAGATTGACAGTGGCACAGTTCTTTGGCCTTATCACCAGTGGCAGGCTCAGTGTACTTTATTAATAAATTGAATGTTTTTTTTTCTCTCCAGAATGGGTGTTAGGGTGACAGGCTGAGCCTAAGGCATCCAGTCACCTTCTCCTTTGTCCTATGCCCAGTGTTTCAAAAAACTACAAACGATTCTCCTTCAGTACTGGATACCAACACGCTTGTGTATTTCTTTTAAACATATGCATGTAATCTATGCATTAAACAATAATATATACCCTTTACATTGAAAAGTAAATAGGCTAAACATTACAATTTTCTTTCCGTTTTTATCATAACAAGATGCCTAGACCCTTCATTTCAGTCCTTTCATAGCTTTGCACTAGAATTTTTTAGTTCCACTCAAAAGTTTGTACTGGTAAGAATTAAAATGAAGAGAAATTAGAAAACCAAATCCACTAGAAAGATTGGAAGAGCCAACCTTTTTATGTATATTGTCTCAGGCAAGAAAAAAGATGTATGTCTGCTATATGATAGTGGGGGTGGGGAATTTTCAACTTGGTTAACAAAAACTGACGAGGTGCAATGAGTAGTAATTGAAGTTAGAAAAAAAAATCAGTCCTGAAAGATGCAACATTCCTTCCTGTGAGAGTAATGACACATTGGACTAACTTGCTACAGGAAGTGGTGGTTTCTCAATTGCTTGAAGTGTTAAGAAAACCTGAGACACCTTTTTCTGATACCTGATTCTAGAAGAAATAGTTTGGTTTCTAGTGTCTTTTTGTATGTGTGTGTGGAAGGTGGAAATCAGTGGCTGGGTTGGTTCTTCATGGCCTTGAAATTTGTTTGAGCCTCCTGGTTCCTCCCATTCCTTCATGGGGCCTTAGGCAAACTTGCCTGCATCATGGTTTACATGCTTGTGACACCTTGCAGCTGTGCATGAATAGAGGATTTATAATCAAATATCATGCTTCAAGTTTTCAGTTGGTCACCTGCAAGGATCAGGAAGGGATTTCTTTTTTACCATGAGGAATGTTTAGCTGACTATACTATTTTTTCACCTTTCTCTGAAACTTGAAAACTAGTTATGAGTCTGAATAAAGCAGAGCAGTACTCTAAAGTGGGCCAGGGCTTATTTTGTCCTGGCTGGTGTGTCTTGATCATATGCTTGGGGTCAGATGGATTAAAAAACTTTAGGGATCAGAAAGGAATTTTCACCCAGGTTAAACTGGCAGAGACCTTGGGGTTTTTCTCACTTTCTCTGTACCATGGGGCATAGTTCAGCTGTTGGGATCACCTGGGACTATCCTACCTAGTCAGCTGTTGCCACTGAGGCACCTTGGGCAGTGTTGTGCCATGGACTCTCCTGTATTCTGTCTGTGATACAAAGCACTTTAGCCTTCTGAAGACTAGTTAAACTAAACCCATTGACCTGATTTAGGGTACTGGAATTAAACTTGACAGTCTTCCTCGATCTGAACCCTTAGGAAATATCTCCACTGAAGTACTTCCCTTTTGAATGGGTGGGAATCAAATGGTTTTGTTAAGCAATTCTCATAAGGTATTTCTTCCTAGAATTTAACTAATTCTCAAAAGGAAAAAAAAATTCTCAGGAATTATGCTTCTTAGTTGAAATGAAAACTTGGGTAGATACCAAATTAGGCACAGAGCTTCTTAGGGGCAGGGAGCAAAATCCTGCTTCCTTAACTTAAATATCCCTCTCCTGTGTTTTTGGGTTAAGAAGATTGTGTTACTTCCTGAACTATGATATTACAGAGAGGAGGAGGAGATGGAAGATGTATTTTCTTTAGCTTGCTTATTACTCATACTGTTTATGGCCCTCTCAATGCCACTATCTAATAACTTCTCTGTCCTCAATCCCCATTTTAAATTACTATTTTGAATAATTACTTCTACTATATAATCAGCTGAAAGCCTCAAGAATGACTGGGGCCCTATCAGGCTACACCCTGTAGAAAAACAGGAGACAATCTTTATTTCACATCCTTTGGTTTAAAGAAAAAGATAACTTATGTCTCTAGACATACAATACTCAGCTTTTAATCTATACCAATAACTGAGATAGGATAGAACATTGTTTGATGGGACGGAAGGTTATTTAACTTTAACAATAACATACCATGTATGAAATACGATATAACAAAGTCATATAAATTCAGTTCTAGATACACAGTGATACCTTACTGCAAACAAAGCTTTGATCCTACGAGTCAGACCTCTGTATCAGAATTCATCACGACTAAATCCATGTCTGTTGTCTTTCACCATATGAGATTGAAATTTAAAGTGTACATTAGTGTTTTAGTTTTAAATAAGAGAAGATTTAAGGAAATCAACTTTCTAGAAACATTTCCTTATACTAATTTAATAATTCCTCTCTCTCACTTGCTATCTAAACCATTCAGTGCTTAGGGGTATTCATATTTCCTTAATAGCTTATACAGACTGTTGACATAAAAAAAAGCCACCAATAGAAGTTCTCACATTTACCTCAATATGGCCCACTGTCACCATTTAGCCAAAGTCTACAGACTTCTTTTAAGTATACATACAGATACATGTTCCTTCAGATCTATTTTCTGAGTTCCCTGCCAAATTATCAACGTATTTTTAGTACATAGGAAATATGTGTTGCTTCTGAAGTCCACTTGCATCAGGTGTTTTTTTATAGTTCTTTCAAGTTATTATCTTTTATATAAAACTTTTTTCAGTGTGCAAGATAGTTGATGTGTGTAAGCCTGATTTGATTGTTTGCTGCTTTTGCAATAATGCAGTATGCCACAGCAATTACACCTACACTTATGTGCCATCTGGTCAAAGACTGTCAGCAAAAAACACTTTGCAGATGACATGTTATTACTTTTTAAATAACTGTTTTCAGTCCACATTAAGGGTAAGTGTCTTACTAAATTCCAAATCCATACTTACTCATCTATTTTGTTAAAAAGAGTGGTATTTAAATGCAAAGATATTAGAAATTTGAAGAGAGGCAGAAACATGAGCTGTTGGTTAAAGTCAGGCTAATATAAATAACAATGATTTATCTCAGTGTCACAGAACCAAGTTTGTTCAACCTAGAGTTTATTTTTGCTCCATCTCCTTTTCACATATCCATATTAGCATCATTGTTCTTAAAATGTCGTAATCTAATTAACCCACTGTTAGAATATATGTTATATTAAACATGCCATTTTAACCTTTGAAATTTCTGCATTGTATATTATGGTCATTATTCAGCAATGACTAACAGTGAAAACACTTTCACAAGTATGGAAATTCTTCCAAAGCAATCTATTCTGCCATTACTGTATTCATGAGTGAAGAGAAAAAAAAAAACTACGTCTGTAACCATATAACAGTTGGAACGAGTTTGTGTGGAAAATGTTTCACTGCTGAAATATATTTTATTGAAAGTATTTGAACAATGTTAATTAAGCCTCAGAATAATTAGTGGGCAAACATTGTTTACAGGCTATTTTACAGACGGGCAACCTGAGGCATAAAATGTTAAATCCTATTTCAGTAACAGCATGCATGTATGTAGCCACATAACAGTAGTTTGGGGCACTTACACACAGTTTGGGATTTTTTCCCCACCAATGGCATATACTTGGAAGTCTGGTGAGTACACCACTTGGCCAAGGAGCAGGACACCCAAGTTCTGGGTCACCCCCAAACACCAACTAGGAGGGAAGCTGAATATGCATCATCTGTTTCCCAGAAAAGTGCCTTGATCATCAGGCCACAGGCTAATCATTCCCCAGACACCTCTCCAGTCCTCCACTTGAAGCTGTCCTATTTGCTATTCATTAGTGAAGCAGCACGGGGGAAATTTTTACTCCATTGGCAGCAGGAGCCCAGACTAGACTTTCCCAGGAAGCATCCATCTCTCTGAACTACATACCCTCTGGACAGAGCTCTTCCTCTTGGCCTGCTTATCTCCATTTCTTTGCTGTACAGTGGCCCATCAGAGGTCTGGAGAGATGATTGGGCAATGGCCTGGTGGCATACTGCTGGGAAATTCAACCCTCACCCTATCTTGGTGTAAAGAGCTTAGAACATTTGTTACCTGTTCCCTGGTCATATGCTCTAAACACTAAGCTGTTGGACCACCAGGTGGGAAGGGCCACCTTCCAGATAACACCTACTCATCATGGTTTTTGCCCTACTGAAATGTCAAGACTTGCCCAGCCTGGCAGGTACAACTGGGTGAGTCTATTTCCCTACACAGATACTTCGGCAGAGCACAGGCCCAAGTAGACACAATCAGCAGACTAGCACAGGCACTACACAAACAGTATCTTTGTGACTATGTATGTTAAGACAAATAGTATTTGATCCAAGGTGATTTTTTCCAATATACCATATTTACTCAAATCCAAGAAGGGGTTTTTTTGGAAGTGGGAAGAGGAAGGATCAGGAAGTAGGGACTAGGCATGGCTTACTAGGGCAAGGGACAGAGTGCCAGGAAGGGCAAGCTGCATGGGGGAGCAGGGGGTGTGGGCAGGCAGAGGCACAGAAAGAGGCAAAGGCAAGGGAGGGGCAGGCAACAGGGAGCAGGCATAGGCTTGGAGGGGCAGCAAGCACAGGACCATATGGTTGGGAGCAGGCACTGGGTGGGAGGCAAGTGGTAGGGGCAACTGGAATTGGCATGGGCGGGCAAGGGGCCAGTTGTCAAGGGATGGGGTTCTGGGCCCTCACCCTCTGTCACTGCTTTCTCTACGACACCCATGGAGTGGGGGAGGAGACAGATTTAAGATGCCCTTCCACTACTCGCATTATATACATGGAAAATTATAGCACATTTATCATTTTCTATGTATAGAATCTAATTACTGGAAGGTCATCTCAAATTCAAGGTCATCTTACATTTGGATAAATACAGTAATAAAAAGTTATTTGCAAAACCAGGGAACTCCGGAATCCTAGCACCCAGCCTCATTTTTACTCTGAACCACATGCAGCTGCCAAGGAAAGCACCTGTTTTGCTACAGATGTTCGTCATTTGTAGCTGCTAGTTACCACCTGGTATCTTGAAAGATGTAGGTCTGTTCCAGGATGTTGCACATCTTGAAATGCCACACAAAAGCCAAACACAAGATAATGTTTTTTCTTCTATAATTGTTGACTCACTTCTAGCTCCCTTTCTCTGAGACTCCTGCCACACATTACACTTAAGATATGATTAGCCACTAAATCACATCTTATGTTGTGACCTGGCCACAAGTTCAATCAACTAATGGTGTGATAAAACAAGGAATAAACCACAGAGTTATACCCCCGAAAAATGTGTAATAACTTTGTGGCTGGTTCCTATCACATTATTAATTGAACTTATGAGCAGATGCGCCCCTGTGGCTGAGAGCTCTGTCAGCCGGTGGGCCTCCCAGCCATGGCGGACCATGGTATGTCCCTGCAGCTGGAAACCTAGGTCAGCTGATGGGACTCCCAGCCAACATGGTTCATGGTGCCTCCCAAGAGCTGGGAGCCAGGATCAGCTGCAGGAGCTTGCTACTTGCCAGTGTGGCATGGCAGTAAGTGCAATTGTGCGGATTGTGCATCAGTTCCCATTGTGCTTTTACCTGAATGTCTGGAAGGGCTCTGAGTCACCTAATGTCAGGAACTGATAAATACAGATTTCTCAGAGTTATTTTGCCAGGGTAGCCAGGGTGGCTAAAGAATGGAAGAAGCATCCTGATCAATGAACCTTACTTCTTCCCTATGAAAGTAAGGGTACCCTAGTACCAGCACTTGTTTCTTGATGCTAGCTAGTCACTAACAGAGCTGGCCAGAATGGAGAATTCCTGTTCCAGAGAAAATTTTAAAAGAGAAGTGTTCTGTGTTAGAAGAAAAACTTGCAGCTTCCCACAGAATGCAGGAAATCCAGTATTTTTTTGTCTTTACAGAACTTAGAGTAACATTTTGGAACTAAAGTCTCTCAAACTCCCTAGATTGCCTAGGATACCAGCTGCCTGTTTGGTGGGTTTGAGAGGCCAGGACCTGGAAACTCTGACAGACCCACTGTGAAAGACTGTCAGAGATACCAACATTTTCTACCATACAACTGCTTATTAGCAAAATTCTGCAAGGACTAGTCGCTATGCCTGCACAATGAGGGCCAATCACATCTTTTAGCTAAATCCCATTGTGCCCCCAAAGAACAACGAAGCACACGATTGCGCTCTTTGTAATCACCTTCAAGCTCAAAATGTCTTCCCAAAATCAGGGTTAAGTTGAAATAAGAGGGTTTCAGGATACCCTATAAGAAAAGGGGGAAAATTGCTTTGCTCTTATTTTCTGGTGTATTTACTGACTTGTACGTGAAGATAAATTATTATCGTTGCTGCTTATAAAATGAACAAGTTGTTTACAATACTGACTTGCCAACTGCTATCATTATTAAAAGCAAACACAGCTTAAGAAAAGTTTTCAAAAACAGTTTTACTGTTTTCAGATTCCCTTCAAAGCACCTAAGAGACACAGACATTTCAACTGATGGCCTGTATATGAGATCACGGGCTCATGCGGAAACTAATTTTATGGTACAATCAGTGCTGGGTTTAATTGTTGTACTGTGATTCGTTGTGCTAAATTCTTCTCTTTTCTTCAGCCTTTGTCCTAATATCTTCTCACTCACCCATGGTACATTCCTGCTGAGTCTTCCATTGCAAGCTGACACGTTTATTTTTGACTAACTTAGGAGAGGCGCGTAATGTGCCATTTAACTGAAAACCGCACATAAACAGGGCATAATTCATCATGAATAGAGCTCTAGACAGTAGCAACATACAGTAATTGCACAGCTGTCAGAGGAATTATGTGGCTCTGACCAGATTTTCAACTGGCTGTGCAGGGTATTGGTTTCTGAGAACTTTCAAAGTTATTTCTATTAGGAGTTCAGAAACTATGGCTACTTTTGCTAATACTTCCTTTCAAGTTTAACTCTGAAGCAGGCTCAAGTCACCTACTACTGTGATCCTCTGTGTATCATTTACATTCGAAGGCCCAATGAAGATTTTTAATAATGTATGTTTAATGGCAAGCTTCTGTGGCCTGTGTTTCAGGAGTGCTGAGCCCTGACAACTTCCATGGAAGTCAATGAGAGAGGGGTAAAGAGGCAGCATTTTTAAAAATTCGGCCAAAAAAAATCACTTAAGCTGCTAAATATGGACTAACATGCGACACTCAGTTTCTAAATCCTTGACATTTCTTCACCCTTGCCAACAAGCACTGGGCGCGTTTCTCTCTACAATAAGCATAATACTACTTCTATGAAGGAAAATTTGCCAATGACATCAATAGGAGCAGAATTTGGCCCCTAGAGGACTCCACTTTGGGCACCGGTTCTTTGGAATACCAGTCTTCACACTATTCTATTTTTCCTCACTTTACTGGGTCCTAGCTGCTAGATTCTTAACAAGAACACGTTGAGCCTTAACACTCACCTGAAAACCACACAGCTGAAAAGATGGGGAATCCTATCTGCTTTCAAAGGTGGCAAGCATCAGATCACCTACCATCTGGTTGCATTATATACTCTTCCAAATACTTTAAACTGTGTTAATAGGTTTAAATTTATTAGGATATAAAGAATATGTCTTAATATGTAAATACACTCGAGAAAAAAAATAGGCAAGGTAGAATACAAGGGAGTAGAGATCAAGCCAGATGAAATGCCTGTAGAATCTGTTGGTAGGAAAAAATTGAAATGCTACACTCGCTTTCATTTTCAAACCAACCCTATAACCTTTCTGATGAAAGAGAAACATATGTGAATATATATAACAGAACAAAGGTCTTAAAGTGCTTTGTTAATTTTTCCTTTTTTTCCCCCCTCTTTGTTTTATTTGTTCTACTCATTACAGCTTATTCATTATAGACTAGTTTATTCATTTGCTGGAGTGATTTAAAAAGCATACATAGCCTTACATCAGCTGAGAAATATAGCACATACCTCTTTGTAGGTTAAACAGGCACACTATGGGAGGCAGCATAACCCCAAGGACAGAATTCTGGACTTGGAATACCTTCATTCCATTTCCATGTCTGCCATGTGTCTACATACACCTCCCCTCTCCTTCCTTCATCCCCCACCTGCCATTTTACCTGCTGTCCTGGGGGCTGGGAAATCTACTCCTACTCACTCCAGGTGGGATGTGCAGGAGCTAGGTTTACCTGTGGAAGGGACAGCAGCAGCAGCTTCCTACACCTGTCCCTGGGGGGCCAGGCAGCGTAGAGGGGTCATCCCATCCCAAGTGCTGTCACTGTTCCCAGCTAAGCCCAGCTTCCACACAGCCTGGCCGGAGCAGGCAGGAGCAGCTCTGAAGCTTCCCCCACCCCTGGGACAACAGGGAAAGCAACAGCAATGGCAGGCAGGGACAGAAAGAGACTTTAAGAAGTCCCCAGAGGCTCCAGCTTCCCCCACACTGGTGAGTTGGGGAGGAGGCTGGGATTTGGAGATGGAGTCACCCTGAAGCACAGGTTGCTGCTCCCACAGCTCCCTTTGCCAAATCATGGATCTGCCCTTAGAGAGCGTACCTTGCGGGTGGCCCTCAATCAAGCTTTAACTGTGCACCTGTGCAATATTTTTGATACTGAAGTACTTTACAAAATCCTGGCCACATTTTTAGCAGAATTTTGTTTTTCAAGAAGAATAAGAAAATGTAGTCATGACACCCACTTGCCATTATGACATTTTCAAAAGAGGTTTTCCATTTTGAAACTACTTTTATTGTTTAATTTTTTTCCCCTACAGTAAAATACATACTTGGAAGGTGAAAACTTGACAAAATGTTTATATTTTGCCAAAAACATTCATTGGCCCCCAGTGAAAGTTCATTTCAAAGTCTTCCTTTGTGGATAAGTTCAAAATGTCCAGTTTTCACTCCCCGTTAGAATAAAGCCAAATTTTTAAATCCGGAAATGCTTCATAAAATAGGTTATCTATCCTGTGCAGAGGAGCTGTGGGTCTGTTTCAACACATTCTGGTACTGAGAAAGTAGTTATTTCCCATTCCAAGAATAGAAAAAAATACTGTGCTATGCCAAATACTGCTTTTAGGATCGCTCTTGGTAAATGCTGAAGCTTATTATTGACTACTATACTTGAATATAGCCTGAACTTTATATAATGTCTGATATTACATAGAGACTTCATTTCACAAGAAACAGTGCAATCTTTCTTTTGCTATTTGTCCTACATTTGTTTTCCATGTTCTGTAGCCTGCTGAATTCTCATCTGTACAGCCCCCCGACAAAAGCATCAAGTTTATACGAAAGCACAGTGAAGTCTCAGCAATAAAAGAAAAGAAGAGGGGAAATCACAGAAAAGAATGTTAAAGGTCAGTCATTGTTAGGGGGTCTTACTCTCAGAGGCAAACTCAGATTCTGAAATATCAATCAAAGCTCCATTAGAGAGTGGTTACATTGCTGATATTTCTACTGCTGTTGCTAGGAATAATGTTGCTAGGGAGATGTCCAGCCAAAAAACTATCTCCAAAAGGCACAGCATGTGAATGTAAGGAAGGATGCAATATCATTAATGTCACTCAGGCCAAAACATTTCCCCTTCCTCTTCTTCCTCAGCTGAAGATTTTTTTTTTGTTGCTAATCTTATACAAAAAAAACCCCTGCACTGAGGGTAATGAGAATCAAAGAAACATACCATCCTGTCCTGGAGATTTAAGTGGTACAATAAGTTTAGGTTTAAGTGGTGCAACCTGTATCGTTCTCTGGCACAATCAGTTAAAATGATCTCCTTAATGTAAATCAAGTCAAATAAATTTTTTGATAACTGCTTGACTCTGGCCACTAGACTTACCTATAATAGAAATAAAGAAGACTTGTGTTTTTAGTAAAAGAATAGGAGAAGTATCTGTAACTATAAACAATACTGTTAAAAATTGAGACATGATTAGTGTTAGTCTTTCTCAGAACAACATAGGGCACCACATTTCAATAGCACTTTTCATTTTTCAAGCACTTAAGAAACATTAACTAATTAAACATTATAAGCTCTAAATTTGGTTGCTACTAGCTAACTACTATATAAAACACTAAGTGAAACAGCTCTTTGGCTGACAGTAATAGTTGTACAATACATAGCCACGAGTATATTTTTGAAGCCTGTCATATGTCAGTTTCTTCCTTTATGGGAACAAATCATATATTTTTAAATCACACAAATAAGATAATTTACATGGATGCATAGAGCAGCCAGAGATTGGTCAAAAGGGATGGTGTAGGAGCAATATGGAAATTCTACAGCACAAGTACAGCAGTTTTTCTCCCTTTCATCTTGAAATACTACAGTGATATCCCCTTAAATCTGTGATTTGATAGCTAAATCAACCTAACTATATTTGCACTCTTTTATTTCCAGTGGGAAGTATACAGGAGACATCCATTTTACTCCATCTGATGTTGGATGTAACAGAAGGGGAGTAAAGGAGGCACCAGCTTTGAGTGCCAACTTGGGAGGGGGCACAAAAAGAGCAGCAGCTGAGCTGTTTGTCTGGCTGCTGCTGCAACACTGACAGCAAAACCACCAACTTTGCCCCATCCACAGCTGCCACCCAGGATGCTCAAGCACCCAATTACACTTCTGATTTAGTGCTCCACAGAAGATGGACAAAGGCAAAAGAAGAAAAGAATAAAAAGGCTCACAAGTCCCTTATATCTGAATAATGTTGTAACACTTGCTGATTTCCTGATTAGATCTTTCTACTCCATGAACTTTTCTTTAACTACTGTATTTATGTGACTCCAAGACAAGGATTTCTTTAACCATTTAACACAGGAAAAAAATCCCCTCATCTTGGATTTAAACAACTGTGTGCTCTGTTCCCCGGGCTGGATCAGGGCTAGTGCTAAAGAAATAACTGGAACCAGAGGGTTTGCAGCATGGGGGGGAGGGAGGGGGTAGCAAAGATGGCAGCAGAGGGAGGGTGGCAGAAGGGAAGCCAGGCAGGCACTGGGGAGGCTGTCAGGATGTGGAGAATGGAGGGGGCAGGTGTTAGAATGTAGGCAGTATGGGGAGCCAAATGTCAGGAATTTGGGAAGGATGGGGACAGGAGTTAGGATTTAGGCAGCATGGGGAGGTCAAATGCCAGAAAGTGGAGGTGGGAGGGGGGGCAAGTGGCAGAGGAGAGAACAGATGCCAGGAAGACTAAGCACCACATGGGGTGCAGGTGCCAGGGCACAGGGCAGGCATTGGGGGGAGGGGGTAAGGCATTGGGTGGTGCTGGAGGGACAGATGGGAGGAGGAATGGAGCCAGGGTCAGGCCATTTGACTCCCCCACACCTTTTCCCTCATTATCTGCCCCTATTGCTGCTTGTACCACTGCAGTGGTGGGGTCACAAATTTAGGATGACCCTACAATAATTAGATACACATGGAAGATAATAACAAATGTATAGATTTTCCATGCATAGAATCTAATTATTGGGTGGTCATCTTAAATTCTGCTTAAATATAGTATTTGTCTTCCTGCTGCTACTTGTAAGGTCTTCTTTCAAGAAAGGAATAGCCACATATCCTGCAGAAGCAGTAAAACATAGTTTATCAATTTTCTACAGCTTCCATTAAAAGGAATAGTACCATATTTTCTCACATGCAACACATGTCTTTTTCCCCAAAATCAGTGCCGCCCCCCAATTTGGGTACTGGTTTTAAGGCAGGAAGCTATCTTCTTCGCTGGAAAAGAAGCATGCCTGGAAACACAGTATGCTGCTGCTATTTGTCCCTGGGGAAACAAACATCTGCACTCCTCTGCACATGCCTATATTGTTCAGGAAATGTGGTATCCAAGAAGATAGTTTGAGTGGGGCAACTAGCAGCAGAAGCTTCCTGATGCCACACCTCCTGTGTTCCCAGTAGGACTTATTCTATTTAATCACACATTTAGCTGTGACTCTGGAAAAAAATCTTTTTTTCAACATTCTGTCTCCTAAAACAAGGTGGGTATTTTATTAGGGGGTGTGCCGCACTCAAGAAAAGATGGGACTATATGCATGAATAAGCAGGTTTTATAGGGTTTTGTATTTAATTCAGATTAAAACCTGCCCATATCAGAGGTGTAACTGGGCAATTCTACATGCTGGGTAGAAGTGTCTCAAGGGGCAGCAGCAGTGCTTATGGCTAAGATGCTGGCAGTGCTGTGGCAGCCAGGAGAGCAGTGGTACAGCTATTATTTTTGCACCCCGACAGGTCAGTACCCAGGGCCAGTACAATCTTCCTACCCCTGCCCTATGCTTTAAAGGATCTATGCACCAATTAGCTAGTCCACTACATATGTTTTCCCTGTTCAACCTTTAGGGTCCAGTAGTCCTGCCTGAGGGTACAGCAACTTAACTTCTTTCTCACTCTGGATTAAAAGCAACAGCTTGTGGAAAAATCACAATCTCTGCATACATGATTCATACCAAGTCCTGGCAGTGATCTTTCTTATAAGAAATGACACGAATAAAAATTACTCTCAACTGCTAAGAGTTTTATACTAGAAATATAAGAAATATTATTATTTATTAATATTAGGCCCCCTCTACAAATTACAGATATTGCACAATTAAATGATAAATTGTGCAGTTACCTTCAGACCAGTTACACTTCACCCACCTATAAAGTTAGACCTCAAAAATGTGTACTAACTTTATATCTGGTTGTTATTGATCTTTAATTTGCATGTGTAGCGGGTCTGCCCTGACAGGACTCCCAGTTACAGGGGTGCACTATGCCCAGCTGAAGCTGGGGGTCCCACAACTAAAGGCACTCTCAACCCCAGCAGCTGCAGACACTAGGTCCCCAGAGCCTGCCTCCCAGTTCTGGGACCCAGATGGGTCCTGGCAGCTGCAGAGCCCAGCTGCAAGCTCCCAACCCTAGAGGTGCATGAAACCCCTGGGGCTGGGAAATCATGGCTGCCTCAATCTCTCAGCCTTGGGGATGCGTGAAACCACCAGGGCTGAGAAATTGCAGCTCCCTTGATCTCCCAGCCCTGGGGGTTTCATACACCCCCAGGGCTGGGAGATCTCAGCAGCTGTTTCTCCCAGCCACAGTGGCATGTGGGGTTCCCCCACAGCTGAGAAGCCCCTTGGCTAAGGGGCTCCCAGCTGCAGGCGCTTGGTTCTTGCCAACACAGGGGAAGCCAAGGATTGGGCTTCCCCTGCACAGGCAATAAAGCATGATTGGATATAATGAGCATATGGCATGGCATAGGCATAATTGTGTGAATCATGGAATAGATCCCATTGAGCCTTCACCTGCAGATGTAGAGGGCTTTATTTATATTAGCACCTTGAAGGTCCAAGCTGATATTGGGACCCTACTGTGTTTGTCATTTTACAAAAACATAATAAGATACCAATTATTTTTATAGACAAGACAGACAAAGGTGAAATTCTGTAGATTTAACAAGTAAGAAATGAGAGAGATGCCCAACAATATGCCCAAATCATACCTGATATCTTTGACAGAACTGGAAACTGAGCCCAGCTGTCCCAAGTCTCAGTCTGGCATTTTTGTCATAGGTCCAAGCCTTTTTTACTAAAATAAATCTCTTTTCTGACAACTGTGTGAATTTGGGTTATGCATTTCCTATATAGTGCATTAAATATTTTGTATATATTTGAATACCATCATCCTATCCCATTTAAATGAATAGGGTTCTCCTGTAAATTGTATCTTTTACCACTGCCACCTTCTCCCTTCGCAGACTTTAGATGTTGTTACGTAATGTGAAAAGGTTGTTATACAACTGCTGCTTTTACATTTTTTTCATTTATATTTTTCCTTATGCTCCATATGTGTTTTTCTTTCAGCCATTAAAACTCAAAAATTGTCACTCTTTAGTGGTTTTGATACAACAGACAGAAATTCTGTTCTCAGTTCCACCAGGGGGTTGTGAAACTTAATTAATACTTGTAAAGTACTTTGGGATCTTTTTATGGAAGCACGATTAAAAAGCAAAGAGTTATTTTACTAATAACAACCTCCCTTATGGAAACTTCCGTTTCAGCTCCCAGGGAGAAAACAAAAGTGCAGGCACAAAAATGAATAATAATAATAGAATGGAAAAGGCCAAATATTATGCAACCTGAAGCAAAGGTTTGTGATTTGGGGATGTGCTTCATATGGGATCATGTTTTATTTTATCAGCTTTTCCCATCCCCTCTGTCCTGAAATTCTTCCAATACTGAGTGGTTCACACATACAGAAAAACAGGCTGAACAATTTGTTAGAGTTCTTCCATGCGATACAAGAAAAGGGGATTTATCACAAGAAGAAACACGTAAAATGTTTCTTTTCTAGAACTTCCAAAAAATAAAAAAGTAACTTTATAATGTTAGAGAAATGTTAGGAATTCTCCAGTTTTCCATCTTGTGATTTTAATTCTGCATGGAAAATAGCACTTACAGTCTATGCCCCCTGTAACGGAGACCATTTTTTCATCCCATACATACAATGGCATGCACTGTGGAGCATGGACCTGTGTTTGAAGCCTCCTAATACTACAGCAATGCAAATATTTAAGATGATAATAAGCACAGACCTTGTACCAGATTGTAATCTAAAGTGTATTTTTAAAAAGCATTATTTCCAGGCAGGTTATTGGGAACATTGATGCTGCTGCTTATAAAGAAACTGAATACCAAACCCAAGATAATTCGTTTGCTACATTTTTGTCAATTAAAAATTCTTTGCAAATCTATCTTAGTATTAGATGCAACAGACAGCTGGAGCTCTAATAGGCTAAAGGTAAATACATTTTAAAAAGATAATAAACCCCTATGAATTTCCAGTTGTTCAAAACTGGAACTCAAAAAAGAAGATGAAGTGAAGCTATTCCCTTCCCCTCCTGCATAAGAGATGCATGTTCTTCAACTGGTTTAATCAAAATGTCCTATCATTTCCCTAAAGAATTCTCTCTTGCTGCTTCAGCAGAATTTCTACTCTCTCTTTGCCCTTCAACATGATGCTCTCACAGGAGACTGTGGCCACTTCTATACTTTATCATCATTGGAATCCTTGGAAGGTTTGTTTCTCGGACATTTGAAGGTTTTTGTGTGTGTTAAATTAGAAAATGATTCAGCACTGTAATTCTCAAATGACTTTTAAGTACACTGGAAGCCTGGAGGCCTTTTCTGCAAAGCCTTACTCACATGAGTATCTTTTGTTCAGGTGAGTAGCCCTACTGAATTATATAGAACTAATCACATGAGTAGGTGTTTGCTGGATTGGACCCTAAATCTTTTAAAAAAACATTTAGAACACAAACCAGTAGATAAGTAGTATCACAAAAGATATTAAAATCAATACACTACATTTAAAGAGGCAGTGCAATGAACACTGAAATAGATTCTGAAGAAACTGTAAATGAAGCAAATAGCTTTCATTTGAGTTAAACCATTATGGCAAAATGTGAGGTGACAGAAACTCATTTAAGCTGTGACAAGTGTGCTCAGACATATATTCAAAATTATTATATTTTGATGAATATTTGTCATAAAAATATAACATTTACCATTCCCAATTGCCAGTGGGAAATACTGTTTAAAATAAAATTATAGAATGTAACACAACTAATGCCTTTGTTATTTTTCTTCCAGTAACATTTGCACAATCATACATTTAATTGACATCCTTAGTGCATATATTAAAAACTAAATTCAATAAAAGCCAAGTATTAAAGGTTTATGATGTAAAAAGAACAAACACTTCTAATAGATTTCAATGTTGGAGTAGAATGAATGACTAAGGGGATTAGACATGGATTATGAACAGTTCAGCTCTACATCACTGTCTTAAATTTAGCCCAGATAGAGGTGATTAAAAGGTTTTACCATCTAACTGCTGTTCAGTACCAAATACGAATTGATTCTCAGCTGAGCACCATATAGCCAGGTACCCATATCACAAAAATCACCCTCAAGACTGCCACTCTTGACAGAAATTTCAAAGGAAGCAAAAACTGAATGGACAGAGAAAATAAATTACATTTACACAAATGCGACCATTCATAGAGCGTATTGTCGGTATTAAGCATTGTAGAGAACATGTGTACCACCTGCACTTTATAAGAGGCTTTGGAGACTTTGAGTAAATGTTTTTTCCCCTCTTTTTTCTGAATTTTGATTAAAGTAGGAAATTGTACTGAAGTGTCACCTGTGAGTATCTGGAACTAGATTGTCACCACCTTTTTTTTTAAACACACATTTTTAATTCTTTTAGAAAGAGACTTTATGAAGCTGAAGTTGTGCTTCAGTGCCTGTGTCTTTTACGCTATCCTCTAAACATGTTCTTATATGAAAAAAAGGAAAATATTGTACAAATGCTAATCTCTAGGACAACTGATACAAATCCTTATCTATTTAGACAAAGGGTGCCTTCACTGCTGAGATTTTGGCTGCAATTGAATGGCAAAAAGTAATGAATTTGCAAAGATGTTTCCTTCCCCTTTTGGAATCATACTGTAAATATTAAGAATATGCTGGTGTTAAAGGAACGCATCTCAGAAATCTTCTCAAACCCTCCTCCTGCTCCTGGAGTCCATTATTCTCTCCCTCTATATCTTTTTTAAATATTAAAAATGTTTTTAAGAATTAAAGCTAATATGCTGTTTTGTATAGTCCCACCAGGACTGAGGAGTTTTAGTTTGCTGCACCCCAAGTCATTTAAGGTGCATTATGCTGCCAAATTTGCTACAGTGACTGGAATTACTGTGCAATACACTGCTGATGTGTGCAAACACTAACACCATTGAAGCGGTGCAAAAGCATTTAACTGGCTTTAAAGGGTTGTGCACACATGCCCCTTGTTTTGTCTACACACAGCCTTAATTATTTAGCTTTTCTGTGCATCTGTTCTCTGCTCAGAGATTAAGGGTGTGTGAAATGGGCCCTACTCGATTCGGATTTGGCCCAAATCAGAGACAGTGATTCGATTTGTTGATTTGGACCACTGTCTCCAGTTTGATTTGGCCAAATCCGAATCTGAAGATTTGATGCTGATTTGGAGAATCAGCAGTTTGGCCATAGACACAACTTTAAATATTTTGTCCACGTACCTTGTGGTACCAGGCTCAGCTTGTGAATGCTGTGATGCTGGGGCAGATGGAGAATCCCACAGGAGCATGGGGGGGCCCTCTGTATGCTTGACAGTGAACTCGGAGGTGGACCAGAAGTACTTTTAATCCAGGTCCACTGGGGAGTGTGCAGCTTCCCCCCCCACACACACACATTGTAGCAAAACCCCTAGTTTTTCTTTCCTTTTTTTAAATACATTCCTGCCCTTCCCAACTATTTCTGACTTTATCTCTCACTCTCTATTCCTTATAGATAAGTATGAGTAAGTTAAGACATAGGATAAGCTTCAGCATTTTTGTAGCAAGTTTTTTTTCTTCTCTCCCTCCTTTGATCCACTGTTTTATATATTTATTATGTTTATATTGATTTTTACTGCGTGATTACTGTTTTACTGATTTTTACTGATTTTTTTTTCTATTGATACTACATGATTTAGGCCTACATGTGTAAGTTAGTATAAGTAATGTCAAGTTATATCAAGTTTCCATTTTGTATGTCAAGCCTCCATCTTGTGTCCTCTGCCCATGTGTAACTTATGACTCATGTCTAACCAGTCTCCTGTAAATTGGTTCCTGAACAAATGGGGATGAATGAGGGTGCTTGGGATACAATGGTAGCAGGCCTCTACTGAATAATCAACTCAAGGACTGGACCATCAGCTCATTGACCAGACCATTGCCTTCCATTGACTCACCCAGGAACCATGGACCCAGCATTTGAAAGACAAAGACCCTACAGAAATCAGCCAACCCACTATTGCAACAGACATCTGGAACTGCATGTCCTCGCCTGGAGTACACATGCTCACTACACCTGGGCATGCCCCTGCTACTAGGGTCATAGGGGCAGACCTTCTATAAAAAGGAGTAGTGAAGACGGACCCAGTGGGACGCCCTCTCCATCTGGACCAGCACCATGCCACACCACCTATCCACCCAGAGGCTCTGCCAATGACCCTTTCTGGACAACACCGTGCTGAAGAAGACCCCGACTGACCATCCAGGATCAACTCACAGCCCAGGATAGGTAGCTATCACCCACCTTCCTTGCCCCAGCAAAGGACCTGGACTCTGTCCCTACACACCTTGACTTCAATCCCTCCACCAAGCCTTTTTCCCTCCTGCTACTAGTGTGTGTGTGTGTGTGTGTGTGTGTGTGTGTAGGAACCACTAACTTTGTGGGGCTGTCTAGCATGGTGTCTGTTTAATAAACCTGTTATTTTGAAACCCTGAGTTGGGTTTTTGTCTTATTGACCTCCTGACCCTCCTCCTTGATTTTCTGGCTATCTCCCAGCTTTCTGCCTCTGTTTTCTGGCTGTCTCCTCCTTGCCACCAGGCTTTTCCCCTTGCTTCCACCCTAGCACCAGGTGACCCTGAGTAACCCCTGGGCACATTAACCCTAAGTAACCCAAGCCCCAGTGACCTCGAGTAACCCCCAGGCCACTTAACCATACGTAACCCCAAGCATCAAGTTACCCCACATGCCCCCTAGGCTTAAAAATGCATCTTTGTGTATGTGTATTGGGTGTGTGGGTATTGACAACTTATTTTTGTGTAATTTTTGGTGTGTATAGTGTATATGTGCTTGAACTAGTGATAGGTGTGCATGTGCTTAGGGTGATAATCTTAGATGTGCATGTGCCTAAGTTGGTAGTGTGTGTGTAGGTGCCCAATGTGTGCATGCGCCTGATTTGTGTGTTGGTATATGTACAATTGTGTCACACCCTCTTGTCTAACAGTGCAATTATGAGATCCTGAGAGTTGGCCTGGCCCCACAGGACAACAATGTCTCCCCAGCTCAGTGATCAGCTACAGGGGTACCCTGGGTTTCCCCCCAGACCGAAGAGGCACCAGTTGCTGAGCCAGGAGGGCATGGGGACGGATGGACCCAGTATGCTTCCCAGTGGACCTGGAAGTGGACCAGAATTGAGTCTGGTCCACTTCTGGGTTGGCTTCTGAGCGTGCTGGGGACCCCCTGCACTCCTGTGGGATGCTCCATCTGCCCCAGCATCACAGTATTCATGAGTCACTTGGTACCTTGAAGTACGTAGAAAAAACATTTAAAGCTGTATCTATGTCCGAATAGCCGAATCTTTTAAAATCCCTCTGAATCGATTCGGAGGGTTCCGATTTGCTTCTGAGATATTAAAGGGCCTCCTGATTAGATTCAGATTCAGCCACTGAATCGGGCCAAATCTCTGACAAATTGAATCAGCGACTGAAGCTTCACACAACCCTATTGAACATCCCCACAATGTAACAGTAACTTTTGCTTACATTATTTGAATGATCTCATTGCTTTCTAAAAACATGGTGAGGGAACAGGATTCCATGGGACTATGTTTATGTTCTTTGCTTCATTTCTTTCTGTAAGTGTGACACATGTTTTACCAAATTTAATCATAAAAATGGCTGCAGGATCACGACAACTAGAGTAATCCTTTTAGATCAGGAGCACATGAAAAGCACTAAGCTGTTTAGCATGTATGAGGCAAGATTCATGCAGTGACTTCTGGACAAAGGCATCAACATGCTGCACCAACATATCCCAGTTCCTTACAGCTGTAGTGAAGGATGTATTTTTCTTGCTTATGGATCTCTTGGCATACCTGCCAGATGTATCCCAGACTCGCAGGAGCCATTACCAGTCAAAAAGTATGACTTATCCAAGTTTTTCATGATGTCAAGGATAGGATACAAAAACTAGGTACAGCTGTTCAGAAAGTTTTCATAGAAGCACTTTCCTGTTTGAAAATGCTGTTCAATGCAACCTATTTTTCCTGAAATTGTATAATTTTTCAGTAAGTTTTCCTTAAAAAAAAATGAGGAAAAATATTTTTGAAAAATCAAAATGGGGCACCTCGGGGTTTTGTGAATTCAAAGTTTTAATTTTCTTCTGCTATGGTGCTTCTAAGTAATCTGCTGGGAAGTCAAAGCAATATCAAAAGAGACCTTACCACACATTCCCCCCAGGGGAGTTTCCAGCCCTGTCTGGTCTCAGAGTATCCGCTGAATATAGCTCAACTGCAACTCCTCCAGTAGGGAGGAAGCCGGACTTCTTTGGACTCTGAGACTATAAACAGATGTAATCTTTGGAGCAGGATCAGTCTTAGGATGTGTCAGGATACATCCCTGCATATCTGAACCACTTCACTGGCATCTAAAGACATCACCCAAGGCCACTGTCCAGCAGGTATGGACTTCTGCTGCTCCTGGAACTTCTTGGGGGGTTCCATGCTTGTAGACTGACCCAGGGGATTCATGGTACACATTGTCGCATTTGCAGATTTGTGTCCTGGGAATCCCCATGCAGAGGACCCCAAATAGTTGACTTAAAAACACATCCCTACTGACTGAAGTTCCAAGCTCTTTCATTCAGTCTAATATTTTAAAATTTAAATATGATTCTTTTTTCTGCCACTAGACATCAAACAGTTTTTCTTCCCCTGTCTTCTAATCAGTACTTCAAACAGTAATTAACTTTTTAGAGGAAAAGAGGCCCGCATAACTTATGCAGAGATATGCTTCATGAAACGAGATGGTATGATGTTTTTGTGCTATAGAATGAAGGCCAAAAAATTTGAGCATTCCAATGAAAATAACCATTTTATTAGCATCTCTGAGAATGCATATTTCTCTTATTGTTCTAATGACAGCAGGTGCTTTCAGCTGCAGATGCTTCTCTCTAAAATGTAACAAGCTCATAAATGTGTATATAAATAATGAGGTAAGAGCCGAACATTTGGAAAAATGTGAAGTTGACTAGAATGCAAAAAATCCCAACAGCCCTCATGCAGAATGGAAAGAAAAAAAAAAAATCAAAGAATTCAACGTGTCAGCTGGACTGCAGCTGCCCCTGTATAGGTGCCCAAGAACACTGGCATTGTGTACGTCCCTGGCTGTGCCATCACTGAGGGTGTGAGGTCAGTGGGTCAGTTAAAATAGGCTAATGTGCCTTTTTCTAGTACCTCACAATAGAGGTCCTAAATTTAATGCTCATTAGCAAAAGCACATTAATGAACATGTAAAAATACCCACTGAGTTCAGGTTCTGCAATTGTGACTTCTGTGATCCTAGAATTAAACATTATGAATCTGAATTTAAACATTATAAATCTGAATAAGGACCATCACCCCATGCTACCTGTAAATACACCTCAAAACATAAAGCACACTATTAGAAACACAAATGTATTACTACATAGTATAATACCATGTCTGTATCTGACATCTAAATTTTATTAGTACTGCAATGTTTGTATGTTTAATTTTACCAACAGCATTGAATTGAAATTAGTCAGAACATGCAATATTAATGCTGCTGTGACAGTATTAGGTTGGTCACACTAAACATTCTGGCCATTGGATGTCCAATTTGGACAATATATGAACTGCATAACTGAATAATATAAGGAATACATTTGTAACACAGATGAGCTATTTTTGCTGTAAACACCACAATTTCTGTAATTCTTCTTTTCAAACAAAATGGACTTGTGGAGGGTAGGGAGGGGAGAATGTATTTGGCATGTAATTCATAAAATTGCTGGGATATTAAAAAAGCAATAAGAAAATTCTGATAGAGGCTTAGTTAGATTTTATTTCAATTAGATGTCAGGTCATTTCCATGAAAGTAAATATTCAGCTCACTACAGGAGAGATTGGATGCTTCACTTCTGCATTGTTTACAGGAGTTGCAAATGTAATACACTGTGAAACATGCTAGAAACTTAGGCTCTTATGTGCATAATTTGAGTTCCCAGAAAATATTTTAGCATTTTACCAAACTCTGAATAATAGTACCTTTAAATGATTCCTGAAATTACTTAAATAATTAAAAATCACAGAGGAAACTTTCAAAACTCTGACAGTTACACGATATTTTAATTCAGTATAATTTAACTAATTGCTTTTAATTCTTAAATTTTACACATAAATCAAACATTGAAAGACTTTTGTTAACTAGTGGCACTCAAAGAGATATCAAGGAAAGTTTTCCTAAGTTATTTACCACAGAGGTAGTCCTGTAGATTGAACAGGATTCTAAAGCATTTAATCTAAAAGCTACAATAAAACATTAAAATAGAGATTTTTTTTTTTAAATCAAGAAATTCAGAATTATATTTTTGTCGTAACTTTTGATTATGCTCACCTCCATTCTATTAGTTATAGTAAGGTCTTTGATTATATAATTATATAATCAATATATAGGCACCTATAATTAGGCAAACAAAATCATGCATAACAGAATAGAAAGGCATCTCTTTCTCTATGCTGCTTCTGAAAACTAAAGGCATCTCTACATGTGCTTGGGGTGGAGGGGTGGCACTTTAATTAGAGCAGATCTGAGAACCGCTCTAATTAAAGCATCCACAGCATCATGCATATTCAGTGTCCCATGCTTCAAAATGGTAGTGCGGGTACTTTAAAAAGCTTGTTCAAAAAGCTTTAGTTAAAGTGCCCCCACTGCCATTTTGAAGGGATGTTGAATAGACGTGACACAGAGGCTGCTGGAGCATACTGATTAATCAAGTCTGCTCCAATGCATACTGATTAACAGGCATCTGGCACATGTATAGGTGCCATAAGGAAATAGTTTGATTTGTGTTTGAAGACAATTTTTTACTTATTCAAAAAAAAATCTGAAAAATGTCTTAATTGGTGAAATATAATTCTTTTCCTATACAGACACATAAAACAAAATCAGATGTATGCTTTTTTTCTGAAATATCCAAGGAAAATTCATTTCTTAATGATGACGTGCATGAAAACTTGCAATTCAAAAGGTTAATGAGGAATCCTGAAGGATAAAAATTTGGACTAAAGAGCCCAGTCCTTGTCCATATCCAAATGAATAGCAAACTGGACTAATTTTACTGGGAGCAGGAAATGGATAGCCTTCACTGTAGCACCACTGTCACAAATACAATATGGTAGGACTGCTGTGTGAAGTATAAATATCTTTACTGATTACACACAAGATTTTCCAAGATGCTGATACAATTAATATATTTGACATACTTTGTTTTGGATATTAGGTAACATAGAAAGATTAAAAGCAGTACTTGTGTACCAGGGAGAAATTATGCAAAATGTGAACTGCTGGTGGTTAAACAATTGGAAAACATTAACCAAGTGTCCATACAAAAGAAGAGTGTCACTAAAACTACATCTTGCTGTAACAATAAATACATACTGCAAATGAATGAAAGTCAGAACGTGTAGCTGCAATTACAAAGAGTACTCTGGCACAGCTATAAAATGTAGAGAGGTGGTATGAATCATGGATTTCAGGACTCCCTCACTAGCTACCCTGAATCTTCTCCATACCCAACAAAATGAAAAAATTAGCAAAACATTGAGATATCTTCAAAGCTGAGGAATTGGTGTTTACAGAAATTTAGTTTGGAACTTAATGGAATCCTTGTGATGTATAGTATGATGTTTGCCATCTCAAGGGATATTTGCTAAAGTGATGTTACTATTAGTTTTTATAGTAGACATAGTACTGTTATTTATGCAGTTTTGGTGAGACAGCAATAGTTTATTATTATTCAATAATACTATCTCTGCTATTATTCTCTTTTTTTTTATCCAGCTAAGAAAAGGATAAATGGCCAAACTCATGTGGTGGTTAATGGGTAGAATTTTTCTTCATTTTCCAAATATTAACGAATAGGGGTCCTATTTCATAATTTATTTTCATCTTCAAATGAATAGTTCCTTTGGAGTGAGAAGTAGCCAAGGTTCTCAGTATGAGAAATGTATAACATTCAGCTTACATAAACCTTGACATCACCTGCACAAAATACAATAGATGGTATATAATTTAAAGCCCAGCCATATTGGCTCCAAATTAGCCTTCTCTACATCATGCATTATTTCATGAACCATAACTATATCAACCCTTATCAACTAATCCCCAAATTTTTACTTTTTCCTTGCATGGAAGTTTTTTTACTTCCATGACATTTATCATTTTTCTTGTCCATCTCTGCTAGGTACTTTTTTCTTTCTCCTCCACCCTTTTTGTCATGAGATAGCTAACCCAGCTCTAAATTAAAAGTTTCTTCTTAATGAAAATTTTCTTCCTATAAGAAAATTTACCCAGAGTGGGATTGTGATAGAAGGTGTTTTTCATGAAGGATTACCTTTTGATTTCCATCTCCGTTGGCCCTGTGATTTAGCCAGCCTCAATTAAATCCCGAAGTCCTGGTTCCATTGAAATCAAGAGGAGCTTTATCACAGACCTCAATGGAGCTAGGATCTTTTGCATTAATTTCTTAGGGCATGTGTAGATGAAACAGGGGCCCTAAATTGAAGCAGTGAATTTTAAAAAACACCACTTCAATTTAGGGCTGATTAAGCCCCTGTGTCATACACACATCCTGCTGACTTACCTGACTCTCTGATGGGGAGGGGAGGGTGAGCTGCCAGCCGGCAGAGCGGTCCCTGGGCTGTAGACCGGGGGGGGGGGGTGCTTTTTTCCATGGCAGCTGCACCCCCCCAGGCAGCATTCACTCACAAGCACCTGGCTTGGGTGGTCCCCGGGGGCACCACAGCCGTGGAGGGAAGCATTGAACCCCTGCACAGCTCAGGCAGGCAGGCTCCAGAGGGGAGGTCAGGCTCACCACTTTTCTTGGGTATAGCCGCTTTCTTGGGCTGCAGTTGCTGTCAGGCTGCCTGCAGGGCTTCCTGCAGAGCCGTGGAACTGCACATATCCCGGTGCTTCACTCCATGGCTGTAGGGGCAGCAAACTAAAACTTCTCAAAGGAGTTTTAGTTTGCTGTACCCCAAATCATTTAAGGCACATTGTGCCACTGAATTTCCTACAGGGGCTGGAATTGATGCACAATACGCTGCCAAGGTGCGCAAACACCAACACCATTAAAGCGGTGCAAAAGCATTTAGCCCGCTTTAAAGTGCGGTGCCCACATGCCTCTCATTTTGTCTACATACAGCTTTATTCATTCATTCATTCATTCATTTAAATACTTTATTGTGTTTCTGGTGCCACATTTCAGAAGAATTCCTCACATGGAGATCCTGACCACCTGCCGAGTTCTTTTGTGCCAATAATTCTGTGCTATTAGTGCATAAATGCACATATTTCTGGGGTGTTACTCATAAAAGCAACAACATTACTGTTATGACAGTTCACCAGTATTCTCATTCCCACCCATAATGCTTGCCTGAGTAACTGTGTCCTACCAGCCTTACTTCTCAGCCATCAGATTCTCTGGACACTCAAAGGAGGTATTAGAAAGTGGTGAAGCATAGGTGAATCAGACACCCATTCTGTTATTAGATAACTGCACACGAAGATGCTATGTAGAAAAAAAATATGAAAGACCTCTTGTAGATGAAATTCTTCTTGTGAACAAGGTGTGCCAGCATAATGCATTTTTGTTTTTTCTAATTTCTTATTACATTCTCACTGACATCCTGCCACACTTTAGCTTCCCTCATTCTTTGAAGTCTCAGAACAGCAGAGACTCCCTATACCTGAAGAAGGGTACTTGGGCCTGAAAGCTCGCTAAGCACTTTTTATCAACTACTCAGTTGGTCTAACAGAAGATATCACATCTACTCAAAGATCCTTGCCAGCATAATATGGTGCATTTGTCTCTTCAGACACATGTACATAGAGAAAGTCTGAAAAAAAAGTCATGGATTAATAACATGTATGGATATCTCCTCCCCGTCACACACCCAAAATCAGGGCCTTATGTCCATGAATATGGGCCAGAATCACGTCAAGTATTTTAGAATACTAAAGGAATAACTAACTGTACCCAGAGTCATTCACTGAGAAATTTCTACTATATGTGGGCAACAATTTCACTTGCTGTTAAAGCACAGTTCTTTATAAATGATTCTTGTAAATATTCTGAGTTCTTTCAAGTAGACTATATTTATCTAAATGTCGTCATATGAGTCTTAAATGTGGGGAGGTGGAAGAATAGCATAGAAATAAAAAACACGAGGAAGCAGCTTCTGCTTGGAGACTTTTAACTGAAAGTTCTAGAGAGCATTTCCCCATTTTCAATGGGGAAAAAGGAAAAAACAACCCTAAAATTTAAAAATATTTATGTTCCTTCTTTTATATTTCTACAAAATTCTAATTCATTGGTAGATTCTGGACCACCAGTCTCACCATAAGAGACAGCTACAAATAAGGTGTGTTTGGAGAAGTAGCAAACTGCCCTAGGATCTCAAGACAACAAGTTTTACATCTGCTGTGGGAAAATGTATCTTTCTGGAATTTCTAAATATGTTCATATATTCATATATAAAGTATTAGATTTTTAGAGGATGCAGTATCAGCTCAGATATAGCATTTTGTTATGGATCTTGAGAAGCGGCATTGAGCCTTGCTCTAGACTCATGCCAAATGCTGACCCCAGCTAAACCAGTTGTAGATGGGTAATGGTAGGTCTGTGCGAAACTTCGGGTGGTGATTCAATTTGGAGGAAATTCAGCCCGATTCGGTGGCCAAATCTCCAAATCTGAATCTAATCAGGGGACCAATTTAAAGGTCCAAATTGATTCAAAACTATCCAAATCTTTGGAAAGATTCAAAGAGCTTTGATAATTTGGACGGTCCCTGGTGGCTGCGGCAGGGAGCTGCAGCTGACTCTGAGCTGGTAAGTACTAAGGGTGGAAGAGTGGAAGATAGGGGAGGGGACCATAGGGGGGACCCCTGCCAGCCCCCCCTGGCCTCCCCGCTCCCCTAGCCCCCCATGAGCCCCACCTGCTCCCCCAGCCCTTTAAAGAAAAGCCCCAGTGCTCACCGGGTGCTGCTGGGCAGGGGGCAATCACTGCTGCCCCCCACTACCCCACATTGCATGGGGGGCTCTGCCATGAACCCCCCAACTCTGCCGCTGCTCCCCTAGCCCCACCATGGGTGCCCTGCCTGGCCAGCTCCAGCCCTTTGAGAAAAAAAAACAAGAAAAGCCCTGGGACTCACCACTCCTGCAGCAGCCTCAGGGCTTTGGGGGCTCATGCAGAGCTCCCCACATGGTGCAGGGCAGTGAGGGGCAGTGGGGATTTCCCCCTGCTGGCAGGAGTGGTGAGTCTGGGGGGTTTTTGTGGGTAAATATTTTTCTTAAAGGACCAGAGCTGGCCTATGTGGGGCACCTGTGGGGGGGCTGGAGGAGCAGGGGGGTTGGGGGGCTCATGGCAGAGTCCGCTACACAGCATGGGACAGCAGGGATCACCCCTCACCTGGTAAGCCAGTGCCTTTTTTATTACAAGTGCCAGGAGCTGGGGCAGCCATTCCTGGGCTGGGAGAGAAGTGGGGGACAGGCCTGGCCTGGCTGATTGAGACATTTAGCTGCTGACAAATCTCCAAATCAGATTCAGCCAAATTGAATCGGGACAGTGATTTGAATCACCAAATCGAAGCACTGTCCTCCGAATTGGAGAAATCCAAATCTGAAGCGAATACCAGCTGCTTCACACAGACCTAGTAGAGGGTCAGCAGGACAGGGAAATGAAAGCAGTTGGTTGTGAGAGTCAACATCACTCATTTGCATACTGTTGGCTGCAGACACAGACATATCTTAAGCATCCTATGCCTAACAAGCTGTGGAGACTTGGGGTATACCTGAGACTTGGATGAGTCTTTTATGTTTCTAAAACAAAACCCCAACAACCTCCATCTTTGCAGCTTCTAAGGTTAGTGCATTAATTGCCATGGTAATGCTACAGCTTAGCTGTCTGATTGCACTCACAAATCTAGTAAAAGTGTACAAATGGTAACATTTATGTATGCAGTTAATTGCAGACACAGAATTGTATACTTAATTATTTGCACAAGAAAAACTGTTTCCCAAGGAGCTGTAATGCATTTGTAAGCCAGGAACTAAATGGTTCATACATGCTCTTTAATTTCTCACTCCTACTCCATTCTAAAAGGATTACATTATCATTCATTCCCTTGTTTGATTCCTCCTCTTAGATGGCTCATCGCTGGTATAAATTTAGCTCAGCCAAACTAGAATTCAGTTTTCCTAGTGAACCAGATCTCCTCCACCACTTTCACTCCATCGTGTCAGCTCCTTACGTGTCATCTCTGGTGTCTCCCTGCCCTTGGCCCTTGTATTCAGTCCTCATCCAAAACCTGTTCCTGTTTTCCTACAACATTTCTAAGGGAATGTTGTTGCTTCACTCACTCTATAAATAAACCCAAGCTAACTTTAAACTAGATGGCTCAGTACAGAGGTCAGTTCAGCTTGCAAAAACCACATGACAAGCTGGATGCTGAGCTCAGACTGCTTCTCATACTTGAGCTACTTACTTTCTTACCAACTACTTCTCTGAGCCCCACAGGTAGTAACACAAAAGTTTGGCACCATTGTTTTCACAAATGGTTAAACAGTGCTCCCTAAAAAGGTCTCAGTCCCTTTAACATGATTCAGGAATCGATAAGCTTTGATTGGGCCTTTCATCCCTCTGTTGTGGGTACTGCAGAGCTGGGCCAGAAAATTTTGCTTCTATCCACTCTCAACAGAGCCATCAGTAGATCTAACATAACACAAAGGGGAAACAACTTACTATTGTTCCTGGCAATGATGGAGGGAAAACAATAGGAACCAAATTGAGAGTACCATTTTGGCTCTTGTCTGGTACTAAAAGAGCTGCTACACTATTGCCCCTATGTAAAGACTTGTTGTAAAGCCACAATTGTGACCTTAATTAGCAAAATCTCACATATTCATCAAACTGTGCACCAAACAGATGCAAAAGTTAAAAATTCCTATTTTATTCTGCATGTCTTTTTTGTTGATTTTTTTACATTGTGTGTCATGGGTCTATCAGTTTAACACTTCTTTTTGAGAAAATGTGACTGTGTACATAAACATGTTGTAAAAGAACTATAATACTTTATGTTTTTTTCTTTGTTTTATAAATAGCTGCAAACAGAGGGAAATAAATTATTTCTTTCTTACAAGAGCTTTTTTGCCTATGTACAACAGATGTTGTTTTCACAAATTAGTTTATAATTTCTTTCATAACTCAGTCAGAACAACCCTTCAATTTATAGTCAGGGAATAGATTTAGTGCTGCATATAATTCTTGTAATTATGTAAGAAAACTGCACTTTGCTAGATGAAAACCTTCTCCATCAATCACTCAGTTTAGTGTATGGGCAACTTAATCTTCTGTTGCACCAGCTGTGCATGGCTCAGCCATATACACGAAGGATTTGTTAGATTTCCATAGTGTGAAGTGTAAATGATTAGGGTGATAGATAACAGGTAGGAAGACAGCAAGCGAGCTAGCTAAAAGTGAGCTGAACTGGAATACATGCAGTGATTATGACCACTGTATGCAGCAAAAAAAAAATCAATTCGTAGTCGTGCTGCATTAACCATGTTTCTGTCATCCAGTGAGAGTAAGTTTAGAAGATGCACATGCTGTGGGGGGTTCTTTTACACAGTATTGAAATTTTAATTTGGAGAAATGGGAGATTATAAAAACAACAACAACGAAAAAATCAAGCTCACAGCTCAAACACTCACATTAAAGAACACTTTATTCTAGTCTGAAGTTCAGCATGAATGGTTTGGGAAAGCACTAACTGGGTCACTTAAACCATTTGAGTTTCATAGGGTACATGAAACTGAAGTTTGAAATAGAACCTGTCCTAAATTTATTGAAAAAGGAAAACAAGATAAGGGCATAAAAGTTTATTTTTGTAACCAGATTTACTGCTTTCTTGGGTTTTTTTTTAAGTATTCCTGAAAGTTGTTGCCTTGAAGAAGACTTCTTGTTCACATCCACATAGAAGATTCAGCCCTTTCCTGGGTGTATCTGAGAAAGCCATTTTTTCTCAGATACTCAAATTTCTGTAGCTAGTTTTAGGGGCGTACTTGGTAGCAATGTTGGTCTGAGACAAAAAGACATTCAAAAAACTAGAACTTTTGGTTCCAAAATTATACCTTTTGTTAGACCAACTGGAAAATGGCAAGAAAATTGTCCTTTTCTGCAAGCTTTCGGGATCAAAGTCCCTTCATCAGGCTCTGGGAAAAGTGTAGATGGTACAAGATGGTAAAAAGTCCCCATAGGTAGGAAATAAACTTGATTTTTGCACAGAAGGAGCTGAAGATGGAAGTCTGTCTCTCTGGGTCTATGACAGTGTCTTTGTGAGCTGTGTTGAGTAGCTCTTTGTGTTGATCAGGTAGAAGTCCTTCCCTGGGGGTATCAGATGGCAGGCAGGGAGGCAAAAGTTTTGAGGTTCAAGGTCTAAGCAAGTTAATATGATTGGATGATCAAAACTCTTAGAGTAAGTTTTCAATTCCAGTGTTCCACAATGGATGGAATATAAACTCTCCTCAAACACTTCTTTCTCTCCCTTTGTAAGACAACACATAGATGATATTACAACCTATTTTTAAAAAGTACCAATCTTATACAGTGATTGGAGTCAGAACTCTGTTTTCAGTTGCCCAAGTGTTTGATAATTAAAGGTTACCTTCCTTCAAATGGTGCCTGTTAGGAGTTGGTCAAATCTAATAAGACAACAATAACAAAAACCTTGATGCATGATAAATCCAGTATTAAAAATACATATATTTTGGAATGAAAACTAGACTTTGAGATTTCCTGTGAGAAGCAATTCAAAACTTTTCCATTTTGGAAAAAAATAACCATTCAAAGAATTCCAAACTGAAATGTTAACTGAATACTCCCAACTCTCCAGGGCAAACTCTGGTTGCCCCAAATGGTACCTAGAGAACGTAGGTGGCCTAGGATAGTCCCAGCTCTTTAAAAAAATCACAAGTATCAAATACATGTATAGATGTTGTGAATTCCATTAAATAAGCATGTCAGCTTATCAAGTTACAGTCTCCAAATCACAAGATGCGAACCAGTAACTTCTTTGCAAGCCAGTATTTTCCATATCGACTAGAAACATTGATTCAATTAAAATGGCCATAAAACAAACAGGAGAGAAAGAAAAGAAAGAATACATTGTTTTCATGTTGCCGGGATTTTCAGTACAATGCCACAGGAAAAGATATACAAATTTACGGCTCATGCTCTGTGTAAAACTTAGCACCAGCAAATTGTTTTTCTCATGACAGGAAAACTGGCTTCTGGCTAGTGTGACCACAGTTCTCCTATACAGCGCAAGGAAAAGGTCACTTGGTTTAGCATCACCCCTGACAGAGGCTAGTTGACTCAACAATTTTCCTTTGTCTTCCAAACCAAAAGACGGTTGTTGCCATTTAGACAGGGAAGGCTGACAGAAGAATCCTTTTCTCATCCAAGGATTACAAATGGTGAGCAATATAAATCATGTCAAACACATAAAACTACAAGGAATCTTCACACTCAAAGTATCCTGTTGTTTGTACTCAGAAGTTCTGCATCTTCTACTTTAATCAAGACCAGGATTCCCCTGTACTTTGGAACCATAGAAACATATAGTCTACTGAATGAATTCACGATAGCCATTGATGAACATGTAGTACAAATTCCTTGCCTGTGCCTAATACACTGAGGTCATGAATCAGTAACAGCCATAGCTATTAAACTTTGGCTCTTTAGCCTCAGTTGTAATACCTCATGCTTTTGGCTCTGGTAGTCATCAGTGCAGCTTCTTGTGCATCACCTAAGCAGTCACATAAGAAACCCAGGGCAGTTTGAATCCCAATGAGCCTAGACTTCTGCATACAATATTGAAATTAAGACACAACACGGCAGAGTACAAAAACAGAGCAAATAGATTAGTTGGTGAAAGTAAAATGAGAGCAATGGCTCAAGGAACCTTTGGTTCCACAGATTAGTTGCATGCACTGTTAGGAGATTTTAAATCAACCAAATCTAATAAACAAGAAGTAACATCAGTAGGTCTTACTAGCCACCTTCTGACCTATTGGCAGTCATATGTACTACTATTCAAACTAGAAAAGGTTTGTAGAAAGATAATATGGTAAGTTACGTTTGATAGGCTATTCTAGATGGACTTCAGCTGTCAGTAGATAGTCTGCACCCAGTCTTCCTCAGAGGCAAATCTGCTGGGGTGCACCATTCTGATTCCTGCTCCACCCAGGGCTGGATTAACCCTTTAGTGGGCCCTAGGCAAACAAATTTGTAGGCCCCTACTTTTCTTCACTCAATAATTAAAATATGTAAACTGGGCCCCTTCTTCACTTTGGGCCCTAGTCACGTGCCTAGCTTGCTTATGCATTAATCTTGAGCTGGCTCCACCCAAAGTTCAAAAACAACTGCCTGACAATGGCAGCAGCATTTCTAGCCAGGCAGAGCTGAGGGAGTGCGTTCATGGTTCATTTACCCAATCCCAACTAAACTCTTCATTTTACAAGTATTAAAAATACTCTCTTCTTTTTGACAGATTTGATGTTCCAACAATCAAGCAAGCCCTGTCAGCTCCTCCTGGTAATGAAGCTTCTATTTCACAGCCTTGCAAATTGTTTTTCACTTATACCAATGAGGTTATATTTGTTTTTGCTTCAATTTTAAATTGCATAATTCAGTCCCGGATGCCTGGCATATTAGTACAGCTTCTAGTTGATCTTTAAATGGAGAAAAATATGTGTTGTTGTATACGTGATGATACACCTAACCATCTGCACCCTTTCTTTAAAAAAGATATATCCGTCAGTCATACTGGTTAACTGTTTCTCTGCTAAACTGTTTAACTTATAACAATCATATGGAAAAGCCTTGAAAGATTAAAAATGCTGATTTTACATGATTATCAAGGAAAATTCAATGCTAGAGCTCTGGAGCTGGGTCGCACTGTCACAACATGCCATGATATGAGTATGGATCTGAAATTGCAAAAGGGTCTCAGGAAGGCCATCAAGGAGAAGCTTGTAAGAGTAAAGAAAAAAAAGAAAAAAGGCCCTAAAGTGAGCTTCAGACTTTTTCACTTTGTCCACACAGCTAACTTAGAGAATGTAACTAAGGATACTGCAGGATTTGACAGCGACCAGGGTATATTTGATGCAGCAGCTTCAAACAGTGAACAGCAATCTCAGAAGGAGAAAGAGGAACAGCAATTGATCCAACAATAATCTCAGTTGGCAATATTAAGAAGCATCTAGAGAGAATTTAAAGGAGGTAATCCATATTTTTAAGTGCTAGAATATCCGTCTTGGCATCAATCCTTAAATACTCAGGGGAGGGGATATCAGGTTTGTTTCTTTAATTTTTATTAACTCTCAATTTACCTGTTCCTTACTAACTGAATGCACAATGCAAATTCACATTAGAAATTCCCTGCGGCTACTTGCATTGCTGAATGCTTTTGCATTCCCAAAGACTGACATGCAGCATCTGTACCCCACAACTTGGTTGATGAATTGCCTATCATTATAAAGCTTTACTCGTCTTCTCTTTCAAAGGGTCCAATCTGAACAGAAGGGAAGAAAAAAGCCCTTGGTCCATGATTATAAAAAAGAAAATAGAAGCCTGGCTCACTTGAGCTGCTCTTCACAGAATATTATGCAGATATTTATAATATATTTACATAGGGTTGGATCCTTGTTTAGTGTGGTACACATACACTATAAGCACATACCCAGGGATCTTTTATATGATGATAGGTAAAACCTTTAATTAAAGAAAAATGTTATAATTCTGTCCCTTAGGGTAATGAAGGAAAGCTCTAAGAAGTTAATTAGGGGTGACTGACTGATGCAGTGAGAGTATATAGACAGCCTCCAATGGGAGAGGGAAACAAGCTACTAGAGAAAGGGAAGAAGCTATTTGGCACTACTAGACCAGCCTTGGTTACTTACTCAGGGGAAGGAAAGAAGGAAGGAAAGGGAGGAAGACAGTGATGACTTGAGGCTTGCGAGTTCCAGTGTGCTCTGGGCTCTGCAGGATGAGCCTCATTGTATTGCTGAGCTCTGGGAGACAGCCCCTTGGCACTGCTCTCCCACACCCCTCCCAGCTTTCCTACTGGTAGGTCTTCTACGCTATTAATTTACAGACCAACTTCATTTTCATTTTCAGTTGAAAGACAAGATTAAGGGATAAATGTGTCAGCCCAAAAGAAACATGCGTGGCCACTGAGCCAGAGTTTCAAAGCTCCATTTAGAGTGTGACTACTTGATGGAAGTGGGAGGAATAGAATTAAGTAGCAAGCCATGAATTGGAAAAGAGGTCACTTCATTCACAGCATGAGCTGCTGGAGGTTTTTAGAAACACATGGGCCACATCTATATGTGTGCAGTACTGCAGACTAGACTACTTAGCTGTGGAGTAAAGCGTCACTGTCTACATGTGAGGTGGTACTAGGCTGCAGTAAAATAATGTACACTGCAGTAAATTACTCTTAAGGCAGGGTGATTTACTGTGATTCAACACATGTGTTGATGCTAACCATAGGTGCAAATTGTACCCGGTCAGTCCAGAGAGCAGAGGTCTAGACTCTTGCCTCTGCCTAGCCATATGGCTCCACACTTTCAGCACCCTTGTGTCCCTCTGCTGCAATCACCCAGAGCCGAGAGCTCAGCAGCTCTGGTGTAAACTGGTCCTCCCCAGCTCAAATTGTATCTGTACTGGGCGCACATGTAGACTCTGTGCCCAGGAGTAGTTTACTCTGGCTCAAACTGCTCCAGAGTTTACCTCTTCAAATTAACTAAATGTGTAGACACACGTAGGATTTAATATTTTGTACCATGAATGGAACATCCATTCATGCACCCTGTACCTTACATGTCATCCTCTTCTTGCTAAGAGAGCAGCGACATCTTGTATTTTGTCACATAGCACCCTCACCTTTCACCCAAAATCATCTCAAAATTAGGCTGTGTGTATTAAGTGGGGAAGCAAATTTTTCTGCCTTGGATAGAAGTACCCTATTCTGATTCTTGCTCCACAATGCAGGAGCTGTGGCATTACTACTCAGACAGCTAAGGGAGTCAAGTAACTTAATGACTTTTGTTCTTGACTACATGAGTATTAATGATGATCTTTCCTTTTTAATGGCCTTGCTATTCAACTAATCAAGCTAACGTGTCTTAGGACAATTTAGCTATTTCTTAGCTACTCCTGGTTCCTCTACTCCTGTTTCCCAGCTCTTTATCTTTTTCCAAAATCATAGATATACCCCCAGTGACCAATCTTCAGTAGGAGCTAGGGATTCAACTTTAGTTAAGTAGGAAAGAGAAGGTGAATCAGTTGAACATAAGGCTCTGTCCCTTATCTATGCATAAGGCGCTATCAGACTCATGGTGGAAGTAGGCTGCACTATAGCTTATTTAATCTTGCACTTTCCTCTGTACACCTCCCCCTGCTCACACTGATTAGTGGAGGAGCCCTACATGCAGCTCATTCCTGATTGGCAGGGAAGTGAAAATGGAAGTTTTAAACATGATGCTGTTTTTTCCTCCCCGCTGGTCAGCAGCAAGCAGAGGAGCTGCTGGGGCCCCTTAGCCAGAAAACAGCAGGGAGGCAAAAATGCAGTTTTTGCATCCCTGCTGATCAGGAGCAAGCCACAAGCTGCAAGCGGGGCTCCTTCACCAATAGGCCGGGGTGGGGGGGAGCATGCGGCAGAACTTGCAAGATTAAAAGAGCCACAGCACAGCCCACTTCTGCCATGAATCCAGTAGGGTCCTATGTTTGCAGCCATAAGTATAATGTAGAAAAATCTTTTCTCTTCACTCTGCCTTTCAAAAACAAGGTGCATGCTATATTCCAGGGAATATTGTATGTGAGAAAGTATGATACTTCTTTTACCAGTAGCTTTTCCCTTGTGACCACGTGAGTACACTGGGATCTAAACACTCTGATAACTGCCAGAAACATATGCTAATTGCAGAGTTGGTAGTGACATACAGCTACCAACACAGAAAAGGAACAGTCAGCGAGAGGCATGTTCTTTAACGGAAAAACAAATGGAAGGTAAACTGAAAGTTATCCATCTCTTCTTTAATTATAGTTTTCCAGAATGTGAACAGTACAACCATATTGAGATTAAAATGAGTATAATTCTGTTTCAGTGGAGATAGAGTCAAGCTAAATCTTATCTACTGTTTGTTTCAGCACCAAAACTGCTAAAATAGTGCATAGGCTTCTGTTATATAACACTTATTCCCTTGGTTGCCAAAGCCTAATTTCAAGAAATTAATTTATAGCTTGAAGCATTCACATGTTTTTTTTGTACAACTTAAAAAAAAAATAAAAATAAAGCATCATCTTGTTTTCACAGCAGGCTTTAACAAAACCATAGGAAACATTATTATGTTTCCAGCTTGTGATGGCAACATAATGAAAAACTAATCCTTTGTTAGATACCAGCAATACATTTCTGAACGGCCTCTTGAAAACTAGCATGTAGTGAGTCACTGAACCAATAAGAGATGATGCTATTTTAGACCTGATTTTGGTAAGTAATAAGGGCATTACTAGAAGATAACCTTGGATCAAATGATTACCACTTGATTCAGTTTAAATTAAACAGAAGGATAAGCAAAAGCAGGTCTGTAACCAAGGTTCCCAGTTTCAAAAGGACAAACACTGATAGACTAAAGGTAGTAGTAAATAAAGTCAGCTGGTCCAATGGGACTTGGAGACTTGACTGTGGAGGAACAATGCTAGTTCTTTAATTCAAAGCTGTAATATGTATCCAGATAGATACGCTCTTTCCCAAGAAAAGGTGTATGTTGCAGAGGGAGGGGGAACTTGTATGAAAAAGCTACAAACATAACTGAATAAATAAGCACCTTAATAAGAACAATATGCAATCTACAAAGAATGGAAACAAGGACTGATCAGCAAAGAAAACTGGATCTTAACAGTCAGCGAGAGTAGAGATAAAGAACCACTTAAAGTCCAGTTGATTAACCCTTGCATAGAAAATTAAAAAGAAGTAAAAGTTCCTCAACCATCAGAATGGGAGGCAGTGAGCAAGCAGTGAGGCACAGAAGTTTAAAGATAATTAATCTCTAATTAACAAATTAATTTAGTATGGCCCAAAACTAAATGAATAATTTGTCTCAATTTTCAACAAGGATGATGCAAACACTAAGATACAATAGTATATAGAAATGAGGACATGGAAGCATGTAGAAATGTCAGTTTAATACACTCGGGGAAGCATATAATCTCCTTACCTCTACCTCCACCTCAAAGAGCTAGCATCTGAAATCACAGGTCAAGTATTTTTATGAAATCTGTTAACAGGATGGGTATAATGTGCTGGAAGAATAGCAAATCTACTAACTTTTGTTTAAGAAGTAGGTGAAAACTGACCCCAGCAACTATGGGCCTGATAGTCCAACTTTAATAATATGCAGTGCTTTAGATGAAATTTTGAAGGACCAAATAAAGAGATAGAGGGAAATGGAATACGGGATAAAATGCAACATGGCCTTGACAAGAGTATATAACAGCATAACTTTATATACATTTTTGATAGGATAATTGATTTTCTAGGTAAAAGAAAAGCCACTATCCAGATCCCAGTAAAACATTTGATACCATGTCATATTAAAAATTACTAAAGATAAAATATGTGTGGGTTTGAAGAATTTTAAGTTAGGTAACAAATGGGGTAAATGAGATATGACAATAAATTGGGCTTAGAGGGAAAATATTAGACTGAAGGGAAGACACTAGTGGATTTCTTCAAGAGGGTGTTTTGGGACCCATCTTGATTAACCTTTTCATTAACAACCTTAGGAGAAAGTGTAAAAAGGTGCAATTCATGTACTTGGAGAGAAATAATTTCTTATGTAAAATGGGAGGAGGAGGAGAAGAAAAACCCAAGTACCTTACTTGATCACAAGATGGCTATGACTCACCAACATGATATGACCAGTCATATAGTTGGGGAATACTATTTCCCTACTAAGAGTGCATCCTTATTAACTATCCCCAGTGCTAGGCTAGCAGAGGCAGTGCTAAATTGCAAGCAGCAGTTATACAGTGATGTGCCCACCACTTAGGCACACGGAAAGTAAATAAGACCCAAAGGTTGCTTAATTTTCAAGAAGGCAAAAAGTAATATTCTCACTCCTAGGCCCCTTCTCCATGTTACAGGTATCACACAATGAACTGGTTAATTAACTGTACTAACTTTAGTAAAGTTAATAATCAATGGCTCAATGTGTAGTTAGCAGCTGGTGTCAAGTGGAGTGCCCCAAGAGTTGGTCCTGGGGCTGGTTTCATTCAATATTTTCAGCAGTGACTTGGAAGATGGGACAAAGTGCACCCTCAGCAAGTTTGTAGACGACACCGAGCTGGGGAAAATAGTAGATATGATGCAGGTTAAATCAAATCAGAGGACTGAACCAAAAAAAGTCTCATGGGCCATGTCTACATGAGCATGGATGCACCTTGCACTGCCACTACTTGTCTCCAGGGAACTCCTGTGCCAAGTGCTTTTTGGCAATTGACAAGTTATCCTAAGTAGGGGAGGGGAGGCTGAGGCCAGCAGTAGCCCCAGCAGCCTTAGCTAGGGTCCTGGGAACCTCCCAGGGCTGCAGCAGTAGTGATTCTGCCATGCGGAGCTTGGCTAGCAGCCGCAGCGCGGCTCTGAGTGGCTCGGCTGAAAGGTGAGGGGGATTTATTAATAGCCTTCAACTACTTGAAGGGTGGTTACAAAGAGGATGGAGGTAGACTGTTCTCAATAGTGGCAGAAGACTAGTCTCAGTGGTGGCCTCAAGTTGCAGCAAGGGAAGTTTAGGTTAGGTATTAGGAAAAATTCTCTCACTAGGAGGGTAATTAAGCACTGGAACAGGCTACTCAGAGAAGTTGTGAAATCTCCATCCTTAGACATTTTTAAGACATAGGTAGACAAAGCCTTGGCTTGGATGATCTAGTTGGGGCTGGTCCACCTTTAAGGAGGGGGTTGGACTAGATGACCTCCTGAAGTCCCTTCCAACCCTAATTTTCTATGAGTTTATGAATTGCAAAATTAACTTAAGACCAGCTACACAGGCAAAGTAGCATTCCCCAACCTGGCAGATTGTGCTAGCTGTGCCCCACCCCCCAGGCCCAGGGATATATGGGGTGTTCCCATGGCTAGGAGTCCCTCAACTGATGGGGCTCCCAGCTATGGGAGCTTGCTGATGCAGGGGCCTCCTCTGTTGCCATGTGGCATGGCAGAGGGTGTGCCTGTGTGGATCACACATTAGATCTCATCACACCTTTACTTACATGTATAGAGGTGGAACAAGAGACAATAAACTTGGTCTTAGGGCACTGGCAGGCATGAAAAAAGTACTTTAGTAGAAGCAGCAGCACATTACTTCAACCTGGCTCTGCAGTCTGTGTAGATCAGGGGTTTCAGCTTTTTGGCACTTTTCCCTAAAGCTGAGTCAATCATCTATTAGATAAAAGTGCCAAAAAAGCCCCACTAAAGTGCATGATCTAAATAAACATTGGGAAAGTCAGGTGCAACTACGACACGTGTCTTCTGGGCTCAGTGCGGGAATTTAAAATAAAGCGCCATTTTTCCCCATGTCTACAAGCAGCCTTAGTTTTTCAACACATTACTGCTCATTCCACCATGGACTACTTAAGTTTCCTTAATAGCCTCTGGTTTGGGACTTTGTCAAAGGCATTTCCTGATTGTCTTTTATGATCAGGTCACAAAGGCAATGGATGCAGGTGTCACTGTGGACATAGTCTTTCTAGACTTCAGCAAGGCGTTTCACACCGTCTCCCACCCCATCCTCATTAAAAAACTAGGCGACTGTGGCATTGATGCCTACAGTCAGATGGATTGCAGATTGGCTCAAGGGTCGTACTCAGAGGGTGGTGGTGGACGGGTCATATTCAACCTGGGGGGAAGTGGGCAGCACAGTCCCCCAGGGCTTGGT
>NW_017728906.1:9484186-9499783 GCF_001723895.1 Crocodylus porosus
GCTGGACTCATTTGAGTCCAGTCTTTTCTCCCGCCCAGGCGGGGGGTCGGACTTGAAGATCTACAAGGTCCCTTCCCACCCTACTTCTATGATTTCAAAAGCTCAGTTTCTTGTGAAAGGAAGTAAGAAAGGAAGAACGAAAGGAAGGAAGGAAGGAAGACGGACAGACAGACAGACAGAAACTAATTTTTCTACCATGTTAGTTTTTTGCTTTGTATACTGGCATCTGAAAAATTAAGTTTAAATTAAGAAACAGTTTTATGTAAAACATGGGCCCTCACTAAGAAAAGCCTAAATGGGCTTAATTATACCCAAAGCAAGTCCTTCCTTCCCCCTAAAAAAGAAACCCCTCATCATGCAATATAGCTTCACCAAAATTGTGATTAGAAGCTTCAGATTCCTCCTATTTTTATTTAAAACTTTGAACAATATTAAAAGATTACCGCAGAGACAAGGTCTTATCTGCCTGCTCAGGTTACACAGCACTTACATCGAACTGTACAGCATACATGATTAGCCTTAAAAGGTCTCTTTGGTGATTTTCTCTTTTAATGAACTGGTCGGAATTCATTATGCTATAATTGTATGGAGGTTTCACAGATAAGCCTCTGTCTTTAGGGTGCATGGTACTGACAGACTGCAGTTTTTTGTTAAGAAAGAAAATCTGCACACCTTCTTCCCTGCTAAATGAAGCATAGATATTAATCTGAAACTTTCCTTGAACAAGGGGGAAAAAAAAAGAACAGTGAAAATGAAGTTACTAGCCAAGTGGGATAACAATACAGTTTCTCTCTCTTCTCACACCACTTTCACACGCACAAAAATACCACGCATATCAATGATTTATATGTCTGTGAAAGGAAAATTAAGGCCTATAGTCTAACATGGCAGAGACAAAAAGTTTTCCATATTTGTCAAGACAAAACTCTTCCCTGTTGCTTTTTACATTTCAAACCTTTAAAAAGTTGGAAAATAGATGTGCATATATAGGCCTTTCCTGGATCAAGAGGTTGCTCAAGCTCCTGGCAGAAATCTCAAATGGATGTGAACAGCTGCTCGAGGTTAAGTATCAGTATAAAAGTAAAGGGAAGCTGCTAGCAGGGAGGAATACCACAAGGGCCCTGTGATGTCTTTAACTACAGGATTGTCTGAGACAGTCTGTTTCAACACTATAAAAATTACATCTCAGCACTCTTCCTAGAGGTCTGGATTGCATTAGATAGATACCCAGGAATGCTTTCCACTTCTACCCTTGCCCCTGCCCCTCTCCCACCATTCATTAGAAGCTGGCACATGAATTGTATTCCTCTCTTTGAAAAACAGGTATCATCTTGCACATTCTTGCCCTTGATACATAAAACAAGTTTAGAAGATCTGGGTAGTACAGAAATGGCTTTTGTGAGAGAGGGGTGTGCCAACAAGACTATTTTATACTTGTTCTTTTGCTTTCTGTACTGCCTGCCAATAAACTCCTGAGTGAAATTCATGGTTGTAATGCTTAACTGGTCTAGGTTCAAGTTACATCATTATAGACAGATTTTCTGACACTCCAAATAACCTACACTTACCCGGAAAGTTGGAACTTGCCATTCCATGAGCAACGTTCACTGAGGCATTATCAACAGTAGAAAGAGCGAATTTCCACACTTGTTCTTGAAACATGTAGTTAGATGCCACAGTACAGACCTGGCTAACTTCAAAAAGCTGAAAGACAACTTTTCATTTAGGCTTTTTATAAACTGCAAACTATGAAACCATGGATACTTGGTCAACAGACCTTTCTCTTTTTAAAATGTATTAAACAGTTTTAAAGTTAAACTGTTTTTAAAGTTAGGGGGTGCAGGAGAATACATCTTTTTATTTGCAATTGACTGAATTTAAATCATATACAATATTTCCAGATGGGGTATAATTATTACAAATGTATATAATCATAGTGATGACATCAATTGATTCCTTTAATATCTTGGGATTTGTTTGGTATAGAAAAGTGGAGTAAAGAGTCCTTTATTTTTTTTTCTGTTTTTAAAACATGCTTTAGATTCAAAGCATGAGTTTGACATGAATCAGTTTTCCCCCACTTTTAGCAAAATCCTCCACTTCCCTCCCTAAGCAAAAGTATCATTCTATAATGGTTCCTTTACCATTCTAATCACAGTACATTTCTGAGCACATTCCAAAAGTGCATTAAGGATCATGACTAACTTCGATCAGAGAATGTTTGCTAGTTCTCTCTTCTTGGTGGATCATGGAGTGTTCAGTGAAGCATTTTGCTTTGGTTTTTAATTTTAAGAAAGGCTGAAATGCTTGTATTAGGGAAGGCAAAGTCATTTGGGCCAAAAGGTTGAGAGGTCTGTGATGGTCCTATAGTCCTGGGAGAGGCTTTTTCGCAATCTCAGACTAGCCCCTGAGAAAAGCGCTACAAGAGATAAAACAGTATTATGGAATATTCCGAGATTGCTACATTAAATGTTTATGTGCATCTTTATGAGATTATAATAACTGTACTCCTGGCTCAGTGAGTGAGGAAACAATATTCCCTGCAGACTTTAAGACCCTGAGGGGTGACTAAGGCACATTCTCAATGCAGAAATTATGTAGGTACACGTCTTTTGAAAATCTCATGCTCTGTGAAAGAAGTGCTAATTGGTGTGATCTAAGTCAAAAGACTTGAAAAATGGTATAAGATAACAGCTCCTGACCCAGGCACAGAGATGAACTCAGTTCAGCAATAGACAAGCAGGATACCCGATGTACCTGCCAGGATATCCATGTAGATATGGGTGGATCATTTAGGAAGTCAGGCTTGAGTAGAAGCCATTTTTAAATACAGGTTTTCTCTGAAGTTCATTGTTATGTGCTTTACAAGAGCTGGCTGGTCACTGGTTAATCCTGTCTTTGCCCTGACTAAACGTCAAGTGGTGCATTGACGTTAGATGTGGAGCGTTAATTGTGAACTACAGACGCAAGCAGACTTAGGGCTCGGTTTGCAGGGAGAAAATTGTGAGACCCTGCCTCATGAGGATTTAAAGGTCTGAGTCCTGAATCAGGTGTACCCAAGGAGACTAAAAGATGTAGATATAAAATTAATTGTGTAATTATAATAAGCCATATCTTCTGCAAACAATATCTTTTTCTGAGTGGCAGAAAGGCTCATTCTGTTTGTAAATGCAATTGTGGAACCAAAATCCTAGGTCTATACCATATATGCTAGGTTTACACAGTGGTGGGTTTACATAATGAAGCACTCTGAAGATAAAGGCAGAGACCTTGAATTTAACTTGATATTCTATAGGAAGTCAATAATAGAAAGTGAAGTATATTGATGGTTCATGGTTTCCCACAATACTGAAAAGTGCTACTGCATTCTTTACTAAGTTTCTTAAAACAAATTGATGCCTTCATGCTCTGTAGAATTGTAATGGAATATTCTAAGGTTTGTCCTGCTGAGGACAGATCATCATTTGCCAGGATAGGACAGAGTCCCTTAAGTAACTGGACACAATACTAAGTGTTACTGGCAGATACTGTTTAGAGTCAGCAAGAATTCAGAACTATGCAATAAGTTAACCCTTTACAAACAATCACTTTTGACAACTAGAAAGAACACCACATTTTAAACACTTTGAAGAGTTTGATTCCATGGATTTAGTCTGAGAAAGAAAGGAATAGGGGTAAAGAAACATATCTGAAGAACATCTCACAGGAAACCATTTCTTGCAGATAACTTAAGAAATAGTTTTCTACTATTATTCCCAAAGCAAATATTTGTAAATGACTATTTTAAAAGTTAACAGCTCCAAAATATTGCTGTAGTTACTGACAGATATAAAGGTGTCTGTTTTAACCCCTCCAGTGAGAAAAGTGAATAAAATCAATTTGAAAGTTGTAGATAGCCATATGACAGATTTCATTTGCAAAATCAGTTTCATTTAATTTCTTCCCAGCTGGAGCTGAAATTTCATTAACTAGTAGAAAGCCTGGGAAAAAAAATACTTTGCAATTATAAGACTAACTAAGCACTTTTAAAAAATGTTCTGTAAAAATATACTTCTAGGATCTATGACTAGCATTTACTCTGGCAGAAGCAGAGTGATTTCTTAGAAGTCATCTCCTGTTTCTGCCTCTTTCTCATGGATTTCATAGATTTCATAGACATTAGGGCTGGAAGGGACCTCGGGAGATCATCGAGTCCAGCCCCCTACCCGAAGGGCAGGAAGTCAGCTGGGATCATAGGATCACAGCAAGATAAGCATACAATTTGCTTTTGAAGGTGTTCAATGTAGGTGCTTGAACCACCTCCAATGGCAGGCTGTTCCAGACCTTGGGGGCTTGGACAGTAAAGAAATTCTTCCTTATGTCCGGCCTGAAACAGTCTTGCAGTTGTTTATAACTGTTCAACCTCATCATCCCTTGGGGTGCTCTGGTGAACAAATGTTCCCCCAGATCCTGGCGGTCACCCCGATAAACTTATAGGCAGCCATCAGATCACCCCCGAGCCTACGGTTTTCCCAGGCTGAAGAGCCCCATGGCTCTCAGCTTGTCGTCGTAAGGTCCGTTTTCGTAACCTCTTATCATGCATGTGCTCTTCTCTGCACCCTCTCAAGCTTCTCCACATCCTTTTTGAATTGTGGAGCCCAAAACTGGATGCAGTACTCCAGCTGCAGCCTCACTAAGGCTGAGTACAATGGGAGAACAATGTCCCAGGATTTGCTTGAGAAACATCTATGGATGCAAGCCAGTGTTTTGGTCATTTTACTAGCTGCAGCATCACACTGAAGGCTCATGTTCATCTTCTGGTCAATGATGATCCCCAAGTCTCTTTCTTCCATAGCACTACAAAGCCTATAAGGATGCTGCACGTTTTCCTCCCAAGGTGGAGAACCTTGCATTTTTCAGTGTTAAACACTATCAGGTTCTTGTCCGCCCATTTGCTGAGCCTGTCCAGGTCAGCCTGGATTGCCCTCCTGTCTTCAGGTGTGGATGCTTTGCCCCAAAGTTTGGTGTCATTGGAGAATGTGGCCAGTCCACTCTTGACTCCAATGTCCACATCATTAATGAAAATGTTGAATATGGGTCTAAGGACAGAGCCTTGGGGTACCCCACTGGTCACAGGGCACCATGATGATTGACTTCCATCAATTACTACCTTCTGGGTCCGATCACGGAGCCAATTTCCCAGGCAGCAGATTGTGGTGGACCCAAGGCCACAATTGGCCAGTTTCACCAAGAGGTGATCATGGGGTACCAGATCGAAGGTTTTTTTTAAGTAAAGATATATGACATCAATCTCTTCTCCCTTGTTAGGTCACCTGGTCATAAAAGGAAATGAGATTGGTCAAGCAAGACCGACCCACAACAAACCCATGCTAGCTATCCCTTAGGATATTGCCAGTCCATTAAGGATGGCCAGTCCATTAAGGATGGCCTCTTTAATAAACTTTTCTAAGATCTTCCCCAGGATAGAGGTCAGGCTGATGGGCCTATAAGTTTGCCGGCTCCACTTTCCTCCTTTTCTTGAACATAGGCATGACATTGGCCTTCTTCCAGTCTTCGGGCACTACACCAGAGCACCAGGAGTCCTCAAAGATCCAGGCCAGAGGTTGGGCTATGATGCTCCTTGAGTACCCTGGGGTGTAGATTGCCAGGGCTGGCTGATTTGAAGGTATCCAGCCTGTCAAGGTGTTCCTTCACAATGTCAGCCTTGGTGGAGGGCAGGGAATCTCCCTCACGCTGACCTTCCTGTCCCGTAGTGGGCATGGGCGTCCTATGGGACTGATGAAAGACTGATGCAAAGTACCCATTTAATAGGCTGTATTTTTTCTGGGTGTCAGTTGTCCCATCTGGTTTAGCAGGGGTCCACTGTTGGTCTCTTCCCACACACATACTATTTTCAAATGAGGCCAAATAAACTTCTTAGTTAACAATACTCCTAAAGACTTAAATATTAGCCATATTTTATTTGTATTCATATTAATACTTTCTTCCCACTGTATTATCTATGCACTTGTATGGAACATCCTATCAAAAGCCTTTGGAAGTCAATGGAAGTACTTCAAGCCACATATGCATAGATTTTAAGGCTAAAAAGGATGCTGAATCCTAAAGCCAGCTATAGGATATCAACCCAGTAGTTACCAATAAAAGCCAGATATAGCCTGCAGTTTAGTTTAGAGTCTCTTAAGGCCTTATTATACCTTACAGTGGGCACATTTACACTCTTAATGTAGTAGAACGTGGACTCTTCTACTGCACATTAGCGCATCATGGCAAAAATCATGCTAATATGCAGTCTGGAAGATTCAAAGCAGCAATATTGATCTGTACTTGAATTATTAAATTATATATATTCCAATTATTTCCTTTGCTCTAAACCATACTTCTTCTTCAAAGTTACAAAATGCATGAATTTGTCATTTTCCACAGGATTTCTTAGGATGAATATATATACCCCTGTTAGGACCTTGTTATGTTAATTTTATTTGTCTCCTAAAGCTTTTAATCCCTGCATTGTCCACATGTTAAAACCAGAAATTAGGGGCCTTGCAACATCTTATGTTGCGAGCTACACAAATGTTGACTAGTGTCAGGTGCTACTAGCTTGAAGTTTGATGCAGTCACACCCTTAGGTAGAAACCTTCTCTGACTCTCTCCCACCTCCACAGCTGTGACTTACCACTACAGGCCTGGTGAGCAGGGGCAGGACTAGGAGCTGGAGCTGTGAGTTGCCACTAGAGGGCCTGTGTACCAGGGCAGGCTTCTATCACTGCTCTATGCGTGGGGCTGAGAGACACCTTGGGACATTGGAGGACTTCAACAACTGTGGGGAGTGGCAACACCTTAATGAAACAGGAGCTGGGTAGTGCAGATTACAGATAATCCTTCCCTGGAATGATGCAACTTTGAGCTGCATGAGTGCTTAAAATAGGGGTGGGCATAATATGGCCCGCAGGCTGGATCCAGCCCATGGAAGGTCTTTCTCTGGCCCGTGGCAGGTCCCTCAGTCCCGCCTGGCCCAGGCACTGCCTGCCTGTGGCACATCCTGCTGCTGGTCCCACCCCTACAGTACCAGTGGGTACCTGCACGCATATCCCTGACCCAGCCACACCACACCTGCTCCAGACTCACCTATACTGAGCAGCAGTAGCATCCAGGCAGAAATTTTAACTTAGAGTAGGGGAAAAGCGAGTCGTCCCTCTCACTGCTGCCATGTATTTCCTGCTGCAGACACTTGGAGCCTGCGCCAGGCTTCCCTACAGCTGCTCTGCACTGTCACCACTGCCCCGCTGAGAAGCCTGGAGGTGGTCGTGATAGTGACAGAGATGCAGGGCAGCCTGGCATGGGGGAGGGCCCACTTTTCCCTTGCACCAAGCAACAGTTTCTGTCCAGCTGCTGTCACTGCACAGTGCAGGCAAGACTTGACTAGGCACAACGCAGGCTGGGTCGGGGCTATGGGTGTGGGTCCCCACCAGTACTGCAGGACTGGGGCCAGGATAGTTTCAAGATGGCAAACTCCCTTCCCAAAAGGACTACTACCGGAAAAAGAGGAAGGACTTCTAGTAGCAAAGGTAGGAGGTAGGATGTCAGGTCCCAAGATGGCGACTGGGGGCTAGGGCACCTGTCAAGGAGCAGAACTACCCTTGCAGCCCTTGACAGCTCACCAAAACTCATTGAGTGGCCCTGCAGCCAAATAACTGCCCATCCTGGCTTAAAACCACTTTCAGGTGTTAATGTGCTGATGGTTAAAAGTTTCAGGATTCACCCAAAATTATCACGTAATAAGGCCCTTATAAAGTTTAGCTGTTTCCCCAGTACATAAGATGAGTACTGCACACTGCCCTGGTTTTGGGGTGTTTAGTTTGTGAATTTATTAACTTAACTCAGTAAAATGCTTGCTAGGAAAAGAAGCACACACGAGAGCTATTAGGGGACAATGCCAAACTATTAACTTTAGTGACTTTGGCTCCTTTCCAGTCCCAAGTTAATAATTGGGTTTACACTGGAATAGGACAAAGCCCACAAAAACAAAGGGCAGGATCTGATGGTGAGATTATACATGACAATTAAACTATATTAAGAGCACTTAAAACTTGAATGATCACATATCACAGCTCATTAAAAAGTGATAATTGCCCTCTAGGCTTCTTAAAGTGTCACCACTTTGGGCAAGGTTAATCTTAGAGCTGTGCTACTTAGCTCCAGTTAAGTGATTGGGGAGGGAAGGAGAAGGGGTGAAGGGGGGCAGGGAGGCTAAGGGGAGGGGAGCATGGGGAAGGGGTGAGGGAGGGTAGGATTGGAGTGAAGAAAAGGAAGGGGTAGGTGGAAAGAGAGAGTGGATGGGGAGCTGCTGAGCTACTGCAACTTCTGCCTCTACAAATTGCCCCCTGGCCCCTGAATCACCCCCTCCATCCCCAGATTGCTCCCCTGCCCCCCATCAGCCCCTCCATTCCCTGATCATTGCCCCACTGCCTCAATTATTCTAAGAGTAATGAAGACACTGGTGGGGGGTTCCTCTCCCTGCCTGAACCTGCATACCCAGATCCAGCTCCTGCCAGGTCCTGCAACTGAAGGAAGAAAGGGAGGAAGGAATGAGAAGGGAGGCAAAGAGCTTCTGGGCAGCTGGAAGCCCCACTGGGAGCTGGATCCAGGTGTGTGGGGCAGGATGGGCTGTAGAAAGCTTGGGAGCAGGCAGGGAGAGGGAATCCCTGCCCCACTTCTGCTGCCACTTCTGCTCTTGGGCTGACTGGAGTGATAGGGCAGGGATTTGGGGGTAAGAAGAAGATTGTGGGGGGTGAGGAGCTGACTGCAGGACGGAGAGTGGATCTGGGGACTAATGGGGGGCAGTTGGGGCCAATGAGGGGAACTGGGATGACTGGGGGAGTTGGTGGGGTGATTCAAATGTCCCCTCCCCTCGATCTATTATGTGGATAGAGAGCCCATGGTGAACAGGGCAGATATGGAGAAGACTTGCCCCTTAGCCATGCCCCTGCTCACCAGCTCTCTAGTAGCAGGTCTGAGAAGTAACACATTTTCAGTAACACTTGCAGGAGTACTGGAGTAGGTATTGACTCGGAATTGGCATGTCTGCACGAGATATTTTAATGCACATTAGACTAAACTAGCAGCGGCACACCTTGCACCACCCTGCACTACTTGTCCCTGGGGAATGCCCATGCCACCCACACTCTGGTGCATGGCAAGTTACCCCAGGTGGGGTAGGAGAGCCTGGGGCCCCAGAAGTCTTATCTTGTATCCTTGGGAGCCTCCTGCTGCTGGCTGGCAGCTGCAGTGTGGCTCTGGGCAGCCGAGCTGCACTTTTGAATGGCACGTGCTGCCTATGCTTTTTATCTCCACCAGTTTTTTTGACCCTGTAAAACAACTGAATGTGCAATATGTGGCGCCATAGACATGGGTACGCTGCCACATACTGTACAGCTGTGCTTGTCTGGACATGGCCTCTGATTTTATCATACAAATCATGTTTGTATACCTAATAGGACTAACATTGTGTGGCACCCCACAGCACACTTGAAAAGTTCTCCATGCATCCCAGGGTGCCTCCGCACCCTGACTGAGAAACACTGCTCTACACCCATCTGTGCATAAGGGTGGGGTAGCAGTGCCATTGGGGGACTCATCCTTCATGTTGATACTACTGCAAGTGTGTTACTGGATGAGTTTAGGAAATCTGAAATTAGGCCTGGATTCAGATTCTTTAATTTTAAGTACATTTAACTTTATGACAGTAATATAGAGGTTTTTCAGGGTCTATTCAGACTTAAAACCCTGTACAAGTATTACCATGATTCCAAACACATTCTATATTTCAAGCAATTCCATCAGCCCCAAGGTTGCCTGGTGTCTAATTACTAAACTACTTGCTGCAATCAGATATTAAAGGGCTATCACCGTATTACTAGTTTCCCTATCACTATATAATGTTAACTAGTAATACCTCTTTTACATTCATTACAGACGTTCTTCCATGGAATGGTGTAGACTTTTCAGAAAAACAAGTCTTTCATTAGTCTCTTCCCATAAATCACCATTTTGACTATGCTAATGTTTTTTTTTTAATATGCCTTTTTAATTTTTGCTCTTTCATTCTTTAGAGAAATTTCTATTCCATTTTATAGCCATAAATAGAATATAATTTCATTTTACCAGTTTCATGGACAGATGGGGTTTCTTTTGTTATCGAATTTCTTCCTTCAGCCTTTAGTTTTATTAAATCAATCATCTAGTCAAGAGATTTATATATTCATAGGTTTGATTATCTCATTCATGCATTTTTATGCTTTTTTTGTTCTTGAGCACTTGATAGACTTATATCCAATTTGATTTCAGGATGTCTGATACGTTTCAGAAAAAATCTGATGAAAACATGTTTCCGCAGTTTGGTATGAATTTGGGGACATGTTTTTTTTCTCTTGTCTTTATATTATTGTATATTTGTCTGTCATTTTGAGCAAATAAGAAATTTCAAATTCTGAAAGAGCCATACTATTCCGTGACTATTGTGTTCTGCTTTGAACTTCAACCTTCCCCATTCATTGGTGTTTGATTGACCACATGGTCTTTCCTCATCTCTGAGGAGTAACCACATGGTCTCTCCTCGTCTCTAGATGAAAATTTGATTAAGAAGTTGGATTCAGAAGGACTCCCTTGTATGTACCAGTCCCTTTACAATTTTCCCCAGGGGAATAAGAAAAAAGCTCCCTTGAATTAGAACAGCTAAAATCAATCTTAAGGCCATTACCACGAGGTTTTCCTGAATGGCAATAGCATAGGACAAAGTGATTTCAGAGTGCCTGAACCGGCATTTCATGGTTACTCCAAGAAAGATCAAAAGCAACCAACCAGGACTACATTATCATGAAAACTAATAAGAGATCTTGAGTTAGAGACAACAGTATAAAGTGACCTGTTCAAGAGAAATTTTGTTTATAGACAAGTGTGACAAGTTATCTATTTTTTTACGTGTTGCAATCCAGAAATGCAGAAAAAAGAATGTATAGATGAGCCAGAACTACTAAATTTAAATCTAGCCCCAAACTGTTCTGAACTCAGGGGCATTATGATGTTGGGTTTTGCTTTGGGGACAGCTCTGTTTCCCAGCTAATGGCTCCCACACACTTTCAGGTTTCTTCATAAATGAAGATCTGCTTTGTGATTACTTTTCTGATTAATACGGGGTTATTTAGAGTTCAAGTTAATTTATAGATGGAAGATATAACATCTTCATTAAGAAGTTCTGCTAAAATAAGGTTTATTCATCTATTAAAGAAGGTCCTCAACCCCCCTGCAGATTCTCTGCATGAAAGTAATATAGAAGAATTTTTACTTGTCACACATCTTTAAAATTTTAATCAAAACATGTCAATGCTCACGTAATGAGAAATATTCCCCCATGGTGAAATTGTCAAAATGAAAGTTGCAGGACTATGAGGGATTTTGGGATGAGCTGCAAACTGCTTCTTGTGTCTCAGCGGTGCCTAACCATATAGTCCTCTTCTGTAAATGCTTCTGTAACTGCTTTCTAAATTACATATATCAATAAGTACCACCTCTGATAAACATGTGCTCTATAGTCTTTGTTTAAAAATATTATGCATAGTTATATTTAACTTCCAGCCTTTACTTGGATTAGAGCCTCTTTTCTCTTATGTGCTGCCTGAGAAACCTTAAACTAGACAACACAAATAAGGAGATCAAAATCCAAATACAGATTAACCTACATCAAAACTCTGTGGCTTGGACCCATAGCACTAGTAAAGCACTAGTTCTGAAGGATTCCTCAATGCTTTATGCAACTGCACAGTCAAACTGAATAGTATAGGATATAATTTTTTCCCTCAAATTTATGTGAATAATCAGACTTTCCAATACTGCTCTTCCTCTTATTTTTTATGGATGTTCTACTAGAGCGGTTTTGTAGCTGTGACTATTTCATGGAAAGCAAACATTTAAGGAAAGCCAGATCCACAAGTATTCATGGAAATCAAAATACCTGAATACACTTAAAATCAGGGAACAGGAAATGAAAATGTGACTTATCTATCAAATGATAACCCCAAACTTTGAACTGTTGTTAGTTACTTGCAGACAAATTTTAGCACGTTGCAATGAAATAATAGCCAACATTTAAAAATTATTCAAATAAGCCGATTACTTTGAATACATCTATTCAATAAAATTGCTGTCTCTTCATAGATATTCCATGATATTCCATGAGCAGAAACAGCAAATAAATTCATTTCAAATTAGTAATATATTGTGCCGCTGAGTTCTATTTTAGAAACACTGTAAATGGACCATCTATTTCTGTTAAGTCAGTGAGATTAGTTACAAGTTATATTACTTTGACGTAGACACCACCAGGAAATCTACTATCAAAATGAAATGTACTTAGGATTGGTGGAAAAGCATTCTGTACTTTAAAAACAAAACGTTTTTAAAAGGTTAGTAAACAAATCATTTATTCAGTCATAGAATCCAACAAACAGAAGAAACATGCATGCTTTCTTAGTAGCTAGATGCTACTGTATAAAATAATATATTACATGTATTGTCCAGGAGCAATAAATAACAAAACCATACAGTATCGAAGTATGACTTCAAAAAATCTACATATTTTTTACAGGCATGACTGGTTTATTTAAGACCAGGAAACATTTTAAGGTACTTATGATGTTTTAAGCAAATAGCAAGTTTATGGGAAACTACCACCCTATTTAAGAGAGAGTTCGGTTACAGGTGTAATGCTCAAGTAACAGCTGGTCTTATTAGTCTTGGTATATGCACTAAGCTGAAATTCATCCATCTAAATAAACATGCTTAAATTATACCTCATATACCATCTTATACACTATACCTTTTATTCAAGGAATCATGAATGACATGAGTTTTTGCTCACTATTGCTTTCTCCTGAAGTGACATTTCTTTGTAGGGGTGAAAGAGATACAGTATTTTTATTACATCCAGGGGCAGTCCTAGACATACTTTAAAGCCCCTATAAACAGCTATAGACCAATAGGAAATAGTAACACTAAGCCAGCCCCCTGCCATATCAGCTCTTCCCAAACAACCTTAAAGTACTTGGGGAAAGGCTGGTGGGCCACAGAGCACCTCCCTGGGAATGGATTTTCCATACCCTTATAATAAGTGAAACAATCTAGCAGAAGAACAGTTAGAAGCCTAGGGTATGACTGTGGGTGGATTTATAAATTTTGAAAGAAGGGGTACATCACCACTGTAACATTGTGTATTGATTGGGGGATGCAGGCGGGGGGGAGCATAGAACAGGAGATATGACATGTGGGAGACACTGACCCATGCTCCAAGGAGTCAGGAAGCTGTATGGTGGGGCCCACTCTAGGAAGCAGCAGTGCGGGGTGGGGGAGAGGGACTAGGCTGTCTGAGACCCAATGCCAGGGCTGGCATTCACTTAGCCCACTTTTCAAAGCCAACTCACTACATCTGGCTGCTGACAGTTGCCAGTGTAGGCACAGAGCCCCAAAGAAAATGGGGGGCTGGGGAGGCTCTCCCACCAGCCCAATTGGTCAGGCCTCTATAGGCCCAGATCCTGCTATGGAGAATGGCAGCTCCCTGGGCTCTGGTCCAAATGCTGGAGCAAGCAACATTCCACAACTTTTCTGTATTATGCACACAAAACATTTGGCAACGACAACATTTAATTAAACTGAGGCGCAAGAGTTTTACATGCGGCATTTCCCCTGCTATACCAAGTTTTTGTATATAAGTTGAGCCTGTTGTGGCTGTACACACCCCTGCCCCCTTCCCTGCTCCCACAACATAACTGCCCAGTGCAGGAAGTGTCTTTCCCCACTCTCTCAATGTTAACTGAAAAAAAGGCTCCAAGTTCTGGAGCCGGCAACGTTGCACAGTTTTTGTTTAATAAACTCACTAACAGTCTGGCAGCTTCAACATTTGATTAAAACAAGGTATATTTCTTTATTGCACCACGTTCTGCTGGCTCTGTGTGTGCCCTGTGGGGGGCAGGGTTTGAGGAGGGAGAGGGGAAGAGGGATGGTGCTCAGGCACCCTGGGCAGCACTGCTTGTGAAGAAGGGCCAGAGAAGTGTATGGCAGGAGAGCCATGTTCTGGTCCCAGGGTGTGGGCACTTAAAGGGAGGATACCCAGTCCACATGGGTGAGGAGGTAGTTGGCCAGGGCTTTGTGGATCTGGACAGCTTGTCGCTCTGTGGGGCCAATACCACAAACATCAGTGAGAGGGGGCTCACCAGGCCCGTGTTGCCAGGTCTGGTTCATAACTGAAGTGCTCATTTCAGTGGTCCAGCTGCCCCCATATGGCCTCAAGAGCCAGGGTAGGAAAAGATAGGCTGGTCCCAACAAAGACTGGGGGGATGATGACATCACTGATGATGAAAGTAAGGACCAGGAGCATAGCACCCACTTTCCATCACCCCAGAGAACAGGGAGTTGCACACGAAACAGGCATTGTTTTCATTAACCACATGAAAGCTGGTGGCCCAGTCATGCCCTAGACACCTGGGTTGTCTTTGTGGGTTTCTGCATGTCTGCATGGGTGTGTATCCAGGATGCTTGGGGAGGGTTGGGGGGCAGAATGGGGAGGGGCACCCAAGTGCGTGGCTGTGATGTCCCTACCACCCAATCAGGCAAAGGTCAGCTGTTTTGCTCCACTTAGGAGTCTTTGGCAGCCTGAGGAGCCCATAGGGGATAATGGGAGACATATGAGAGTGCTCACTACCCGCTGTGCTCAGGTTGCACAGGCACGCTCGGAGCCCCCTCCACAAGAGGTAATGTGTTCTGCTTCCTCTGGATCTAAATGCGGGTGCTTACAAGAAAGCTCAAAAGTTAGAGTGCTTCTGCCACAGGCTTTTGAATTCCTGTACTTGGCTTCTCGGTCTAATCCAGTATGTCGTCACTGAAGTCAATTGAAAGATTCATATCGATTTAAAGGATAGTAAAAGTGTCACCAAAGATACCTCTTGAAAATCCTCTGCATCAAATGGGAAGATTTCTGCATAAATTGCTATGTGTAAAGAATGCTTTTCAACAATTGTTGGCTCAATGATGGTAACATTGGCTTCAGCGATCCTCAAAAAACCAACTTTGCTGTACAGGACTCTATACAAATAAAAAGTGCTCTACTTCCACCATAGATGTAGCTTGAGATATCATGGTGGCCAGAGGAAGTGTTACAAGAACACATAGACGGCATACCTCAAGAAAATGTAAGCTGACATCAAGAGCTGAGAGGAGCTGGCTGCTGACTGACTCCAAAGGTACCACAACCTCAATGATGCAGCAGCCTGCTTTGGGGCAAAGCATCTTGCCCTTGAGGCAAAGAAGACAGAACAGAGGAAGGAAAAAGAGAGAAATCCCATCTGACAACTTATTCTCCCCCATAGAAAGACCTCCAACTTCTGCAGACAGATCTGTAACTCAAGGATTGGACCCTTAAGTCACCTCAAGACCAATCAATGAGCCATGGTAGAGATTTCATAGACATCAGGGCTGGAAGGGACCTCGGGAGATCATCGAGTCCAGCCCCCTGCCCAAAGGGCAGGAAGTCAGCTGGGGTCATAGGAT
>NW_017728906.1:9499883-9516773 GCF_001723895.1 Crocodylus porosus
ATCCCAGCAAGATAAGCATCCAATTTACTCTTGAAGGTGTTCAATGTAGGTGCTTGAACCACCTCCGCTGGCAGACTGTTCCAGACTTTGGGGGCTCGGACAGTAAAGAAATTCTTCCTCATGTCCAGCCTGAAATGGTCTTGCAGGAGTTTGTGACCGTTCGACCTCGTCATCCCATGGGGTGCTCTGGTGAACAAACGTTCCCCCAGATCATCCTCGAATCCAGGGATTGCCAGCAAAGAGTAAAAGTGGCTTTATGTTTTCATCAAGGAGTAAGCTACCTTGCACTAAGAACGTCCAGAAAGAAAGTTAATGAGGAGTAGTCAATATTCTGTAAATCCGTACTCCAGTTTACTCTGCAATAACCTGCCTATGTAGATAAGTTCAATGTTTCTATTAATGCAATCCATTAGCGTTCATAAAGCACTTGGAGAACTAGGACAGGAAGCTGTCAGAGTAGGACATTATGTTATTGTGCTAATTATTAAAAGAAGCACTTATTATTATTTCACCTGAAGCCAGAGTCTAAGAGATAATGCTGACATATATACATATGCTCTGGATAATCTAAAGGATAATAATAAATATTGTTAAAAATATTTCTCTTTTAGACGTTTAAAACAAGTGATCAAGGTATTTGAGAAAGATTTTCTTTGGTTACCAAATTGTCTGAACACAAGATTGGCAACAAGCAAATCCTCACATGGATTTGCTTATTGGGCCGACAGATTGCATTCTCTATTATAACCAACATCAATCTAGTCTCTGCTACTTCTTATGCAATCTCCTGTATGTGTTTATTATTACACAAGTTTCTTGTAACAAATTGAAACTATAGAGCATGTCCCAGAAATATTCAATACAATGTTATGTAGTGCTATATCTTTCTGATTTTTATCATCTAACTTCCTGCTGGAATAAGCATTCTTTACACATAGCAAAGTTTCAGATGCACAAATACGATTTATAGGAAATGTCATGTCAGTTTGCTTGCAGTTGCTTACATCTCATGTACTCTGCAAGTTAAATTATGTTCAGTCACGTTAAACAATGGACTATATCTAACTCAAATACTTGCACTTAATGGATAATTGAGAACTGATCCACTAAATGAGCTCTTCTAATTACACAGTTGCTAGATGGCGGGGGGAAGGAGAGTGTGTTATCTTCACAACTCTAATTTCCTGTATGTCACATATTGTCCTTCATGAATTGAATTGATGAATATATATTATTATAAAATCTTCTTGAAAATTAATATAGCTAGGGCTGAAAATCCAGTAATCAGAGCCATAATAATGTCTGGCAGTTTGGTATTATGAGAACATTTATAATAGCTAAAAAATAATAAAGGATATTAACATGTGTGTGCACCTATGAATTTGCAACTGTGTGTTATTTATAACTAGAAATCTTCTCCCATTTTAAAAGGAGTTTGAATGCATTACCTCTAGTGCTCTAAAAACTGATTGCCACTTATTGTAATATATTTTGTTCCATTCAGAACTTGGTTAGGATAAATCTAAAACTAAACCTATTCAAAGTGCCCTTGGAACAAGGCTTAAAGCTGGACAGCTCCTAGGAAATCATGCCCCAAGTGTGAGTGGCAGCTGACATATTGTCAAAAGGGGAAGTGGCCAAGCAGAAACTACACACTGTTTCAATACCTTATATCAAGGTGCATTGAGAGTGCCCACCTATGTTCCAGGCTTGGTGTTGGAGCCCTTAAATTTCTGTTCAACAGCTACATAAGAATCGGAAGTTCTATGGAATATGTTTACATACATATACATATATATGTAGGGGTGTGTGTGTGTGTGTGTGTGTGTGTGTGTGTGTGTGTGTACAGGCTTATGTTTTCCACCTTCTTTTCATGTAACTTAGTTGTGTATATTTGCACTATGCACTTAAAAACTTACCAATATTTTTACTGATTTGTGTGTGTACATGCCCACATGCACCCACCCACATATGCACACATATATATAAACATATGTATTAGTACATCTTTCACTTCTGTGTGTTCATGTGTGTGTGTGGGCATGTACACATGCACACACAAATAAGTAAAAACCTCAGTCCATTTTTGTATGTGTGAATGCATGCAAACATACACAACTAGGTCACATGAAAAACAGGTGGAAAACATACGTGTTGAAAACATAAGCCTTGTTATGCAAAGAACAAAGTATACTGAGTACACAAAGTATACTGAAGTGATCATACAAGTGATGCATACTGAATGGGAGAAAACAGATAATATAGTTAAACTGAGAAAGCAACAAAAACGCTTACCAAATCCTCCACCAGCAGCACAGACAAGAAAGTGAACTCAAACAAGACTCATAATAACAATGGATCCAAGCCACACAGTTGAAAACTGGACCCAGATTATTATTATTACTTTTTTAACACTCAGAACTGCAGAGGTGTTTGTATCCAGGGTTTCTATTCTGTCCTGGTATAAGAAAATCGGGACTGCGTGTTGGGTCTCTTGGAAATGCCTAGATTACTTGAATACTTATGTAAGTGTTTTCATTGACTTTAGTGAGATGTTGTGGTCAAGTTACTTTCAAACAGAATCAGGTCTTACCTATGTAAATGACAAGGGGCTATTTTTCTATGTATTGTATTATCCTGAAATAAAAGGAAGTTTTACTGATTAAAAAAGAAAATCCAAAAAATATTTGCTACCTTCATCTTCCATGGCAGAAAACAAACTTATTTTCTCTGCCACAAAAAATGTCCAACAACATTCTATAGAAAAATGGCCACCAGAGCAATGCCACAGTTTTCTGAATGAAAGTGAAATATATTTAAAGGAATGCAATAAGATACATTATGACAAATATAGGTTTTATAAAAACAAGCACACTATCACTGTATTAGAGTTTTATGGCTAATTAAAATCTTTTGTTTTGCATAACTATTAGCTTCATCTTAGGATTTTAACATTCACCTATATTCAGAGGCATCACTTGAGATTTTAGCATCCTGGGAATGGGAGCAAGGCAGGGCAGCCAGTATTTATTTGCTTGTGCAGGGACTGGCACCACCATGGTGGCAGAACAAGCTTCTTCTGCCTTAGTGTAAGCTCCCCAGACAGGAGCTACTATGGCAGTGGTGATGGTTCAGGCTCTGTGCGGGCTACTATTCTGAATGCCCTCTGAATTTGCACCCAGGATTTATGCCCACCCTCCAAGTTACCATACTATCTATAGGATATGTCCCCTAACACTTCACATTGTGCTACAGCCCACAAATAAGAAAGCAATACATGACATGCCAGCAATCCTTATTTAGCAGGGACAGTCCTACATGCATTAGTATGGTAAGTATCATTTATCTACCGTGTCCATCTTTTCCATTCTGTTTCTGAATTTAAAAAGTCATGTCATGTTTTTCTATCCTAAATAACCCCACCTATAGATTTTTAGATACTGTCAGAAATACGAAATAGATTAGAAACAGGATCTAAAACTCAGTAACTTGTTTTCATTGCCCAAACTGAATGAAATTCAAATAGCCAAACTTACTGAAAAGCGAACTTGATTTTTAAAATAAGTTCTGTTTTAATTCATTAAATGGTTACTAGGATTACAGAAGAAGAGATTTTTTGTTTTAAAGAGTTTATCTGCTGCTTAGACACAGTAACAAGCGTCACGTATAGGGTCCAAACTTCCCCTTCCTTACAATTTTTTTTTAAAATCAGGAACCACTTCAATGGTGTTTTATGAATGAAAAAATGTTATACAGGATGGGGAAAAACCCATTAAATGTATGCAGTAAATGAGGGTCTTGGATTAACTGCAACAAATTTTGTCTCTATTCATCATCAGCTAGGATGACCAGCTGAGGCAACAGTTTTCCTTAATTCTGGATACTTTTTTCCTCCCCTAGACGCTTATAACAATATTTAAATAGCTTCCTCTTATAACAAGAAAAGTGTTCTTGAGCATAATAATGTTATAGTCTATATACTTTTAGTATGTGATAATACTTTGAGAGCCCACCATCCCATTTTAACTGCTGTTTCTTCAGAAAGCATTTATCTAGCTACTACTGTATGCAGAGATCAGTGAATATGTGAAGAAATGAAACTTAAAATGTCCCTTATTTTAAAGCATTGCTTTTGTAAAATTATCAGTATTGCTCTTGTGTAGTTACTGTATTGGACTACAGTTTGCACAGAATTAGCATTTTAGAAATAACATAATGCTTTAGAAATAGTATGTTAGACTGTGGCTGGAAAAATCAACCATCATACACAGAAAATAAATAAAAGTATTAGAGAATTCTTTTTTAAATAATTATTTCAGTTTCTCAAATACATTCTTCCTCCTCCCCCTTTTCTTTTAAATTACATAGGAAGAATGTCACTGTATTCTGCATAGTAGTATGCATGGATCACACATGCCAGAAATATAGACTTCATATGCTTGATTTATGTTAACTATGGAGTAGAGCTTGAATGATGGCAGTATCTTTATTCTCTTTCCATCCTGCAGGAAGGAAAGCTTTCCTCTTGCAACAGCCTGATATTCATCCAGAATTCTTCTCTAACTCAAAAGGAGGCAAGTCATCATATCTCCTTTCCTCTGGCATTATCTGACTTCTAGACTTAATCCTCTTATTTGGCACAAAATCACATTCTGAATCAGTAAAAAACTTATCTGGACACCCAAGATTTAATTTTGCATATATTTTGCTGGGGAAGCTGCTTTATTTCATTGAGATAATGCATCGCCGCATTATAAGCTCTATGCAGCTGTCACTCTTTGCCAAACATTCAGAAACATAAATGAACTCTGACAAGTCATTTATCTGGTAATTCAGTGTCAAAATGTAATAATATCACATTATCTGTTTCAGAGCCGAACTAGAGTTAAAATGCAAATTGAAAGTACCTTTTGTGTATCAGAATAAAAATTACTATGGTTAATGCCCTTCTCACTAATCCTTCAGGTTCACCATTAGGTGAAAATAAAACCTAATGAATGAAAACAAATGTTATGTTCATTAATGCTGAACTTAAATCCGTAGGGAACTTATTAACACCTACAGTTATTTTTCATTGGTTTCAGTGGGAAGACCACAAGTGTCCCAAGCTTGCTGAGTTGATTTAAATCCCTAATGAGCATTTATTCATGTCACAAAAACACACCACCAGAGAAAGTATGATGTGCAGCACAACTGACAGTCTTTAACTACCAAAGGCCAAGAACTGAAATTGCTATAACATCTAGCAGGGTGTCTCTTTTACGGATTAAGGTCCCAATCCTTCAAACTGAGCTATGGCTTCAGTGTGATACTACAAGGGCACAGGGATCTGGCCCCCAAAGAACAGGAAGTACAGCCTAATGTGACATCATCCACTACCCATAAGTCTACAAAGATCTTACTTGGCCTACCAGTTATGAAAACAAAGGAATTCCTAATAGTCCAAATGTAAATATGCAGAAAATCCCCTTTCCCACCCCAGCTCCATGTAGGGAAAAGAGAACAATTTGATTTTTATTATTTCTCTTCTGCAAGTCTATATCGGTAGCGATTCCAGTTTTAAAGCCTTATAAAGTTATTATTTCTTAGTCTAATAAACCACACATTTTCCCATGGGTATATACACACTTAAGAGCTTTCTGAAACTGGTGTGAAAATACACAGAGTAACAAACATTTCCATAGGGGTTTTCAGAAAGTTTGCAGGGAATTGCTCAAAATTCACCTCCTTTTTTTTTTCCTTTGTAAATGAAAGTAATTACGTGTACCTCATATCCTCCCCACCTACTATATGTCTGGTTCATTTGCTACTTTTTTGCACCATTTTTATGTAGCCCAGGCATAATGACAAACCAAATCTGTTTTGGTCCTTATGGCATTATTTTAATAGTAGTTGCATAATGTCTTACAGTAACAAAATCAAAAGGACACCATTTCCCCTTCAGACCAGGTCAAATCTGCACCCTACAGTATCTTTCCCTTGTGCTTTTGCCAATCTTTGTGTTCAGCAATGATGCTTCCCAAAGAACATTAAAACTAGTATTAGAGATCCAACTGGCAGGCAGTGTCTCCCTGCTCCCTATTGGGGAAGGTTTGGGGGTACTTACAAAGAACAAGGATTAATGCTTGATGGACAGAATAAACTGTACAGGAACTGTCACTAATGCTGCTATTTCTCAGACTAGACCAAACATCCTGCCTTCCAAAACAGACATGTGGTACAGTGTCTTATTTGTTTTCATAGGATAAAAAGTTCAGTGTACTCAGTCTGGGGGCAGGCCACCTGTGGGGAAATGGCTAGTCCAGGGGAGGCAGAAGACAGTGGGAAATATCAAATGCTGCAAGAGCAGAGATACATATACTACAGAGACATAACCTAGTCTGCAAGGAAAGGAAATCATCTTCTTGAAAACCACTCATATTTGGCTACATACTACAGTGTTGTATATACAGATTCAGTGCTTGTGAGTGGGGAAGTAATTAGCTGTTATGGATATCCAGTGTAGGCATTTGGTTTTCCAAGGTTAAGGAAAAGTGGGTCCACAACTGATTTTGTTTTGTAATTTTACAAAGAACCACTAGATACTGAATGCAGACCTTGTTGTCAGTGACAAATCTTGACAGAAGGTTTATATTGAGAAGATTCAAGGGCCCGGGGGGAAAAAAAATCCTCATATGAAGAAAGATTGAAAAGAGATTGGAATGATTTACCTTAGAACAAAGATTCATAAGACAGTACAAGTATATAAAATGACTCATATAAAGAAAAGAGACCAAGGGACCTTCTTTTCTCTGTCTCATAACAAGAAAAAAAGAGAACTGTCTGTCTCCTGCTGAGGTTCCAAAATTGCTATAGCACTAAGCCAAAATGGTGCTAGAAATGAAAGTGTTCATAAAGGGAATCCCTGGATAAAATTATTTGACTGGATAATTATAATTGGGTGAATTTGCTACCACTTTTTGAACATTGCTTTATTGCAAGATACATTATAGTTAGTCATCCAGGAAGCAAAATTACAGAGGTCAGTCTCAAAAAGAATTCGAATCCAAATTATTGTGGTTGTTGGCTTTTAAGAAAAGTCAAAGTCTGCCCAAAAACTAATTGGTCCATTGGGCAAGGGTGGTTACAATCTTATAGCCATCACATCCAAAGTAGTAATGTGATAAACATCAAATCTTTTGATCCCTAGTTTGAATAACCAGTGGAATTGTCTAGGAACAACTTTCAAGCCCTAAGTTTTGAGTATGGCTTCAACTTATATGTCTGGATTTTATGGAGCTCTCTTACCTGGTCTACCACCACACCTGCGTTTAGAGGCAAGACTTTTCCAAAATTAATATAGCCCCTGAAGTTCTTTTTGTAAATCAAGTGTCATACAGTCAAAGAGAAGTAGGGCTGGAAGGGACCTCCAAAGGGCATCTAGTCTCCAACCCCCTGCCTGAGGCAGGATCATCCCTATCCAAACCATCCCATATAACCATCATCTAAACTCTATGCAAGATTACCCTCAATCCTGACCCAACATAGACCTAACACCCTAATCTGCCACAGGTAAAGCAGGGGAAGCACAACAGCCAATGTCCTGCTTTTATAAAAGCCTTCACATTTTTGGCTAGAGTACTGCCCTTCCCATTGTCTAGAAGATATTTGACCTATATCCATAGAAATGCTATGGACAGCTGCTAAATACTCTCATTTTCTACTGAAAAAACAGCTCTTGTTCTAAAGGAAATCTTGACAAGCCACTACATTAGTACATAGGAAGTAAAGGATTAAAATCAGACAGATCAAACTGGTGAGGATTTAGTTGAACAAACAAAGAATGAACACTTTAGAAAAATAAAATGCAGGTGCTTATTTAATTTCCCTCAGTGTAAATCTGCTGTAAGCAAGATTGGAAGAGGGACTGAAGAAACAGAACTGAAAAGATGATGGAAGGGGGATATGATAAGCAAAGTAGTATTTAAGGAGGCCAAATCAGTAACGATCAAACAAAATATAGCATGTTTCACTGTAGAAGTGATAAATGCACCTTAACCATGATATAAAGTTTTAGAGCTTCATGAAAAGTTACACCTAAGAACAAACAGTGATGCTGTAGATTAGCCAGCACCAAAGGTATTTAAAATATCCATACTGATTCTCTGGATGCAGGAAGAGCATTGGATGTGATATACCTTGACTTCAGCAAGACTTTTGATATGGTCTCCCACAGCATTCTTGCAAGCAATCTAAGGAAGTGTGGGTTGAATGAATGGACTGGAAGGTGGATAGAAAACTACTGGATTGTCAGACTTGAAGAGTAGTAGTCAATGGCAGCACGTATCAAGTGGAGTGCCTCAAGGGGTCAGTCTTGGGTCCAGTTTTGTTCAATATCTTCATCAATGACCTGGAAGATGGGATGGAGCAAGCTTGCAGATGACACCAGTCTAGGAGGAGTAGCAGATACACTGGAGAGTAGGGCTAAGATTCAGAGACCTCAACAAATTGGAGGTTTGGAGTAACAGAAATCTCATGAGGTTCAATAAGATGAAGAACAAATGACTTCCCTTAGGATGGAAGAATCCCATGTACTGGTACAGGCTGGGGAACAACTGGCTAAGCAGCAGCTCTTCAGGAAAGGACCTGGGGTTATAGCGGACAATAAGCTAAATATAAGCCAACAGCATGTCCTTGTTAGAAAGAAGGCTAACGGCATACTGGACTGCATGAATAGGAGTGTTGCTAGCAGATTGAGGGAAGTGATTATTCCCTTCTATTTGGTACAAATAAGGTCACAACTGGAGTACTGTGTCCAGTTTTGCCCCCCGCCCCTACAGAAAGGATGTGGACTAATTGCAGAAAGTTGAGCAGAAGGCAACACAAATGGTTAGGGGGTTGGAAAACATGACTTATGAGGAGAAGCTGAACGAACTGGGCTTATTTAGTCTGGAGAAGAGAAGACTGAGAAAAGATTTAATAGCTGCCTTCAACTACCTGAAGAGTGGATCAAAAGAGGATGGAGCTAGACTGTTCTCAGCAAATGGCTTCAAGTTGCAATAAGGGAAGTTTAAGTAAAATATTAGAAAATACTCTCTCACAAGAAGGGTAGTGAAGCACTAGAGGAAGCTACCCAGAGAGGTTGTAGAATCTCCATCCTTGGAAGTTTTTAAGACTCAACTAGATAAACCCTTGCCTGGGATGATATTGGTAGGGCTGGTCCTGCCTTGAGCAGGGGGTTGGACTAGATGACCTCCTGAGGTCCCTTCCAACCCATACATTTTTCTATAATTTTATGATTCTATACCCATCCCTCATGGATAATTAAATGAATTCTGGAATGCAGATGGCTAGGTGAACCCCAAAAAGACCACCTTAAAACTCAAATGATCTTCTGAGTCTAACTTCTAGAGCACCCTAACAATACAATACTGTAACCCTGTGATACCTGAATACATAATTCATACCCCTCTGTACATGCTCATACACTCAGATGTTATACTGTAGAATATATTAGCTTATTCCATGTTTAAAGGATAATTAAGTGAACATGAACCACTTGGCAGAGTCAGAATTCTCAGTAGACAATCTACTTTTCCTTTTTTTTTCATTTTATTTCTTGGGAACAAATTGGGCAAGCACAGTATAAAATAATAAGTCTATAATTTATGTAAAGTGAAATGTTAAATAAAAATATGAACAGGCTTGAAGTCAGATCCAAACTCTTTTTTTAAGATTCATCTTTTTACTCTGCCTTTTTCCAACCTTCCAAAAATAAATCAGTTTAATTTATCATGATAGTGTAAATGTGATATTGTAGCCATGATGATCTAGAAAGTAAAGCTTGTCTAACTTCATCCCAACTACACAGCTGGTCTGATTGAAGTTATCATCCTCAGAAAATTTTGCCTCTAGTTTAATTCATTAGTTGTATGTGTGGATTACCCTACAATGGTTACACAATAGAAAAGACATCCAAGCACTATTGTAAATGATCATTTAGCAGGATGTAGACCAATCCAAAAAGACACATGCTTATTCACAGCTCTTTATTTTATAAAAGTGACATTTCTATATATAGGACATCACACGCAGTCATACTGTAACTTTGATTGCATTCCCAAATTGTGTTACTATTATTCATTTTAAACCTTAGACCATGAACACCGTGTGCCCCCAGAGTCTGTGGGGTGGGGAGAGGTGGGGCCTGGTGAGCTCCAGCAGGCAGCTCTTTTTGTGGTGGCAAGGAGTGAGCTCCCACAGGCAGTAGCAGCACTGTTGGCAGTGTAGTGGCAAGCGCGACCACCCACAGATGCTGCTGGCAGCGCCGGCAGCAGCTAGTGGTGATTGGGAACTGCTTACAGATGCCACCATCGGTTCTGGTGGCGGGGGAAGGTGGCGAGCAGCGAGTGCCCACAGGTGCCACCAGCAATGTCAGCAGCGCCTCTTTGCAGGGGGTGCTCTGCCAAACTCAGGTGGTGCACATGCACCTGCGTGCACCTCCTATGCATCACCAATGCCTTAGAGGGATATTACTACTTATTATATTTCTCAAACCATGTTACTGCCTCTCTACTGTTAAGTGTTTGTTGATTCATATTGAAAGTTATGAGCAAAAGAGGCATGCTCATAAATATTCTTATTTGTTGTTGTAATTAACAGCTATAAACTGTGGTGATGCATGTTACAATACTTAGCTGAAGTGAGGAACATGCCACATCACATTGACCTGGAGCTGCCAGAAAAAGAATACTTGTTAAGAAAATGAAGTAAGCAGCAACAGATACTTTCTCTTAAGGATCACAAAATAGCACTTTTCACTTTAGATTAGCATGTAACCAATTCAGGTTCAAAAGGGAGAAAAGGAGCCACACAATGAAAGCTGTTTTCATAAATTATTACAGAATAGCTCCAAATCCATTACATTAAGGATTTTTTTGTTGTTGTTACTGGCCCAGTATTCACCAGTTTCATTTTACTTCTAGACCACCCCAAATTATGTCTGCCGCACATGGAAATGAAGCTATTGTGTTAGGACAAGAGCGTGGAGTCTGGAGAGGACTTCTGCATAAGAAGTGTTTCCATTGTTTCATCATAACAATCACTGTCAGAAGGACCTCATCTGGTAGAGATAGTGTTGAAAACATTCATGCTTTCAAAATGACATTTTCTATTGTGAAAAAATAACCTGAAAAAAGTTGGTCCACTCTAGACCACACACATTGTGACATGGCTTTTTCCCAGTTAAAAAAAAAAACATTTAATGTGGTAGCCATTCATTTTTTCTATTATTTATAAGGATAGTGTGCCTAGAAATGAAGATCAAAAATCAAGGGCCCATCATAGAAAAGCAAATAAAGTCTCTTCCCACAAAGCTCTCAGAAATGGCTTTGTTGCTAAATAGAGAACAAATAAGTGAGGTGTATGCTGCACTGCTATTCAAGTGCCACTGTTCATTAAACATCTCAGATAATATTGCTATATACACTGAGGCTTGATGATGGAGGGGATGTATAGTTCAAGTTCTCAGAGCTAATGTTTCTCTTTTCTTTCCTTTTTTCTTTGGCGAAGACAGTGAGTTGAAGAATAGGAAAGGTCTGATCTCTCAAACAGGTAAATCCTTAGAAAGAATGAAACTACAGGCTGCATCCAGATGTGGAGGCATGTATGAGTTGTGCTGCCACAAACCTCATTTTGGTGCCACAAACCACGTGGCAAACATTCAAACATGTACCGCACTGCAAATTTGCAGTATGTTGCCAAAATTTGCTACCGAGATTTTCTGGTAGGAAAAAAAGAAGTGCAAAAAACAGTAGGGCAAGGAACACTCAAGAAGCACGTGCCAGAGCCAGCGGAGGCTTGGTCCCCCAGGGAGATGCTCTTGCTGCCAGCAGTTCATGCTGTGGCTGTTCATTACAATGAATACATCTACCAGACAATTGCTACCCAGATGGCTGAGCAGGGGCATAGCAATATGTAGCAGCAGTGCCATACCAAGGCCAAGGCATTGTACCAGAAGTTTCATGCTGTGCATTATATCAAACTTCACTTGGGGGTGGGGTGATCCACTATGGGGAGCTGAGCAGTATCTTTGCCCTGACAGACACAGACCACCCGCCCCTCCAAGTACCTCTTCATCACCAGGGGAGAAGTGGAGCCTGTAGCAGCCAGCTGGTGACCTGACCAGAGTGCCTGGAGGTTCCTGTAGGCCTGCAGCAGCACTGCCGCCCAGCCATGCCGGGATCAACAGCGAGGGGGACAAACACCATAGGCAAGACATGCTGCCATAGCCAAGCCTGAGGTGAGGCTGGAGAAGCTGGCCCCCCAACTCCTGTTTGACAGCAGTGGGAGCAGGGAGGAGTCCAAGGAGCAGGCTGGAGTGTTGCACAGGCACTCCAGCCACACCCTGGCAGCCTCGGCACCAGGCCATATCCCCATCAGAGGCCAGGTCCAGCTCCAGCTCCCCGTCACTCCCAACATGGAGCCTGGGAATTGTGGTCTCTCAGCCAAGGTGTCTACCTATGAAGCCCGATAAATCTTGCACACCATATGGGGAAGTGGGCACCTCTCCTCATCCCCCTCCCCTAAGCTATTCCTTCTGCCTTGCACATGCCCCAAGCCCAGCTTTGCCACCTCTCTCTCTCCCCTTTTGTGACTCCACTCCTCTACTGTGCAGGACCTCCTTTCCCAGCACAGTCAGGACAGGATCCTTCCCTTGCCAGCACTCCCAGCTGGATGGAGCTGGTCCCAGCCATGAGGACAGGAGAGAGGTGATGGTATCACCAGGTGCATGTGCCCATTGGGCTGCACTTTTGCACTCACTAGACCCAGTTGCTCAGGGCCTGGGGTCATGGAACAATGTATCTATCCTGGAAGGGGAAGAAGCTAAGTGCTGCAGCCTGGGCCAGGTATGATGTTTATCCCTGGGAGAATCCTTACAGCTGGGGCCTTGCAGAAGCCCCAGGCAAGTGGGAGCCCCCTCTGGGCAGCAGGCTGCCTGGACACACAGTGGGGGAAATGGGCAGACCCTAAGATGACTATGGTCGTTGTCAGGGTGCTGGTCCCACATTGTTCTGGCTTAAGGGCCATCTACCTGACTCTGCACCTAAGAGTGAAGCTACTCCCTGGGGACCCTTGCTGAGGCCTGTTTTCATCCCATGACACTTTGCTGTAGCTGAAGATGGGCTGTCTGTAGAAAGATAAAATGAAGGGCCATCTGCCAAGAAGAGGCCACTGCCCAGTGCCTGGGAGCCATCCACCCACTGTTGCACATTCTGGGGGCCATGCAGATGTGCCACCTGTGCCAGGAGCAATGTGCACGGTGCGACTGTGTGAAGGAGAAGCCACTCCTGGTGGAGCAGGCATGCTTCTGAGAGGCCCAGGCCTTCAGGTCCTGGCCAAACTCCACCACTTCTGCCATAACCAGACCCTTCCCTAGCAGGAGGCGTGAGCCAGGACGGTGGCCCTGCAGGAGCTAGTGGTGGTGTTCAGGGAGGAGTGGGTAGCCATAAGGAACTGTGCTGATTGTGGACCTCCATTGATGTGGCCGTCCAGGAGGAGCGCGGGGTCCCACTGAAGCCAGGTCCCTGTCCTGGCTGCTCCTGGTGCAGTGCTCCAGCCTGTGCCAATCCGAGCACAGGCACTTGGCTCCTCTGGCCAGCCCACACACCCACCACCAGGGGCAGAGCACGGCTGGGAGCATTTTGGCGGGCTGCTGGTGCAGCTGGCACCCCATCAGGGCCCACGGGGTGCCTTCTGCCTTCCCTCTTCCTGGTCTTAGGCCCACCTGCAGCAGCTGCCTCTGAGAAGGAGTGCCCACCCTCCTTCCCAGAGCAGCCGGGGACCTGGCCACACATGGGGTGGCCACATAGAGGGCTGAGGTCACAGGTGGCAGCAGGTCTCAGCCAGGTGGCAGTCCCCATTGCCAGACTGCTGCAGTTGGTACAGGGTGCAGAAACCACTCTAGGTGAGGGCTGCTGCAGCAGTCCAGCTGGCACAGGGGGGCTAGTGTCCTGAAACACTAACTGGCTGAGAAGCTCCTGAGGGCAAGCAGCTCTGAGCTTCTCACAGGGCATTTTTTTATACTGCTGGCCGCAATCTCCAGCTCCCCTTGGCTGAAGAGTTGAGAGAAGCTGGGCAAGGGCATTTTGCACAAAGCAACTCAGTTTGTCCCATGGTAAAGAGCATGTTCAGGCATGTGGGCTGAGGCACAAATCCCTGGCACAAATTTGCTCCACTGCAAGCATCCCACAAATCCCCTGCGTGTATGATTGTGCCCACAGAGTTGTTTTCTTTTGTCTTTTTTGAGTACTCAAAGAACACAAAATGAAAACCTTACTACTTTTGCCTACCACCCATTACTAAGAAGAAAGACTGAAAAGTATCCTGATTAGGAAAAATTATCCCTACTTTATTTCTAAAAGATGAAGACCTGTATGGACTTGATGCCACTTTGTCATCACTTTTAGAGAAATTTTTTGAGCTTAATGTGAAAATTGTCCCTTTGGGTTTACATTAAAACTGATAGCACAGAGAGAAATCTTATATTGTTCCTCTCTGCATTTCATTTTATTGGTAGGGGGAAAAAAAGCACCTCAAGTGTTTTTAATCCATCATCCTACAAAAATCAATCAGTCTGAATAAAGGGCAAACATGTAGAAACAAACAGGTCAGAGACCTGGAGATAGGAAATAGCCTCAATTTACAAGAGTTTCAATAATATACTTTGTAATCTATAGCTGCTCATGGAAAGAAAAAAGAAAAACAACAAAACATTAAATACTGAAGAAAAGTATTAGCAGTGAGCACAACCTTTATTAACTCCCTCACTGACTCTGAACAGACTTAGAAATTAGGTGTTTTGTACTCCCATTTCTCATAACACAGGGGGGAAAATGCTTCAAGTATTTCTTTTCTCCAAAAAAACCAAAATCAAATGTAAAAGACAAATCTTAGCTTGAACAACAGAAATTGTTTACTCTTGATTGTCCACACCTTCCAGTCAGCTACTTGTGATAGTTATATGTCAGTCATTGCTTTAGTTACTGAACGTCTCAATGTGTAAAGCATTTGGTATTATAGATTTCATAGACATTAGGGCTGGAAGGGACCTCGGGAGATCATCGAGTCCAGCCCCTGCCCAAAGGGCAGGAAGTCAGCTGGGGTCATAGGATCCCAGCAAGGGGGTCATCCAATTTACTCTTGAAGGTGTTCAATGTAGGTGCTTGAACCACCTCCGCTGGCAGACTGTTCCAGACCTTGGGGGCTCGGACAGTAAAGAAATTCTTCCTTATGTCCAGCCTGAAACAGTCTCGCAGTAGTTTATAACCATTCAACCTCATCATCGCTCTGGTGAACAAACATTTCCCCAGATCCTGGTGGTCCCCCTGATAAACTTATAGGTGGCCATCAGATCACCCCTGAGCCTATGCTTTTCCAGGCTAAAGAGCCCCATGGCTCAGCCTGTCGTCATAAGGTCTGGTTTCCTGACCTCTGATCATGAGCATGGCTCTTCTCTGGACTCGCTCAAGCTTCTCCACATCCTTTTTGAATTGTGGAGCCCAAAACTGGATGCAGTACTCCAGCTGTGGCTTCACCAAGGCCCAGTACAAGGGGAGAATGATGTCCCGGGATTTGCTTGAGAAGCATCTCTGGATGCAAGCCAGCATTTTGGTCACTTTACTAGCTGCAGCATCACATAACAGGCTCATGTTCATCTTGTGGTCAATGATGACTCCAAAATCTCATTATTCCGTGGTGCTAGCCAGCGTAGCACCGCCAAGCCTATAAGGATGCTGCAGGTTTTTCTTCCCAAGGTGGAGAACCTTGCATTTTTCAGTGTTAAACACTATCAGGTTCTCATCTGCTCATTTGCTGAGCCTGTCCAGGTCAGCCTTAATCACCTGCCTGTCTTCTGGTATGGATGCTTTGCCCCAAAGTTTGGTGTCATCGGCGAACTTGGCCAGTCGGCTTCTGACTCCAATATCCACATCATTAATAAAGATTTTGAATAATATGGGTCCAAAGACAGAGCCTTGGGGGACCCCACTGGTCACAGGACACCATGATGAGTGACTTCCATCAATTACTACCCTCTGGGTCCGAGCACGGAGCCAATTTTCCAGCCAGTAGAACATGGTGGACCCAAGGCCACAATTGGCCAGTTTTGCCAAGAGGTAATCATGGGATAATCAGATCGAAGGCTTTTTTAAGTAAAGATATATGACATCAATCTCTTCTCCCTTGTCCAGGTGATAGGTCACCTGGTTGTTGAAGGAAATAAGATTGGTCAAGCAAGACCTACCTGCAACAAACCCATGCTGGCTATCCCTTAGGATGTTGGCGACGGCCAGTCCATTAAGGATGGCCTCTTTAATAAACTTTTCTAAGATATTCCCTGGGATAGAAGTCAGGCTAATGGGCCTATAGTTAGCCAGATCCACTTTCCTCGCTTTCTTGAAGACAGGCACCACATTGGCCTTCTTCCAGTCTTCGGGCACTTCACCCGAGCGCCAGGAGTTTTCAAAGATCCATGCCAGAGGCTGGGCTCTGAGGCTTGCCAGCTCCTTGAGTACCCTGGGGTGTAGATTGTCAGGGCTGGCTGACTTGAAGGTATTCAGCTTCTCAAGGTGTTCCTTCATGAGGTCAGCATTAATGGAGGGCAGGGGATTTCCCTCACCCGGACTGCCCTGTCCCGTGATGGGCATGGGCGTCCCGTGGGACTGATGAAAGACCAACACAAAGTACCCACTGAATAGGTTGGCTTTTTCCTGAGTGTCCGTTGTCCCATCTGGTTCAGCAGGGGTCCAAAGTTGCCCTTGCTTTTCCTATGGCTCCCCACATATCTGAAAAAGGACTTTTTATTGTCCTTGATGCTCAAAGCTAGTTGGAGTTCAGTTGCAGCCTTGGTTT
>NW_017728906.1:9517378-9525698 GCF_001723895.1 Crocodylus porosus
GACTTTGGGTGGGAGGTCTGTAGTAGACTCCCACCGTTGTGTCCCCTGTGCTGTGTTCCCCATGGATTTTAACCCAGAGGGTCTCCAGTCGTCCACCCTGGTCGCCAACATCAGCTTGCAGGGACGCGTAGCTTTCCTTAACATATAGAGCTACACTCCTGCCCCTTTTATCTACATGATCCCTCCTGTTCAGGGTATAGCCATCTATACCCATGGTCCAGTCATGGGTGGAGTCCCACCAGGTCTCCCACCAAGTTGTTTCCAAAGCTTTCCAAAATTTTCCTAGATTGCCTGTGCACTGCTTTATTGGCCTCCCAGCAGATGTCAGGGTGATTGACGTCCTCTATGAGAATCAGGGCATCCCAGGATGCACAGCTCCCAACTGCTCTCCAGAATTCTAATGGTTGAACCCCACCCCCAACTGATAGCAACTGCTTTGATCGTAGTTCCACAGGGACCACAGCAACAAAGAAACCTGCTTCCCCCAGCCGCATGGTTGCAGGAAGTTCAGTCCTAGCACAGAGCTCCAGGGAGGCAGCAACATCAGTTTCAGCCCTAACACAGAGCCACTCTGGGTTCTGTGCTTAGGGTGAAACAGATGCAGCTGCTGGGCACTGGGAGTGGCATGCTTTCTCCAGCCCCAGGGTCTTACCACCTGGGCCAGGGCACCCTTCCTCTCCTAAGGAGTACAACCGCTGTTGTCCCTACCCTAAGTGTTCACTCCAACCCAGTCCCAATTCACTGAGACACATGAAAGATATTAGTCCTTTACTTTTTATTGATCTTTCCCCCCGGTTTCTTTCTCTTTTATTTTTCTCTTCCCCCATACTCCCTCCCTACTTCACTTCAAAGCATTATTTAAAATGTCTATCCTCCTACCCTCCACTCTGGTCCTGTTCCTGCTGAATGTGGAGGGAGAGAAGATCCCATACTGGTTTCTCTACCTACCCACTACATGCTATACTCCCCTCTCCTCTTCCACCACAGGGGAGGAATAGAGCTTTGATTCTTGTCCACTCCCCTGTTCACCAACCCTCTAGTGGCAAGTAACAGTCAAGCAGGTCTGAAACAACCTGTATTTGCTTTAAAAACCCCATAATGTTATGATATCATGACAATCCACAGATTTCTGATGTTATACAGGTAACCCATGACAAACCCTAAATCACAAAAACATTAAGTTGCTCCCTTAAGGTCCCACTGCAAATCTGCTTTGGCATAAGAACTGAACCTGGGACCCTCAAGTACCAGAGAAGCGCTCAATCCATTGGACCATCATTTCTCTACTCACTAATATGGCATTTTTGACCTGGCATCAAGCCATAGTATACATGTATGATGAAATCATCCATCACCTTATCAGATTAGAGCTCCAAAACAAACTAATTGCTTCCAAAGGGATGTATAGTTGCCTTAGTATCAGGTTGAGTATTTACATTTAGTTTGGCATATGAAAAGTCCAAGGCTCTACCTGTGAAGTGTATTTCTTAAGCTATTTCTTAAGCTTAATCTTTTCTTCTAACCTCCCTCAGACTGAATTAAACAAACTCAGAAACTGAGAACTAAGAAAATGGCTTCATATCAAACAAGGTTTTATGGCCAGTTTTCCTCTTCTAGTAGGCTTTTAAGGGAAAAATATGCATTTATTCATGCAGTACCCAACAAAATGTAAAATTCTATTGTAAATCATACATATTATAGCTGTAATTTAATTTAACTGGACATTTCCCATCAAATTCCCCACACGTCTCATATCTATATATACACAATTAACAAGGCTAATGGAAAAAATAGACTGTTTTTTTACCCATTCTTAAAAAAAGAGGAAAACTTTAGCTCATCATAGTCCTGGAACTTAGGCCAATAGATCTAAGACAGAGTACAGCAGGATGGACTAATTTAAATATGTCATGCTGATTCCAAAACTGCTTCCTCCAGGTCATAGTTTTCTTTTCTCTATCATGGAATTGCCCACAGGTTTGTTACTGCAGTTAATGAATTTAAAGTGTTTTTAATTTTTTTTAAAAAAAGAAAACACATTAAGGAGTAAGAACAACCTTAGAACTTTCCTGAAATCTATTTGCCTCGTAGTTTGAAAATACTGCACTCTGCAGGAATCAAAAAAGTCTCCTCCAAACTGTAGCTGTTTTTCTATGCTTGCCCTTGTAAATCTCAGCATGCATCCAGCAGCTGTAATGTACATTGAGAGTTCTTGGTCTAAGATGCCAGCTGCTACTGGTGACATTCTGACTCTATTGCCACAGAAACAAGGGCATGGGGTGAAAAAAGTAAAGGGTATGTTTGTTTATTCATTTGTTTCCCTTAGAGGTAGTATTTAAAAAGGATTTTTTTTTTTTTTTTTTAGCCAATATGATGGTTATCTAGGAAAGAACCCATTTTCTTAGTGAACATCAGCTGTGGGGCTCTTACTTTCACTCCTGTTTCTTATTGTCTAATGGCTCTTTCCTCACCCATCCTCAAACTTGTCTTATATCTTAGATGGAAGAAACTCTTTTTAATTTGCTATTATCTCTTAAATTATGTCAGATAGCTACAAAATGGATGTGTCTACACGTGCACATTTACTGTACAGTAAGCAAAATTACACATCCATGCCCATACTGCACAGTATATATGGTGACTTGCACGGAGTTGAGCATAAATTTGATATGTGTATCACGCAGGTATCAAATTTATGCCCAATTAGTTATTGCACAGTAATGCACATGTAGATGCATTACTGCACAGTAATCCAGGTGGCTTCCCTGCTGGGTCTGTTCAGCCACTAGGGAGCTGGCCTGAGCCCAGCCCCAGGGCTCCTGCCTGGCCACCTCTCCTGGCTTAAATTTGGAACTAAAGTTAGTTCCAAATTCTGGCATCTGGCTCTGGCTTCAACTTAGCACTAAAGTTAATCCCAAGGGCTGGCAGCCTTGTGGCTGGAAGCTGGAGCTTGGTGTGCAGTGGCCAAAGGGGAACATGGCAGGCTGCTCTGACCTGGGACTAAATTTAGCCCCAGGTCACATTCACGTGTAGACACCAACCTATTTCTGCTTACTGTGCAGTAACTTAATGCACAGTAAATTTAAGTCAATGTAAATGCACATGTAGACATGGCCAGTTGGAATCTATGCCACTCAACTAGTAGCCTGCTACCATGTTGGGTAATAGCTGGTCCACGCTACAAGAAAAAGAAAAGTGAGATTACAATATTAAAAACAACAATAGCAACAACAACAACAAAAGCTTATGGCTGAAATGGGATTGTGATGTGCCATCTTATTTCTCTACACCTTTACAGATACGTATATTGTTCAGTGTACACTGTACCAAGTGGAGTCAGTCAGGACATGTGGTTGTAGGCCCTACTGGCTGAAATCTAACTCACTAAGAAATTGCCCATTAAATATATGGTGGACTTCAATGGGTCATAACACTGTGCATCTGTAATCAAACACATGAATTTCCACCAAAGTATTAACATATGCTTTTGACAAAATACACATGCATATGCTTTTACCAACTTAGCTTTTTTTCTCAGTGACATTCATAACCTGTTTTAAATTAAGGCAGTTGGAGATGCTGAAGAATCAGATTTTACATCTGTTGCCTGTGCCTTTCAGCGATTTCAGATCTGGACTAAGGTAATGAAGTGCATTCTAAGGAAAAGAAGCTCTCCTGTAGGAATTTCTTGCCTATGGCACTTTCAGTTCTGTACACCAGGCCTACACATATATCAAACCATGACAGGGTATGGGGAGAGGTAGGGCAAGAAAATGTCACCCACGATCCCTTCACTTTACACAAGGTAGAATGTTGAAGTAATATAGCAAGACACTAGGAGCTCCAGACCTGGAGTGGAGAGAATTCCCTAAGCACAGGAACTGTGGAAGTCTGGCCTCCATGTATGCCTTTCAAAAGCTGTGGGTAAAAAATATACCAGACAAGTGGCTACTATATATGTGCCTGACTTGAAACCATATAGAATATAACGCTGTGAAAATTCAATACGAAGGTAAGGACGTGATTCCATAATTTACTTAAAATTAATTTAGTTATATAAACTACATGATTTCCAGATGTGCATAGCAGGAAGCATAATGTTTGGGATGGAGCATAAAATCCAATTCTCACCATTGCTGAACTGCCACCAACCTGATTCTTCTTATTGGGCAGGGGGAAGCTCTGTCCTGGGCCCATAGTTGTCCCCAGCCCTGAACTGATTCCAGATCCAGAGCTATCCTGATCCATGACCAACAATCAGAGTTTGTTGAGCCAGTTCTGGACGGCCCCAGGTCCAGGTCAAGAGCTGGGGCTGGCTGGGGCTGACAATTGGTTGACTGTCACCTCAGCCCCAGGCAGCCCCCAGTTTGGTTGGAGGCCCAGGCTTTCCCAGGGCCAGGGCTGATGATCAGTTGAATGTCAGGCATGTTTCAGGGACTGGCCAGCTACATATACAGTGTTTAGAAGTTCTAGGGTACTGGGGACCCAGAATCCTGGAGTTCCTGTGCCACAGGACATCAAAAAACTGCATGTACAGCCCAGCCCCAAAAACTGCATATCCAGCATTTTGAAGTGCCTTGCCTATCAGTACAGGACAGAAAGCCAAGAATAGAGCAGCAGACCTGTCAGAAGAAAGGGATCAGAGTGGCTCACCAGGAGGGTGCAGGGCCAAAAGGCCCCCCAGGTATCTGTCAACAGGACTTTCCTTGTCCTCAGTCCCATCAAAGCTCTAAAGAAAGACATTAGCCTTTCCCTTCTATATCCCTGTTCTTCAGCGCTCAGTATAAGCCTCAGTATATGTCCAGCCATTCTTGTTCTAGTAGCTCCTTTAATTCCCAGACCTGATGTATAGATGCATCCATTACGTTGGTTCAGCAGCTTTGCCATACCATCTAAGGCTACAGTGTTCGTAATGAACAGTGTCTCTTCAAACCACCGCAGGGTTCTGAAAATGACTCTGCTGTTCCTTTTCTTGCAATACCCTTTAGCTTCCTTCAACCCCATCCTTTCAGTTATCTTTTCTGCCCAGCATCTCAACTATGTCAAGGTTCAACCCTTCTGAGCACAAGTTACAGAAGTAGGGTCACAAGCCAAGCGTATAGTCACAAAAGCCAGAATGCTCTCCAGATTTGCTGCCACTTCCTATCAGTCTGAAAACTAATGCTTGCTTGATCAGTATTTCATCCTCCAAACACCTACCAAAGAAACAGAGCAGAATTACTGCTAGTACCACTCTAATACTGATGCAGTTAGAGTAGCTGACTTTCCCAAGGAGTTGGACCCAGGCATTTCCTCTGGCCTGCGAGTGATCTGCCGCTTCTCAGATGATGCTGTGAGGCCTAGATCAGATGAAAACTTGACAAATAAACTGATCTTTATGAAAGCCAGCATGTATCCTAGTTTATAGCTGCTGGGAACATGGAGCCTGGAGAAAACACCCCAGTTCATATGGGAGTCCCAAATATATGGCCAGTGGAATGCAGTCTTGGAGAGCACAGATTAGGAAGGTAAAACGAGTTGAGGTTCATCTTCCTTCCTAGGCAGCCACCCAGCCTTCAGAGAGTTTAGGAAGTAGCTAGACTCCTGCAAGAGACCCCAGGGTCATGCGAAAATGACACAGCTGAGAAAATGAACTTGATAAATAGGTTCAGTGTGAAGACTTAAAACAGAAACACTGAAGGAAAGGATGCAGAAACCTTGAGTGGGGTGCACAGGCCATCAGATTACAGTGAAAACTCCTGACCATTTTGAGTGTGAATGTACAGAAACAAACAGATATACAACTCTTTCTTTGTGTGATATTTATAGCTGCTAGTCTTTGTAATGTTGTTCTTCTGTGTTAACCTTAAGTTGCACTTTGCCTTTTTGGACTCCTAGGAGTTGTCTAGTACAGATTTTCTTTTAGCTTCGGCAACTGGCACGCTATGCAACTAGCAAGTCTCAGACCAACTGAACTCTGGCACATTACTACTATGGGTAAGTTAGATGTTTTATTGAATAGTGCGTAGCGTGGGTTTTTTCTCCATTTCTTCATATATTTATAAATGAACCTTTTAATAGGAATTAGTTTTATTAGTGAGAAATGGCTTTCCTTTTGGAACAAAAGAAAAACACATTTTTTCTATTAGCTGGACTTAAAGGGAGGCACTTATTTTCTCTCAGAAAATGTGTCCTCAGTCCCTCTCTCATGATCAAGGAAAAAGGTCAAGTAAAGAAGTAGAATTAACTTGGGCACTTGACCTTTGTTCACTACACATTGTATTTTTGCCCAGTGTACACATATGTGTGTGTATCTATATATACACACACTGAATAGATTTTAAATATAGATTATATACACACACACACACACACACATATATATGTATGTACATACACACTCATGCACATAAATATATACAACACTCATACATCTCTCACTACACACACACACACGTCTCTATATTCTCCAAACCACACGAATATATCTATGGGGGAGCGGGAAGAGAGGGGTGGGAAGGGAGATGGAAGGAGAGAGAGAAACTGGACAGACATATATATCCAGGGACAGTTCTAATACATTATGCAGAATCAGGACCACACAAAGACTAATACACGGTGCATCTAGACATGCATATTAATACAAATGAATAAACTTCAGTGCTCATCACACTGCAGTTTATTGCTCGCAGGTATGTGATTACATGTTCCCTGGAGCACAGCACATTGTACCAGCTTGGAGCCAGGGGGTCAGCCTACCAGCCTGGGGCTGCTCCCCACAGCTCAGTATGCTACAGAGGGGCTGGCTGGGGCACAAAGGTGCTTCAGTGTGGGGCTAGCTGTCAGGCAGCCTCTGCACTGAAGTACCCTCATGCCCCAGCCAGCCCTGCAGGATAGTACTTGTAGGTAAGTACAAATAAATAAATAAATATAAGTACTATCCTGCAGCAGAGTAAAATAGTTTACTCCAGTCTAGTAGGGGTGCCTGTGTAGACATGCAATGTCTACTGTGCAGTAAATGTCTCGTGTATACACCCACAGTGGACAAAAATAAAACCATGTAGCCCTTGCACTTTTAAAGTTCAATGACTACGATTCTATCCATTTCCTAGGTGACATCTCAGATATACTTAAAATTTGGAAGATTCAGCTGTGATTTGAATCTGGATTTTTGGCTTTGGTATATATTACAAATCAAGTTGAGAGACTAATCCTACTTTCTTCTGAATGTTTTTGAAAGATACATATTTTGGATGAAAATATTCCTAATCTCCATGTCATTCAATGCATCTTGATTCTTCCAAGCCTTCACTTAAGGCACATGACATTGCTTGTACTCCCTCACTGGATGACTGAAGCTATTTAAACAGGAAATGAATGAATAATGAAAACAAATCCCAAGTGTATTAGGTAATTATTCATTATCTACTGAATATTTTCATGAATGTTGGTTGTTGAAATTCTGTGAATAATTATGACCCTATGAATCATACTGAAGTAAACTTCATGGGATTTTTAAAAAATAATGCAGATTAGGCAGGGTGTTATTTCTTTTTGCTAGTTAAACAGGTCTGATGAACATATTAGCATTTAATCATAATAAGGGTTGTGGTGAATGAACAATCCCTCACTGTACTGTTATATCGGGTTTCCAAATAACATGGAGATGGTATGCTACTACAGGGGGGAGGAGGGAGATGTTTGTAACCTCCTAAAGAGACAGTTGTCATTTTCTGCAATCATTTAAGCTACATGGTCTCTTTGATGTGGAAAGAAGACATTAGGTAGGGAATGGAGAACCATGGCCTGCCTCTGAGCCAAAACATATTTCCTGAGCTGTTAAAATAAAAGATGATTTTTTTTTTTACCTTATATATCCCAGTTTTATTTCACAGCCATTTTAAACCATGTTGGCCTAAAACTTGGTGCACAAATTGTCACCTGTGATGGGGCAACATGAGTTAAAGACAATGTGTAAAAACTGTTTACTCTTTACTTTCCTACTATATAACAGAGATTGATATATTCAAAGATATTATTGTTCCATTTTCTTTCTATGTACTTTACTTTGTAAGTAATTTTAATTTAAAAATTACAGGTTAATGGTCAGCACGGAGGCGGAAAGGGATCTGGGGGTCATCATTGACCCCAAGATGAACATGGGCTGGCGGTGTGGAGAGGCAGTCAGGAAGGCCAACCGCACCTTGTCGTGCATCCACGGATGCATCTCGAGCAGGGCCAGGGAGGTGATCCTCCCCGTCTATGCGGCACTGGTCAGGCTGCAGCTGGAGTATTGTGTCCAGTTCTGGGCGCCACACTTCAGGAGGGATATGGCCAGCAT
>NW_017728906.1:9525958-9552660 GCF_001723895.1 Crocodylus porosus
TAGATGAACACCTTGCTGGGGTCGTTTGACCCCAGTACTCTTCCCTGTCATGGCAGGGGGTCGGACTAGATGATCTGCTCAGGTCCCTTCCAACCCTAGAAACTATGAAACTATATAACATTGGGTAACATTTGGGGTAGGATAGGAAAGAGGGAGTTCGCTTTGCAGACTGAACAACTGATGTGTGTGTGTGTGTGGGCGGGCGACAACATTTTCCAGTAGCTTTTCAAGGCATCCAATATTTAGTTTTGTCCTTTTTGGTGCAGCCACTTATCCAAAGCAAAAATAAATTGGTACTGAATGGTAGCTGTCTTCTGCAGTCTGCATTGCTGAATCAGCCTTCTGCACCAGCCACAGAAAGACGGAGCCAAAACATTTCCCTTGAAGAGCATGACTTATAACAAGAGGTGGTTGGAAACAAGAATAATTGTGTGAAAAACATGCTATGTAGCCTAGAGGATAGAGAGGGACAGAAATTGAAGAGATCTGCTAGGGAGGAGGGAACGGAGGGGGATAATGGAGAAGAGAGAGGACAGAAGAAGGAATGAACACTATTGCAAAACAGGAGGGGGTGGAAATGGGAGCCATCACATTTGATGCCTGTGCTCACTTACAGAATTTCACAGGGTAACTCCTAATGAATGTCTAGTATTTGTAAGCTGAAGTGGTGGACATAAGTATTGCCTTGCCCAGCTAAAATTATCAACATCCTGAGAATTTGCCTGGACATTTTTTTTATTTGAATTTTCATCCTCTTCTGAGTTTACCCATGATTCATCTATGGGGTTTCAGTTTTTCATCCAACTTCTTCATGACAATGCCTCTAGCTGCTATTGCTACATACTTAGCCCCATAAGTTGCAGTTGATTATTAAGTATGATCATTAATTGTAATCCTCCAAGGAATTAAGGTATTGTTGAGCAGTACCATTCTATTAAAGCTCGCCTTCTGGTATGTTAGTCCTTGAGGTCTTTGTAAGCTAGGTGGAATCTGAATAATCTGTACTGCAAATCTTGATAGATTTTTTTAAAGAAAATTTTGATTAGAGAGCCTTATAAATAGACTCAAGAATTTGTCTTCTCTATACAGCTATTCTAGGTTCTTACCCAAGGTTTAACCGAAGCCTCAACAGTTTACTTGAGGTGAACCAGGGTTATAATGAACCAGTAATATGAAGACAAAATCCAAACAGAAGGGGGGGGGGGTTGTGTTCAAGTTATTCGGAAAGTTGATCGTTGTCTTTGGCCCCTAACATGCATTCATTTAATGCCCTACTCCCAACAATCAAACTGCCTGCTGTGTGACAGGTGCATGACAGGACGTACAATTTGGGATTCAGCAATCAGATCTTAGATATCCCCTTCCTATTTGCTAGTGCAAGGAGAGCCCAGGATCATGGTCCTGGGCTCTCTTTGCACTTGAAGTTGAAAACTGAGTGTCCACAGCATAGCATAATCTACACAGTCAATTAAGGCACCATACAAACCATAAAAAATGTTGTACGTTATGTGGCACTTTAAATACAGTGCATGTGTAACACCCTTCCCATTTATGATGCAATTAACACAGTAATTGTGGTATAAATGTAATGTATACAGGGGCCCACTCTTATAACTCTTAAGTAGTCACTTTAAGTCACCCCTTAGCCAGACATAGATAAGTTTTACACTCTAGAAAAAAAAATCTAACAAATGACAATTATATTGTACAAGTACAATACTGTATAATACTTATGGGGATCTTTATCCATAATCGCAAATATATATTAACTCCTCAGGGCATATTATTCTTTGAAGCATACTTTGGTTCTATTATCATTAATGGAAATTAAGCAAGTTGAAAGAAGGAAATATTCTCTTGTGTGCCATTTGCAAGACCGCAGCTTGTAAGTGCCTTGTTTTATGAAAGTGGCTTATGTAATTCGAACAATATTAAGAAACCACTGCAGCTAATAGTATTTTATCCCTTCCTAACACAAAGGGTTAACAAAAAATTGAGTTTAGTGGGTCTATTTCAATTAGGAGGAAAAACTGATGCTTAAGTTCAGTATTTCTTTGATGCAAAATTCTACTTCATTACAAACAATGAACATAGTCTTGTTTTCTTGAACATAGCCAAAATCAAATAATAGGAGGTAATATTTTGCTTACAGCTGCAATCCATTTTGCAGACATTTAGCTCAAAAGATCTAAGCTTTTTCCTCATAGCCATGTTCCTAGAACTTGTTCTAGCTGTCTCCTTGGCTTTTTCCATGGCTTCTTCTCCTTGCCTCTCAGGCCCTTGCACATGTTATATTTTAGGCACAATTAAGGTAATAATTGTGCCATTAGGAGTAACAGTGTTGCATAGTCAACTGATTTATGGTGCCATAAAATAGCAAACCAGCCACAATGATATTCCACAAACAACACAGAACATCTTTGTGACAGTTTTCGGACTGATAGGAAGTATGTTTGTATGGTGCCATAAACTGAATATGCATCACCCATATCCAGATGGCCCATCAGCATGAGGATGGGGTCTGGTATTAGGATTGGAGGAGCCCCAGTCCCTATGCCAAAAATGGATGGGGAGTTCAAGGTTCTTCATATGAGCAACTCCCAGACACAGCCTGCCTGCCACTGCCACTGCTGACCCTGTCTCAGGTTGAGCCCACTCCACACACAATCTGTCTGAAATGGGGCAGGCAATGTCCTGTCCCTCAGGACAATATGGACAGTGGCAGCAGCAGGTGTGGGAGGAGGGTAGAGGACATGCCTCTGAGGATGGAGGGGGAGGGAGGGAGAGGATTCTTACCTTCTGTGAGAAGTTAAAGAAGACCACACCTGCTCCTCTGCCATGTGGTCACAAAGAGGGTTACCTCTGGATTTACCCCTATGCACATTCATAGCTTTTAGAGGCATTCACTGGTACACTGGGGTTTGAAATTCTGAGAAGTATATTTGGATTATAGTTTCCTAATAACATTTCCCAACATAGTTCATTATATTTTGAAGTGTCATCAGAGAAATACAATAAATAGTCAAAAATAATTAACCTTGCTCATATCACCTGTTCCAGAAGTAAGCCATTTACTGTCCAATGAGTTATTCAGATGGTATGAAAGTACATTATTAGGAATCTTGAAACCTTTGTCTTTCAGCTCTTGGAGGAAAGAGATCTTCATGACAACTTTAGAATTTCAAAGCAAGTTTAATTTCTACTAAGGTTCTTTTATGTTAAGAATAGGCATCTCTTTCTCTCTCTCTCTATCTCTAGATGACATAGATCAGATGCTATGGGGAACTTCTAGAACCAGGAATTAATTTTAAGAAGCAGGAAACTACAATATATAGCATAAATCAATTATTTATAATATTAATACAGATTCATTCTTTAGGAGTGGCAACATTACTTTACTGGATATGCAGTTAAAAACAGTATAAGAAACTCCCAACAACAAAGGCTGGCTTCTTAATACTAACTAAACAGGCTGCTGTGGTTTAGGAAATGAAGAAAGTAATTGACAGGTAAAACAGGGAAGCAGGAATGAGAACCATCATCAGAAAAACTGCTCAAAATTAATGTCACCAAATTTCATAGGATAACAGCTCAAAAAATATAATAGTCCAAAATTTGCTCTAGATGATACTTTATGCCTGCTAACTAAATTTATTACAGCATATTTCACAAACCTGAGATTTCAGAAGTACCTAAAATTTTCAAATCCTTTTAAAAAGCAGGCAACTTTATTAAAATATTTTAAATATTTCCATTTCACATACAAACTTTTTAATACCTTAACTGAAGTTAAAAAAAACCCACAAAACTATTCCTCATTCACTAAATAATGAAACTCATGTTCTTAAACTTGTCACCGTGGTACTAACTTCTGATTCTCTCAAGTTACAAAATGAGAAGTCAGACTCTTAACTGACTCTTTTCCAGCATGCATAGATTTTTACCTTTCTGATCATAAAAATGCTGAGGTACAACTGTTTTCAATAGCCAATGCTCGCATGCATGCTCATGGCTTACATGCTCTGACTATATGCTGTCTCTCAACACAAGAGATTTACAACAAAACTAGGCAGTTCAAATCATCACAGTGCTAAATCATCACATTCTGCAATTTGCAAACAATTTGAAATCACTTTACTCAACCATACCCTAGAAAGAGAACAGATTTAAAATTCAAGCATACACTTCCCATTTAGAGATGGGTTTCAAGTGCAACTCCTGACTTAATACCCTTTATACTTTAACGAAATGTGGATACAAATCTTGTTTTATATTCTACAGCAAAATATTAGGATTAAGCCATAAATCAGACTTACTAATGGTTGTCTCAAAAACAAAGAAATCAAATTATTAGTCTTGGTTTAGTGAAAGTACTGGAAGAACGGGGGGAAAAATCTCATGATGCTCAATTCATCATTTAAAAAGAATGAGTGAAAATATAAAAAAAAAAGTAGGAGCAAGATTATAAGAAGCTGAGCCATGTATTAAGCTTTTGAAAGTATGATGTCATAATAGCAACTACTAAGTGCAGAGCATTATTCAGTCTCCAATTGCTGAACAATAAATTGCAAAAACAAGTTAACTCTGGATATACAGTAGAACCTAGGTCAGTCACATCTAGGTGCTTTGCAACTCACAAAATTCACACTGGGCTTCCAAATTAAGGATGCTCAGTTTTTTCTTGAGGCTCTTACTTCAAAGAGCAGATAGCTGTTTGAGTCCATCAATGATCTTCACCTGATTAGAGAAGCAGCATCCTTTGAAATAAAAGCCTCAGCAAATAGCTAGTGCAGTGCCATGAAGTTGCTTTCTGGTGCTCTGTACTGAGGTTACCCGGTTATTTCACAAACCCATATCTTTAAAAGGATGTAGGGTGGCAGCATGGGGTGCAGTGGGTGAGGGGGGCTGAGAAACCCTGTGAAATACCTGGGTTCTACTTTATAATGATGACAGAAGAAAGCCCCATTCTTTCACAGCCACAGAGAAAATAAGGGGAAGGTCCATTTCCATCTTTTTGTGGTGAGGCAGGATCTCAACCAGTGACAAAGTTAGGCCTAATATTTACCTCCTAATTACATAAGCCAGAAAAGCTAGGGACAGACATTACACATAAACTGGTTTAAGTGATCAGAAACTGGTTTAAACCTGTAACAGAATATAACTTCAGTGCACATAAACCCAGTTTCAAAATGGTTGAAACTGGTTTGAGGTAAACCTGGTTGAGTGTAGTATCAGACTTAACTGATTGAACTCAAACTGGTTTATGCAATGTCTGTCCCAGACCAAAGACGTTAAATCCATGGCTTCTCCCTTCACTTCAAGAGCAACAGCAAAATAAAAAACTGCAGGGAGTGGGGAGAGGAAATCTGGAAACAGAAAGAAAAATCTTCTTTTACATTTTGCCCTCAGCAGGAGGACAGCACAGGAGGAATTGTGATGGAGTCATCAAGCCTTTTAGGCACACTGCCCGGGGAGGTAGATTGCTCAACATCATACCTGATGTCTCAGTCTAGCACTGTACTGCTGCTATTATTAACATATAGCACTAATACTATACAAGAACCTTTAAAGTAAACACAATACACTAAACAACAAACAACAGTCCTGCCCGGAAAAGAGTCGTTCTTTTTAGAGTTGTAGAAATAAAATTGGTGTAAGAAATAATGGGCAGCTTAAAGACAGCTATGAAGTACAGTAGTTATGTATCTCTTTAAATGTCCTTACATCCTTACTGTTCTTGCAACCTCACAGCTCAGCATGGAAGTAACTGCTGATGTTAATTTCCTTTTAATATAGTCTGCGTGGGCCCATGTACATGTGAGCAAGATCAAACCTCAAATTTCTATTCCAGCTACCAAGTGCAGAATTTCTATTATAGGCAGAAATGTCTCTCTAGAGGGCAGTTTGGCAGTGTTCCTAACTATCGGTCCTATGCCACTGTAAGAGCAAATGGCTAAAATGTAATTTGACATGACAAGAGATTCATGGAGGGAATGCCTTTCCTCTTCACTTACCTGCATATAAGAGTACACATTTATTGGAAAACTGTTACAATTTTATCAGGCTGAAGAACGCCTGCTAAGCCAAGCTAAAGTCTTATTGGTCGGAAACTGTTCTGAAATCCTGAGACTATTATTCATTTGGCATTACTTCATAAAAGCAGATACCAGCTCTCTTTGAGAGGCTGTGCTCCCTGTTACATGTATCCTAATATTTGTGACCACTCAACTCCAATTTCAGTAATACAATTTATTTTAGCTGTGTTGTCAATGACATTTTATGCAACAAAGCTGCTTTTCTTGCTTTTAAAAATCAATTACAGCTAATTAGACAAATGTTGTGGCATTCACTAGTACACTGCACCACTTTGAGGCCCATAACAGATGGTGTTTTCCTTTTGCAAAGGATCTTCTTTTGTGGAAGGGTCAAGGTGCGGATAGATAAGCATAAGCCTGAAGAAAGCATTCCATTCATTGTCAGTTTGATAGTCTTGCAGTGACAATTTCTGAAAGCTATGCTGATGGAAGAGGTCCTACAGAATTAGATAAAGATGAACTCAAGAGGTCAATTTAATGGGGTGATATAAAAATTAAAACCTACCTAGATCTAGTAACATGGAGATTTTTTTTTTTCAAATATGCTACAGAATGCCAGAGCAGGGATACCATCTTTTATTATTGTGTACAAATTGTTCTACAGAAACACAAAGAAAAACACACCAAGCACCACAGAGAAATTTTTAAAATTAAATTCAATAGAAAGTTTCCATAAAAGACTTTCCCGCAGCTCTGTACTACCAAGAACATTCACATTGTAATTAACAATCAGGAACAAAATGAAGAACAATATAAAGAATTATAGCAGTAATTAATGATATTACTTTCAAGCTGAAAAAGCAATTTGTTAATGCAAATCATTGTTGTGTAACAGTAGCTGTTTACAGAAAAAAGTACCGGTAGCTAAAATAAATCACTGTTTCTAAACAGTTACTTAATACCAAGAGATCTCTTAATGCATACATCTATAACATTTTATCTGGGAACATGAACATTGAACAAGTAAACTAAGAAATCAGTAGTTAAGTATAGTAGGCATATATCATACAAGAAACATTACCTCAACTATGCCATGGAGCACAATCTCTAAGCAAATAATACTGGAAGGCTCAAAAATTTTAATGCCAGCCAGCAGGACCCCCTGCAGAAGTAACCAAGGTAGGGATGCTGTAGCAGTGGGGCAGGGAATACGCCAAAGCCATATCTGCCTCCAGGATCCCCCTGTACCATTCTACAGTTTCTGGAAGCAGGACGATAATTCCCCTCCCTTCGCCACATTACGGGAAGAGAAGCGAGACAATGACCCCAATGGTGGAAGCAGCTACAGAAGAAGATAAAACCAGGACACTTCCAAATGTCCGAAGAACAGTTAAAGTTTCATAAAACAAACTTTGTAAACCTGTTCCAATTGGCTGCTTGTTCCAGTCACCCCCACCTCCTTCCTTATATTTTACTTGACCTCTGCACTTCACAGAGCTTGTCAATTGGAAAGTTAATTTGATTTATGGTAAGGTGCAGATCCCAGTTGTTTATGGTGTTTAAGGGTGTCTGGAGACATGCTGCGGGGCTGCTCAGATGCACTGTAATTACAGTGCATTGGAGCAAACTCAATTAATTGAGCCTGCTGGAGTGTGTAAATTACCATGCTCCAGCCAGCCTCTGTCTTGTGTATTAGCGTCCCCGCACTTCAAAATGGCAGTGGGAGCATTTTAACTAAAGCTTGAATGAAGTACAGAGACACTGATACATGAGACACTCCAGCACTTGAATTAGATTTTACATCACCTTAGTAAGATGAAAGGCATTAACTCCAGCTTCCTGAATATATTTCTAGGCAATTATATTTGGTTTACATCAATTCTTCTTGCTTGGATGACACTGTTTTCACTTCATTTGGTAAAATGGTGTAAGGCACACTTAGACAACTCTCAACTTCCACTCCAGAAATAGCAGCAACTCAACAATGGCATTAGTGACTATTGTAAAGAAGAAGCTAATTTGGAATCTTGGAAAAGGCAATAATGTGAAAAGTATCATTTGAATTTCTTAGTTGCTGAGGTTATGATTAAACTTATCAACAGGGAGTCTGTTATAGAATCCTAGAAAAGTAGGGATGGACGGGACCTCAGGTGGTAATCTAGTCCAACGCCCTACTCAAAGCAGGAACAACCAAATATATCACACCAGCCAAGCCTTTGTCTAGTCAGGTCTTAAAAATCTCCATAGCATGTTGCAGTCCAGGGGGTCCCCTATTGGCTCTGAAACCATGCCCTTACAGTGCAATCCCTTCTGCTTTACCCACAATGCATCGATGCAATAAGATTAAAAGGGAGGCTACCCACAAGCCTTTATCTGGGCCCCTGTCTAGCTGAAGACTCCACTATGGTTCCCCAGCACCCTACTGGTCTCTACTGCACTGCTCCCAGGGCCCTCACTGGGCCTCTCTAGACTGTGCCACTGCAGGGCACCTATAGCCTTAAGTGCTAATTGTGTGGCTCCATCCCTCCCTTGTACCACACCCCAAGCCTAACAGGTCTTACTGTAATGTTGCTCTCCTGTTTGGGCTTCAGTCTCTTTGGCCATTGCCCCTTTCCTCTCAGGTAGGCATTCTAGCCCAGGCCAATTCTGTTGGACCTGGCTTTAAGGAACCAGCTCTGGCTTAGCTCTTTTGGGCTCCTGGCCCCTGTGTGGCTCTGTGGCCTCACATTCTGCCCACTCCAGGCTCAGCCTGCACTCCAGGCTCAGTCCTCACTTGAGCTTTGAGCCTGCCCCTGGCAGGTATCAAGGCAATCGCATGCTCCATGGGCACTAATGGGACCTCCATATACCACCCCTTACAGTCCCAACCCAAACCACTGGTGTAACTTAAACACAAATACTATGCCCCTGGGCTATAACAAACATAAAGGGGGAAGTAGCTTTCTGCCCCTTTAAGAGGAAAACCTTCCCTCACCCATTGTACCAGCATACAGCCCAGCCCTGGGCTCCAGGTGAGTTCCCTGAGCCCCACTGTTACCACAGATATAATTGCAGTCAGTCTAGCATCCCCAGGTAGCTCTCCTGGGCAGGAGCTTCTACCCCTGCAGCTTATGGTGACTAACTTGCCAGCTCAGGCCCCAGGCTTATATATCTTCCAGGACCCTACCTCCTTCTAGCCAGCAGGCTACCCTGGACTGCCTGCAGGTGCCTACTAATTGCCTCAGTGCCCCATTGCCATGGCAAACTGTAGCTGCCGTGCCCTGCCTGTACCCTCCCTGGGCTGCTTCTTTCTTAAAGGAACAGGGAGCCCCAGGCTCTCTGTTACAACCTCCGAGGATGGAGATTCCACAACCTTTCTGGGTAGCTAGATGTTGTGCAGCCTCAGTCCTCTCTTGGCCAATGCCCTGCTTCCTGGCAATGACAGGGTGGTTCCTAGAACTCATCACTCAGGTACCCTGGTAGATTCTGTCTTTTACCTGTCAGGACTTGATCTTATTTGAATTGGGAGCAAGTTCCCCTCCTGGTGATCCTCTAGGTCCACTTCCCTGGTTTCTTCATGGGGGTACCCCACCCTTGCTACATCCAGTGTATTAGCTGGTAATAGAATACTGATAGATGAAAATGGTGTCAGGACAATTCCTGCCCCCTCACATAATTTCCTTGTTCCTACATTGGTTCGGAGTTTATGTTATTTGGGGTTTCCACGTGTCATCACAATCTCTGGTCACAGCTCAACAGTCTCTTGGGAGGACACTAAATTGGGGTTAGCCCTTCAGCTTAAAACAACTTTCCGTCCTCTGTGGCCCCTCTAGAGCAGAAGATTGAACAGTCCCTCCACAGATCATCCCAGACAGAGTTTCTGATATGATCAATCATACAGGTCTTTGACATAAAGTGCAACTCCTTCTTTTCTTTGGCCTTTCCTGTCATTCCTGAACAGTTTGTACCTATCCATGACAGTACTTCAGTGTTGTGAGCTATCCCACCATCTCTGTTATTCCAATCACATCATAGTTCCCTGTGTGAGGACTTCCAATTCCTTCTGCTCATTTCCCAGGTGCCATACATTCATGTACAGCCCCTGAGGTAACTAGCAGATTGCCCTTTTTTCTCAGATGAATTAAAACGCCTCTCCATTGCCCCCTCCTGATTGTGCTTCCTCCAGGTCACTCACTTTCCCACTTACCTCAGGACTTTTTCCTCTATGTTCCAGGAAACCTAGTTTAAAGCCATCCTCACTAGGTTAGCAAGCCTGTCTGAAAAGATGGTTTTCCCCATCTGTGTCAGGTGGATTCCATCTCTTCCTAGCAATCCTTCTTTGGGAACAACCTCTCATGGTTGAAGAAACTTGAAGGCCTGCTGGCAACACCACTTGTGCAGCCATGCACTTATCTGCAGGATGCCTCTGTTCCTGCCCAGAGCCTTCCCCTTGACCAGAAGGATTGAGAAGTATACCACCTGAGCACCTGTCCCCTTCACTCTTGCACCCAGAGCCTGTAGCCACTTCTTATCTGCTCTGGATCTCCCCCGGCAGTATCATTGGTGTGCACATGGATGAACAAGATGGGGTCAGAGGCCCAGATGAGTCTCAGTAACCCCTCCGGGACATCTCAAATCTAGGCTCTGGGCAACCAGAACACCTGAAATAACAGGTCAGGCCAGCAGATGGATGCCTCCATCCCCCACTGAAAGGAGTCTCCACCTACCACCACCCATCACTTCCTCTTCATGGTAGTGGTATTAATCCTCCCAACCTTGGGGGTGCCTGGCCTGGTCTCCTCAACAAACAGAACATGTTCCCCCCTCCTCCCCTATTGGTAGAGCTTCATATCTTCTTCAGGCAAACTTCTTCAGGTGGAGATGAAGACTTCTATTTGATGTCAGTGATCACAAGCTTCCAGCTTCCACCTTCCTGGGAGTCCATGTCCTTTTCCTTCTCTAGCACCACCTCTGACAGGTCTTCCTCCATAGTCCTAGAGGTCTTCTCCAACATGGAACTGATGAAGTTCTAATGGTGGTGGATGCTTCACAGCCTTGACACCTCATCCTGTAGCTCTCTTTCCTGCTCCCTGAAGGTCACTACCAGGAGACACCGCTCACATCACTCTCGAACCTGGATGTCAATGGAGGGAACCTCCACATGTTGCTGTACTGAACATAGTCAAGTTGAGAGAACCAGAGGCTAGAGTCACTTGAGAGGTAGGTATTCTGAGGAGAACGGTAGTTAATATTTCACTACTAACTTCAATAGTGTCCTAGTGATTGACAAATGGATCGTTTCCTTATTTTCATTACACACTTTGTTTTTTATTGTTAGCAATATCATCAGTCACTAGCATTAGTGCAGTTTTCAGTGACATAGTCTATTCAGTTTTCTTTTTTTTCAGACAACATGTGTAGTCAGCACATGAGTCCTATTTGCCTCAGGGGAGGTAACTGAGGGCATCTATAAACACGCTCCGGGGGGGGGCACTTCAATTAGAGAGGCTCTCAGCGTCCGCAGCATCATGTGTATTCAGTGTCCCGTGCTTCAAAGTGGCGGCAGGGGCATTTTCAAGCTCATTCAATGAGCTTTAGTTAAAGCACCCCCACCACCATTTTGAGACTCAGAATCTCTGAATACATGTGCTGTGGAGGCTGCTGGAGCATGCTAATTATCATGCTCCAGCAGATTCACATGCTCTGGCACGTGCAAATTAGCATGCATTGGAACAGCACTATGTCATATGAATAGATGCCTTTAAAGGGTAGAAAATACTTATGGTTTCTGCCTTGGATAACTATCACCAAGTAGCTCACACATAAGAAAATAAGTGTGTTGTTGGTTTGTTATTTAAAATTTCACACAAGTAACAACTTCCACAATACTGCCTTTAACAGGGTAAAAATAGAGCTCTGTAAAAATCATGCAATAATAAGTCTGAAGCTACAAAAACTGGATTATTTTCAAAAGCTAAACTGCATACAGTTGGCACTGGTGTCAGAACATAGGACTTGTACTATTAGAAAAGGTAGATTTTACGCTAAAGAAAAATTTCTGTGCCAATGCTTGTACTAGAAGTACAACATATTCCTTCTATAAAGGAACCTCATAAGATGATCTGATATTCTGTTAAGTAGGAGGCACTATTGAACATATATGTCTGCCAGTACATTAAGAACATAAAATAAAAATACTAACTTTATTTTTTAGAGCTGCAAAGGATTGGTTTTTAAGTCCCAAGCAAAATGACAGCCCCTTCTGTAGTTCGACAATTAACATCAGAATACAAAAAAATAAACAAATCCATCAGTGGCAGAAATTCACCCTTATGCTTTATGGCACTCTAGAAATCTGATTTTCTATTTTCCCCAGATCAACATAATTTTGTTCTTGGCTGCTAGGATAAGAAACCATGGGCAAGAAATAAAAACTTGGGATGAAAATTAATCATTCACTTTATACAATGATGAAATGTAAACAATATGACACTTAAAAGTAAAAAGTAGTAAAAAAAAGATTCTCCTGAAAGCTGAGGGCTGCCTAATTCAAATTTTGACTCTGACAGTTTTAGGAAAGCTGGTCAGATTTCACTGGTATAGAATACTATTGCACTCACTATTAATATTAATCTTTATTTACATGCTGGCTCATAGTTTTAGCATTTTCTCTTTGGTTTTTATGTAAGAAAAAAAAGACTGAAAACACAAGTTTCAACACTGACACTTTTTACCAACAATGAATATTTTCAACATCATTTTATATACACTTGAGCATTCCTATAGTGACAGGAATTCCTCTTTGAGTTCCTCTTCTTAAGTACATACCAGGAACTCCTAGAAGCATGAGATACATAGCAATAGAAGGAATCATCACTGAGCATTGAAAAACATTACTGATCAAAATAGTGACAATCTATATTTAAGAACTCATTCACAGTCATCTTGAATAGATGTCAACTGGCATGTTTATTCCTTCAAAAACATATGCTGAAGATAGCAGAAACAAGGCTAAGTACAGATGTTGAAAAAGCCCAATGTGGAAGCACTCTAAGTATTGTGCTTACTCAAAGCACCCTAGTTTATGTCAGGAGCAAGAAAAACAGACATTCATTATTTGGTGGGGAGGGGTCAGAAGCTGCCTGCACTGGCTGAAGCAGCAGCTTGGGAGTGCTCTCGTGTACCTCCCAGCTTGCCCTGTGGGCTCCCCTGGCTGCCAGAGACTCCTGAGTGGAGCTAAATGAGCAAGCCACCCCAACTGGCTGCCTGGGGAGCAGTCCCATTCACTGCCCTGTCAGCAACAGGAATCACAGAGTACCAGCGCTGGGAGGGACCTCCACGCCAGGCTGGGGTCACTCGGAAGCTGGGATCCAGGTAAAGGTGACCAACTGCCGAGTGCCAGTGGGGGCAGGCTGGGCACAGGCATCTCCCTGGGCTCCAATGTCCTGCCTGTATGTACCATGGTTTGGGGGTATGGAGGGAAGGGGTGAAGTGCAGGACTGCTCAGGGCCAGGCTGGATGGATGAACACACACACACACACACACACACACACACACACACACACACACGAGTTTTAGTTTTGGCTGGAAGCAAGTGGTAGCTTGTGACAGGGTGGCTGAACTCCCTGGCCAGGTACAGACATTCCACTTTTACTGGTATATGTGATCAGAAACTGGTCTATACCCATAACAGAGCAGAAGTTCATCACACAGACTGGTTTAAAAAGGGCAGGACTTGGTCTAAGGTTTGCACACCACCTCCCCACCTAAAAGGTAATGGGTGTTCTGTTCACTACCAACCTAAACTACACTGCTTACAGAAAGCCACATAACTTGGACCCATTTTGCATCAGGGTTTTTGAATGTCTGTACCTATCTCCTGTCTTTGGGCATTTATAGATGTGCTCCAAGAGTCACTCTAATTAAAACCCCCAAAGTATCACATGTATCAATGTCCCCAAACTGAAAAATGGTGGCAGGGGTTCTTTAACTAAAGCTTGTTGAACCAGCTTTAGTGAAAGTGTCCCCACCACCATTTTTTAGCATAAGGATGCTGATGCATGAGATGCTGGAGTCTGCAGAGCATGGTAATTACCATGCTCCAATGTACTGTAATTACAATGTGTTGGTGTAGCCTCTCTGTACATCTGTAGGTGCCCTTAGCTCCTATGCTGAATGGATTAAACCAGCTGGTTATAAGATGATGAGGAAGAAATAGGTCTGCCCCGGCTCCCTGCAGAGCCAGTGGCAACATCAGTTATGCTCCCCATGTCCCGCCATCACCATGGACTCACTCAGAACCAGGTGGGAGATGCACACACACATATAAACACCCCTCTGTCCCAGTCTTCCTCCTTGCAGAGAGCTACACCATGGACCTGCCTGGCCCCATGCACACAGGGCACAGCAGCCTGCAGCTGCCACTTGTTTGCTTTGCCTCTCCTGCTATGCCCTGCTGCCTGCCAAGGTGCCCATTCCTTCCATCTGTGAAGTGCCCTTGCCCTGCCTAGGAACTTTGCAAAATGCTAGAAAAATACAGAAATATAGACATTCCTGTCCCCCCGCTGCCAGTGGCTCACAGCTTGCAGCAACCAAATAAGCCAAGTTCCAGCACACTTCTGTGTGTGGAGAGCAAGGGATGGAGGCTGTAAAGTCACCTGGGACGCAGGCAGAATGCGCCAGCACAATACAAACCTGCCTTGATTTGTGATGGCATTTGGAACGTTCAATGAAGTGCTTTAATGTTAAGCGCTTTGGTCTGATATCACATCCATTCAGGGCTAAATTAGAATGAGATCTGCCATTTTTAAAGTGCTCTATGTACCATGAGTATCTGTTCTGCATGTTTATCACATGATAAGTGTAAGGCCTGTACCTACGTCTAGATTCATCATAGTGATTAGAGCATATTGTTGACAATTCATAAACACATATTTATGAAGGTTTCATCACAAGGCAAGTCCATTCTACGAGTATAATTAACATATTTACTAGGGCTCATTAATCTTCATTCATTCAACTAATGGGAACCATGTTAATTCAAAAAAATCAAGAGGAGAACTTTAAATTAAACCACCAATTTACTAATTGATTATGTTGAACTTTAGGAAATCCTAATAAATGAGGCTAAAAATAATTTTCTTTCATTTTGCTTTCTTTATCTGTATAAAAATATATTAAAAGACCTTTGAATATCAAATGTACTTCAACACCATATGTCTTCTTCCCTTATTTTAGGGAAGATATGGACAAATTAATTTTTATGAGTTAATATAGTTTCTTTTCCTTCATGGAAGACCACTCTCCCTAAAAGATTGCACTATTCCATTTAAAACTATTGGGTGCCTATACACAAGCAGTGAAGCTGCTCGGACACACTATAACTACAGCACATTGGACCTACCTCATTGCTAATGTAATTACAGTGAGTCAGAACATACTCAATTAATCCAGTCTGCTGGAGTGTGGTAATTACCACACTCCAACAGACTCTAGCATCCCCACGCTGAAAAATGGTGGCAGGGGTACTTTAACTAAAGCGTAAGATGCTTCAGGCACTAATTGAAACGTGTCTCCTTCCATTCCCAGAAGATGTTTATAAACACGCATTATTATTTGCATTCTAGTAGAGTGTAAGGTCCAGCCAGAGATCATGGCCTTATCACATGAGGTGTTGTGGAAGCACAGGGCAAAATGACAATCCCTGTTCCCAAGACCTTCTAGTTTAAGAATAAAAGACCATACTTTGACGCAGCTTAGCACTCCAGATGAGTGCTTAAAAATGCACGGCAGTCCTGGCACTCAGATCACTGAACCATTGCCAAAGTTTTGTCAGCTTCATAGCAGTGAATATGAAAATATTGATCAGAGACCTTACAGACACTTGACCAGGCAACTGGTTAAGTAACCTTAATTAAGCCTATGAAGTTGGGCACCAAAACCTTAAAACTCCTACAAGTGCTTGTAACTTTTGAAAACAGAGAACATTACTTACCTCAATCATTACAGAAGAACATAAGGGAAGGAATTTAAGTATTTTAAGTCAGGAGGGTAAAAATAGTAAAACACAGTGTCTTTTCTAAACTAAAAAGAAAAAAAAGTTTTAAGATGTCCTAAATTGCACAAGCCTTGTTTATCACCTACGCATTTTATTTATTCTCGCTTTAAAACATTTCTCCTCTAAGTCACTGTCTCCCTGAAATTAAAGCTTTGTCTTTTATACGGCTCTTCTTTCTATGTAAGCTCAATAAACCAATCAGAAAACAAAAATAATATCATGTGGATGAACTTTACAAGGCACAATATAAATAATGAGCCATAGGTAGATAAGTATGCAATGAGTGAATACAAAGGATCTGCATGCCAATTTGCAGCAGGATGTGAAGAAATAGACAAAAAAAAGGATCGCACATGGACAGTCTCAGCAATAATTTAAGACAAAAAAGAGAACTGTATGTCTAGGAATATGTGACTCAAGTGTAAGGATACAGTGAAAGCTGCCTACATTTGTAGAAGTCTGAAAAATATGTGAGCAATTATGTGAGTAATTGTGCACTTTGCTTTGGCCTATTTTCTGCTAAATCAAAGATGGAAAAATACAGGTCCCCCCAATCCCCTCCCCCCGACTGTGAATGAATATATATAAATAAGAGTTAAAAGTTGGGGGGGGTGTGAAATTTTCTCTCTCTGATTTAACAGCAAAGAGGCCAAAGCAAAGTACACAATTAATGTATTTCCATTTATTCTGTATATTAGCCACAGCCAAAAATGAAAGTACTACTAAATAATAATAAATGAAATGAGGGTTGGAATGAGAACTATAATTAACTGCTTGCCTGCTGACCACAGCATCCCCAGAGTTATGACAGCATTATTTTAAATGCTATTTCTATAAACTGTCAACATTTAAAAGAAGATATATCAGGTATGAAGTTAATTATAGTGAGTATATAAATTAACAGACTCTTTTGACCCATGCAAAGTAAGCACTGCCAAGAAAAAAAAGGTGAGCCAATACTATCAATAATATGTCAAAGTTCCTCTTGTTCACTAAGACAATATTGGCTGGCAACCACAAGTGCAGAGTCCTAAGGGTTTATATCTCCTTTTCATTCAGAGGCATATAAATTTAATCCAGTATGGAGCTCTTTCAGATTACTTCCTACAAGCAAGTCTGGTCTTTGTGAAAATTAAACACTCTAAAATACTTTAATGTGTCAGGTTGGATACTCTTAACTAGAATGTATCAAGTAAGATGTACTTATACCAAAACACTGAATCAAACTCAGAATAAAAAGTCCTGAAAAGACTTCAGCGTGAAAGTAAATGTATCTAGCACAACTATTGCAGAAAGTTAATAAACACTTAAAAACACCCATGGTCTCCTGTATCAGGAACAATGAAATCACTGCTAACCTAGATTATAAACTCGTTCAAGTGAAGTTCTTCTTTTTGTTCTGTATTTGTGCACTAGTCAACACAATGACGTCCTGTTCCATGACTGAGGATTTTGGACACTATGACAATATAAACAATTAATGTTACTTAGACTTGGCTCAGAGTTGTGTAAATATTTCATACCTTTTTAAAAAAATCATATGCATTACATATATAGAGAGTGACCCAAAATTTATACAGACTATCTATCTAGATATATCTGGATATATCTAGAAAGATAGGTAGATATAAAATACAACTTCATATAAAGTTTGGGGTCACTTCATATATATGTAGTACATGTGAATAAAAAAAAAGATATCAAATATTTAGTTTGACTAAACTTTTTGACTAAACTGTTTTGTAGGTCTGTGTGACACTTCGGGTGCTGATTTGATTTGGAGGAGAGTCGGCCCAATTCGGTAGCTGAATCTCCAAATCTGAATCAAATCAGGAGGCCAATAAAAAGGCTGGAATCAATTTGAAGCTCTCCAAATCAATTTGGAAGCGTCAGAGAGCTTCAGAGATTTGGGCAGTTCCCATCTGCCACCGCAGGGAGCTGGACCCAGACTCTGTGCCAGTAAGTTGTGTGTGTGGGGGGGATTATGGGGGGACCCCCCACCCCACCAGGCCCCATCCCCTGCCTGCTCCTCCAGCCCCTGAAACAGATAAAAATCGAAACATTGGATTTGGAGAGGAAAAACTTTCAACATTTGATTTTAGAGAAACACAACTTCAAGCTGTGAGGTTCTGAGAGCCTCCTGCAGGATGCTAAGCACAATCAACAACAAATGAAATTAATGGCAGCAAAAGGCATTGAACCCCTCACTGGAGTCATTCAGCTCTTTGTGATACCAACTTATACAAGGAAAGAATGCTGCTAGGCATTGAGGACAAGTGTGAGAGGTAGTTAGCCCTCTTAGTCTGAAACCAGGCAGAAGGCAGCCTGCCTTCTACATACTTATGAGTGAGGCATGTGACCTTGGAAAAGTAAAAAAAAAAAAAGTAAAAAGATATCAATAAAAGAATCATTAATATAGTACCCAGCTAATTAGTAGTTTACAAGGAAATAAATTCTCACCACAGCAAAAAATCCTTGAGTGGAGAAACGTTTGGGGATGGGAGGAGAGTACATTGAACTGGTATTGGGGAGTATTGAAAAAAAGACACTGCTAGGACAGAGTACACTAACATCTCTACTTATCTCCAAATAATTGTGTTTCACAATGCCGAGGTGGTATGCAAACAGTTTTAAAAAATATATTCTGGATGGTTAGCTGTAACATAGTAAGACTATTTAAACTCTACTATTAGTAGTCTATATAATGTCAGCTTCACTTCTAAATACGAGATGGAAGGAAAACATACAAGAAAAAAATAGGCAAATGACACCTTGTTCAATAACGCATGCTGCCCTTGATGTGCTAATGCCCAAATTAAAACTTAGTATCATGGGCTATAACTGTTTCTCAATGGCCATGTTGTAAAGCAGATTGAAAAAAAACTGTGGAGCTTTAAATTTTATGTTCAATGACAACGAGTTGAAGGATGGTGTTTTTCCACATTTCTTCTATCTCCCATTATTCCTAATGTTATTATGGCTATTTATTTTGAACTAAACACTTTTTAAAATAAACTCAAGAAGTAAGAAATATTCTGTGGATGACAGGAAAAAAAAATCTCAAAAGAAGAGAACAAAGCATCGTAAATTGTCACGGGGAAAAAAAGCCTAAATGAAGAAAATTGTTCATTATTATAATGCTTCATGGACTATAAGCAACGTTAACTTGTATTTATCATTATCTTGCTATTATTTCCTTAACAATTCATTTCCTTCACTTTTCAGCGGGTTCACTTTCTGTGCAAACATTCATTTCAGTAAAATTTTATCATCAGAATCCAAACTCCTTTGAGTTTTGTCATTCTTAAACAGAGCTGTTGGAAATGCCAGTTCACTGAGACTAAAATGTTTCATGCAAAACATCTTGTGTTCAGAGATCTCTTCTCAAACCCATTGCAGCAGAATTTGGACTGAATTTCTGCTGGATTATCACAGGGTGGGGGGATTCAGGGCAGGGGTAGATCCAGTGGTACAGTCACACCTGACTTTGATTTTTGGTCCACCCAAAGTTTAAAAACAATTGCTTGGCAATGGCAGAAGCATTTCTATTCAAACAGCACTAACAGAATCAATTGACTTCATGGCTCATTTATACTCCACCTGATTCCTTCTAAACTCTTCATTCCACAGGTGTTAACAAGCCTTTCTCCTTTTTAATGGTCTTTATGTTCCACTAGATAAGCTATTCTTTCTTCTTTATTTCTGCTGTCTGTTAGCTGCTCCTAGTAATGTAGCTCCTATTTCAGAGCCTTGAAGACTGTTTTTAACTCTAAAAATATTAACTCAGGAGTGTAAATAACTTTCAGTGAAACATTGGATGTACTGCACAGATGCTCAAGAAGGCTACAATCAGGGATAGGCAAGCCCTGGCAAGCATGCCAATTAGTGATACACAGATATATTTTCCTTGGCATGCCAGGAAGTGTGTGAGAAATTTGTTTTGTTTTGTTTTTTTAACTTTTAAGCTGCTCCTCCAGGCTCTCTGAAGCAGCCAGAGGTCCCAGAGCTATGGCAGGCATGGAGGGAGGGTGGAGGTAGAGTCAGGAGAACACAGATAAGGACACAGTCTGCATTCTGGTGGCCCTTTCCCCTGTCCCAGGGCTGCGCCCTCCAGCCCAGCCCTGCCCAGCCCCTGGAGGGGAGCCATGGGTGGGAAAGGCTAGGGCCTGGACAGGTGCTGTGGAGGGCCACTGTACTGGAGGCTCCTGGATAGCCTGGCCCCAAGCACTGCCCACAGTGGCTGTTCCTGGGGCCCAGGGAGCTCTTTCAGCCAGGCTTTTGCCTGATGAATGGCTCTGTCCCACTCCTGATGTGCCTGGAGAGCAGGAAGGCTGAGCCTGGAGCCCCTGAAGCCCAGTGTCCTGCCCCAGCCAAGTGGCATCTTTTTGCAGGCTGGACCCCACCTCAGATGCCACTGGACACTCCACACCCACCCGCCACAGCCTGAGCCAGGCAGCCCACACTTCCTGTCCAGCCCCATCTCTCCTCCAGCTGCCACCTTCCCAAGGGCCTGGTTGTGCCAGCCTGCCTGCAGTGCCTCCCTCTGTGCCTGCTTCTCCACACATTGTCAGGACCCTGCACCGAGTGCCTGGCCCCAGCACTCAGTACCCTGGTGCTAACCTCACCCTGGCTGGGCCCTCCCCCCCAGCCATGGGCCCAGGCTCCCTCTGCTCTGGGACCATCACGGAGGCCTGAGCTTCCCGACCCTGGAAGCTGCTGCCGGGGCACTGCTGCCTCTCTTCGCTGGACACTACATTGGACCAGTGGGCCCAAGCCACAGCTGGTACCAGTGGGAGATGTGGGCAGTGAGGGATACCCTCTTTCTCACCTCTTTTTTGTATCCTCTTTTTCTCTTTTGCTTCTCCTTCTCTCTCTCTCATCTTTTTTCTCTTTTCTTTCTCGTATCTTTATTTCTCTTCTTTTTCCCCTCTCCTTTTTTCTTTTTCTCTTTTTTCTATTTCCTTCTTTTATTCCTCGCTTTTTTCTTTTATTCTTTTCTTTCTCTTACCCTCTTTCCCTCTCCTCCTTTTTTCCTCTCTCTCTATTTCTCTTCTTTCTCTCTCTCTCTCTCTCTCTCATCGCAACAAGCTTAACAAAAATGAATACACAAGAACAAAGGTAGTATATGAAGTTTTATTTATTGACACCAGGTTTAGAATTTTTAGAAAACCTGGTATTTACTATAAAAAAGAGAAAATTTTATGATTATTAACTATATTAATATGCAGTGTGCCCTGCCGTGTATCCCCCACCTGTTTTTATTTTTTCTGGCTTGCCAGCACTCCAGCATCTTACAGTAGACATTGTGGGTTTTTTGGCACTTCAGCCAGAAATGTTGCCTGCCCCTGGGCTAGATACTGTTTTAGGAATCTGAAAGAGATATCCATTTAATTTTAAGGATTAATGGAAAAATATTTTCATTATTTTTGCCTTAGTTTGTTGTGATTTTTAATACATAGTATGTAATGTAGCAACATTATTTTTTGCTTTTGCTCTTAAACTGAACGATATAGCAAAAATATGTATTGTGTCATATCTAATGATGTGCCAAATAACTTGCACCCACCTTTTCAAAATCCTAGATTAATCCATGATTCAGGGTTTCCAAAATCTAAGGGTTTGGGGCAAAACCTCTGGATTAAACTCAACTTTAAAACAAACCAACTCCTGCAAACCCATGCACCTACTTTTGGGCAGTTTGACATCAAAATATTGAATATATGTTGAAATACCATTTTGTAAAGATCTCAAAAATAAAAAGGAAGCCTTGATTGCATAAGGGGAAGAGGATCTTTTCAGGACAAAACTCAGAGCATAGCCTCTTAAGCAGTTTTGAGGATGATGGAACAGGTGCAGTCTGGATCATATTTTGCAACTCCAGCTTTTGAACTGTGCCTAAGCTCTGTTTAGGCACCTGTGGGAATAATTTGGATCTGGCTCTTAAAACATTCTTTATTCCTGTAATCACTAACTAGTTTCTCCATTTTTTCCATGCCTGACTTGAAATGGTAGGGTCTGCTTTGAGAGGGGCTGATCACTTACAGCTGCCACTGAAGTCAACAGAAACTGTGTTTGACAATAAAGTTCTATTTAATACTATGTACTCTGCAAAATATGGTCTTGGTGTCCACTGTTTTTGAGACCACCTTTTTTACTTTTCTCTTTCTGTGGCTTAGCCTCCTTACCTATAAAAGGGGATTATTACCATCCCCTTACTTCATAAATGTTTTGTAACATTAATTAGTTCATTAAATAATTAATCAATTGTCAGGCAAAAGGATGCCACAAATATAATTTGCAAAGAAAATCCCAAGAGCCAGCTGATTTTTATGTCGGTCTTCAGAACAGGGTTTAAATAGTGCACACTACATAAATCCTGGTAATATACATTCAATACCAAAAAAAGAAAAGTACTGCATGATCACATAATTAAAGATCTCTTATATCATACTTTAGTATATTATTATTCAGCTGTAATGTGTAGAAAGGAGGGTGAATTCCAGATTTCAGATTCTGGCCCTTCTCAAGTTGTGTGTGCTGGACTCTACAGCTTCAATAATGCTGGTTTAATGCAGTTTTGTTAGTAATTTCTTCAGGTGAGAAAGAGCATTTATGGGAACCACTTAGGCTTAGGCATTTTATAGATTCTGGCTTGTCCCTCCCAATCCTGGTTAGCACCTTGATCCTTGAGTGTCACTGATGGCCCGGCATGAAAGGCAACTAGACTGTATACATTCTCCTGTCTGGTGAGCCTCTGGCCTCTGTACTGCAGAAGCAGGGAAGAAAGTTGGGATTCCTACACTCCAGTCCTGGGGCTAGAAAAAAGAATTCCTTGAATACCTCTTAGGGCATCTTTACACATACTCCATGGTGATGGGGGAGTGCTTTAATTAGAGCAGCTTATCGGAGCCGCTCTAATTAAAGCACCCACAGCAATTCCTGCATTTAGCATCCCTTGCTTTAAAATGGCAGTGGGTGCTTTAACTCAAGCTCATGGAACAAGTTAAAGCACCCCCACCAGCTTCTTGAGCACGCTTCAGCAGACTTGATTACTCAAGGCTGCTCTGACATGTTCTGAATAGAACGCATCAGAATAGGTGTCGGTCACATATGTAGGTGCTCTTAGGGTCTAGCAAATTGCTAAGGAGAGTTGTGCACATGGGAAAATACTCATTGACTGTCTGCCCAGCTCTGCACTGACCTTTCCCTACTGCACTGTTACAGGGCAGGGGAACAAAACACTGAGATACTGAAAGACTATACTACACCCTTGTTGTGTTTTGTAGAGTGTACACGTTTCAGGAAGGAAGGAATTCAAAAGGAAAAGCTTCAAAGGTGGTCTTAAATGCTTGAGGAACTTTTCTTTTCCTCTTTTTTTGTTTTTTGTTTTTTTGTTTTTAAGTACTACAGCCTTTTTTAAATTCTTACATTGTCCATGAATGTCTATATACTCACGGTTTGGAATGCATTAAAGATGTGTACATTTGAAGCACTTCACCTGCCCAGGCTCTTGGTTTTTTTTATGTAGATAAGTGTTGTTAACATTAGAAAATATGAGAAGATAGAGTGCCCTCAGTGGTCATGGACTCATCAAAGATTATACCATTAAAAGACTACAGTCTTTCCTGAGCAAATGCAAACTGATTTTTCAAAGGTTTATTACTTAGCAAAACCAGGTTGGATAGTCCCTTTGCCACTGTATTCAATTTGGCTGCAATTACAATAACCAAAACACAAATACATACCACACAGCAGTCTGAGGCAGACACCCACAATGAAAAATTTCAGCCCAAATGGTGGTGTGGCTAAGCTGAAACCTAGCTTTTATAATTATAAGTATTATACAAATTTGATTCATTTCCATTTATACTCAAGACAACTAAGCCAAAGAGTAACTGGTAGCTTTCATTAGTCTTGACAGTGTTTCAAGTCACAAAAAAAGCAATTTCCTCACATACAGTACACATTCAAGGACATTCATTTCTTCTGACCATTAAAACTCTGGTTATGTTGCATTTAATTTCTTCCCAGGTCCTGCTGAGCCTCCTGCACTATTTCCAAACATCATGGACCCCAAATGGACACAGGCAATATACCCCATTTTTTCTATGTTGTTGCTCATATATTAACTAGTGTTAAACTCCCTAACTTACACTTTCCATGATTAAAAGTAAGAAACAAGTGGAGCCCTTTGCTAAGAAAATCCCTGCCAATATTATGACTCCCTTTGTTCTGCCCACATAACTAGTTACAGAATAAAACCAGAAAGCTCTCCATGACCCAATAATTGCATTTAAATTAGTTTTTGCATGTGAGAAATATATATATATTTGTTTTAACTCAAAAATGATTGGGACTATTGGTTTTACTGAGAAGAGAAGACATTAGGTAAACTGTAACTGACTGCTGTCCACTAATAGAAAGGAAACTCAGATCAGATCCTCAGCATGTGTAAACCAACATAGCTCCATTGCTGCCAAAGGAATTCTGCCAATTTTACTGGCTGAGGCCTATACAAATTTGGAATTGAAGAAAAGCCAAAAATGAAAAACAAATGCACTTACAAAATCAGAATGAAAGGTACTATCAGAACAAGTATGAGTAATTATAAATCAATGAAGTTTATTGTTTTCCATGAGAATTCACTGTCATGAAATCATTCAGCTCCTTTCATCACAATTCTGAAAATATGCAAACAAAACTATTATGATTCCTTTTTCCTGGATAAAAAAAAAATACAATACCTCTATAATTGCAGCATTTTTTTTTTCTTTCTGTTCGAGATTGCCTATCATAAATTAAAATTCTGAACAAATGTGACAACAGTGCCACTTGTAGCTCAGTCTTTTTAGAACAATACTTTAAGATGTACAAAGCTGCAAGAGATTCCTCAACATGGAGATTACTTTTATTATTATTTCTTTTCAGGAAGTCCTTAGGACTCTAAGCCCAGGTCATCACCCATTGTGGTGAGTGCTGTATCCAAAGACAGGTCCTGCCCTAAGTAATACGATGCTGCAATTTTCAAAAACAAAGTCAGCCATTCATTTCTCTGCTTTTCTCCTTTTCTAGTTACAATCCTACTTCTTTAATTGTTCTCTCTATGCAATGGCTTCAGCACAGCCCTCCTGTGTGATCGAGAAACCCATTGAGTTTGGTTTCTCATTCTTCTCTACTTTTCCTCTATTCCATTTTTTCCTACCTTTTGCCCCAATACTTAATTGCACATATCTTTCACTACCTCTGTAATGATCTTCCCCATGATACCACCTCCATCTGTTTTAAGCTATCACATTCAAGGTTTTTTCTTCCCTTCATTCATCTAAATTTCTCCAAGGGAAACATTTCTGTGTTTGTGACAAGCTGACTAGGGTCAGGAAGATCAAGTAGATTCCAGGGACAAGCCAAGTCAGGAAGCTAGGAGGGTAATCCAAGCACAGGGTCTAGGAGCAGATCAAGTCAGGATGCTGGGGGATCAGGTAGAGAGCAATGTGGGTGGAGAAGCAGATCAGGCAAAGAGTGGATTCAGAACATCAGCCAAAGGAAACAGGGAGGCAGCCTGTGATAAGCTTAAGCTCTGTTGCCTAGACATTTCCTGGTCTGGGTCAGGGGTTTATATGTGGAACCTGGAGAGTCAGCTGATTCCAGCCAGCCACTGGGCTACCAGTGAGTAAGCATCAGGCTATGCCCTGCTGGTGACTTCAGGACAGCCTTAACCACCCTGGGTGACCACCTTTGGGGTAGCAGCTGTGCTAATTAGGCCAAGGACCCAGGTTCAAGGCTGTGGCCTAACATAGCCTTCCCCAATGGCAGCCTCTGAGGGTGCTGGTCCAGGTTTCCCAGGGTGGTCTTCATGGATTTTTTTCAGAATTCCAGAGACACGGATATTTTCTCCTGGCTCTCACATACAATTTTTGCAAAGGGCCCATATCGCTTTTAGACTATCAAGGTATGCAACTTTCCCCATCTCTACTTTGAATCTAAGATCTCATGGACTATATACTATTTCTCTCCCTGGATTGGCAGGGGTTGTGGAGGTTGGGTGTGGTACAGGAAAGAATTCTCTACGATTGGCTTGGATTTTCAGCATCTGGAGCAGTTAATTCAAAGGATACTCGTTTATTTGTTGGGTTATAAGGAAGGGTCCAAGGAAATAGTGATCCAGTTTCCATGAGTGCCAGTCCATATGGATGTGTTCAGTCAACAGACACACTTTCTGCTGCACAGAGTAGATAGGAGGACAACCAGCACCTTCAGCCAGAGCCTATTTATGGGCCTCTTTCCCCCTTTCTACTTGTTGCTTTAATTGTCCCTAGATTCCCTGGCTGTGGCATACCTATTTTGTTGCCACAGGGTTGTCAGAGTGTGTGCTTAAGGCATAATGCAACCAGGGTTGGGACCTAATTGTGGATAAAGGTCCTTGCTCAGCTGAGACAGGCTCAGAGTTGTACGAGAATTCTGCAAGTGTTAGGAAAGAGGCTCAATTATCTTGTTGAAAATTAAGGTAACAGTGAAATTATTGTTCTAATAATTTCCAAAATAAGGCTGGGATTTTGTAGCACTTGTGATTAATGTGTTTCATGCTCAGCTCACCAGAAAAGGGCATATGCCTTCCCATTTCCAGGCCCAG
>NW_017728906.1:9553345-9599099 GCF_001723895.1 Crocodylus porosus
GATTAATGTGTTTCATGCTCAGCTCACCAGAAAAGGGCATATGCCTTCCCATTTCCAGGCCCAGGCAGGTAAGTTATTAGAAACCCAATATGGGAGAAGAGTTCCCACTAAAGATGCCTCTGATAAGATTACCTTAGCCTTTCAGAAATGCTCTGAATTCTTGTGGTCAGTAAGAACCTGCACCTTGTGGAACATTCCTTCAAGGTAATATTACCACTCCCCAGAAGCAACACTAATGGTCAAGATCTCTTTGCCACAGATCACATAAGTTTGTTCCATTGGGCTGAGTTTGCAGGAAAAGAAGATGCAGAATCTGTTCTGGGCCTTGCAATTGAGAAAGCACTGCACCTATCAAAGTGCTGGAGACACCTGTTTCCACTGCAAAGGGCAATACTGGATCTGCATGGGATAACAGAGGGGCAGAGGTAAAGGTCTACCTTTACATACTCAAAGGCTCATGGGGCTTCCACAGATCAGTAAAACTGGACAGTTTTCCAGTGGTGAGATAGGCCACCACCTAAGCAAATTTGGCAATAAGCTGCCAGTAGAAAGTGATGAACACTGGGAATCCCTGGAGTTCCTCAATGTTCTGAGGGGCCTTCCAAATCAGGAAGGCCTGAACTTTCCAGGTGTCCATTTTAAGACCTCTGGGGGATAAAATAAATCAAAGAAACTCAGTGGAGATTTGGTAAAAGGCAAATTTTCCAGCTCAGAATAAAGAACATGTTGGTGCACCTTTCCAAAGCTGCCCAGATGTGTGATAAGCATTGGTCAGGGTCTTCTGGGAAAATCAAAGTCATCCAGGCAGGGGAAAACAAATGGGTCCAAGAGGTCCCAAACTATACCATTGATGAAGTGCTGGAATGTAGCTAGGACACTAGCTATTTAGTTATGTCCAACAGACTCACCAAAGTGCACATTGTAACAGGGTTCTACTCCAGGGATAGCTGTGATGCCCCTGGAGACCTCACAGCCCTTACTGACTTTGCTCTCTTTGTACAGTTGCACCTTCACTTCCCTTTCATGCTTTGATGTATTTATCTTTTAGATAAAGGGAGGCTTCCCCAGGGATTCCTAAGCCTGATCTTATTCTGATGACTATGGGTGTCCGTGGTCATTGTCTTCAGGACCAATTATGTGGTTCTGACCACCCCTTATACCACATCCATACCTTGCAGATGATACTCCTTCCTGTTGACATGCACCCTTCCTGGGCTATGGTCTCCCAGCCCCAGTCCTTGCCGCTCTCAGTCTACAGCAGGATCAGGCAAAGTCTATCCCATGGGCCAGATCAGGCCCCCAGTGGACTCCATTTCCCAGGATCCCCTGCCTGCATTGCTGGTTTCCAGGGAGATCCCAGTAGCTGTGGTGCTATCAGGGCCAGGGTTTCCATGGAAACTTTGGTACAGTGCACAGCTAGATGGGGAGCTGCTCCAGGGGTGAGATCTAGCAGTGGTGACCATGTGGTCCACAGCTGGGGCAAAGCTGCAATCCACTACCTGCATACCCTGGGCAGAGGCATTCAGGCAGTGGATCGTACATCTGCCCTGGCTCATTCAACATTAGCTCTAATTCACATTGGGTTATATGCTGCCCAAAGGTTGCACTTGGTGTATATATGGGCAGTTTTTAGTTTTAACTGAGCCTGGAGCATCACAATTTCACTGCAAAGTTGGTGTGCCTTCTTACACTAGTGCTGTCTCTTGTCCTGATGGTAGGCCACCTGGGACTGGAGGGACTGGTTTTCCACCAGAAACTGCTGCACCCAGATTTTCAATACTTGATGAGTAGAAGCAGCTGATTCAGTCTGCTGGTCTCCCTTAGTTGTGGCATCCAAGTCAGATAGGTCTGAGGTACTGGCAGGGGACTGGGCTCCATATAGCCTCTTCACTGCTGGTTGGGGCAAACTGGCACACTGGGTTACAAATGGTCAGGGTGATCAGGGCCACTTGGGGATACAGGTGCTTACCAGGGTAGGGAGATGCAAGCAGATTGGAGGAACTAGCTAGTTCAGGAAGCCAGGAGGTTAATCTGAAAAGAGTGCGTAGGAACAGGCCAAGTCTGAAAGCTGGGGAATTAGGCAGATGGGAGAGCAAGCTGGGTTGAAAAGTCAGGAGATGAAGCAGATAGCAGAGTCAGAGCAGAAGTTGAAGGAAATAGCAAGGCAGTCTAAGACCACATCAAGCACTTTTTCCTGGACACTTCTTCCACATAGGGGCTTACATGGAGGAACTGGAGAGTTCGCTAACCCTGGCCAGCCACTCTAGTGCCAGTCAGTGGGTAAAGGGCTAGGCCCTACTAGTTTGACTAGCTTGGGTAGCCAGCTGTAGGGTGGCTGACTGGGACGAGAGGCTGAGCTGGTCAGGCTGAGACCCCAGATTTGATGTTATATCCTGAAAAAACACACATTAAGATAAAATTCCTTCCTTTCTGCTCATTTCATGCCTTATATTCCCAAAATTCCTGCCATTGAAGACAGTCCCCAAAATCTCTCTTACTTTATGCATCTCCTATTTCTTCAAATATTTCCATAATATGTGCCTCTGCCTCAACTGCAACATCAGTATTTTCATTTTAATTCCTAGCTTCCTCATGGACAGCAGAAAATGAGATTGTCGCACTAGTTCTTCCTTTTGGCTTAAAATTTCTTGGGAATAGTTCATTCTTATTTTGCTTCTTGCCTCCCAGCATTCTTCCATTTATGTTAGCCTTAGGGTGCACAGAGGAGTGGCAATTTTTACCTGATCTGGCCAAAAAAAATGTATAGCTGTGACCAAACACAAGTACACAGTTGCAAACAGCTTAAAAAATGGCCAATTGGCTGAAAATCTGACCCTTCATTGCATGAAGGATCAGATAAAGATGTTACAAAATGCAGCATCTTTTGTAACTCATCTGCAGAGTTCCTAGCCTCTCACTGTTTTCAGAATGGCAGGGGGGAAAAGGAGCAGCAGGAGCTGAGTCTGGGGGGGGTTCAGTCCCCCAGAGGGTGGGGTGGGTATATTGCAGCCCTCCCTCCCCAAGGTGAGGATCTCCAGTTCATCCACCCCACCTTTCAGCAGTAGCTGGGGAACCCCAAGAATGAGCTCCCTCTATTGCCTTTCCCCCACTACCATTCTGAAAACCATGAGTACTGGCAGAGAGTTATGGCCCTTACTATGGGATCCTGGTCCCCCTGGAACCAACAGTGAACTTCTGTTTGGTCTGGGGTCATGTTGTAATTCAAAATGCTGTGCAAAAATAGTTCTGAGTTCCAGCTGGGAGCTGCACTTCTGTCTGCACCATTAGTGAAGTATTAAATACTGCCAAAAAGCCCATATAAACTCCTCTGATAATAAATTGCGTAAGAAATGCTCTTAATCACCTCAGAGGCTGGGAACTCAAATCGATCCATCACCAAATATTTTTTGAGCCAAAACAATTGGTGGTAGACCCTTCAGCAAGACATCCACCTTGCTTATCTTTATTAAGTTTACCCTACTCAGTGCCACTGAACTATACACAGGTTACTGTGGGCATGGCATCTGACACTGAATTAACCATCCAAATTTAATACCAAATATGATACTGGACTTTAATTTTCCTCTCCATTGTATTTCTTTTTAAATCAATTTCTATGACACTATCTTCTAGGTACAATAATTGTATTTAACCTGTGGGAGAGGAAAGAGTAATTAAGCAGCAATACTTAGGATGGCTGTCCTGTGCTGGTCAGTGACAACACAGAAGATAAGAGAAAGTTATTGATATTTGAAAGGAAAAGAACTACTTTTATAAGAAAATTTACCTTAGATATTTCCAAGTGAATAAATTGCAATGTAGCACTCATTAAAATGTTTAGATTTATCTATTTATCCGCTTTATCTATCTAGTTGCAGGCTGAGCAGCTCAGTGCAAGATCATTTTGTGGGTTGGGGAGACAGGCTAATGAGCTGCATCCCTCCATTTGTAGTTCATGCCAGCAAGCCTTATAGCTTCTCACTAACTCACTCCCAGGTGTGTCTTGTTGGTGACCTTTCACAATAAAAAAAGCTAACTTTAAATTTGTGCATAAGAACATGGGTAGTTCTGTCCCTGTTCAGCATAGCATTTAAACATGCTTATAAGACCAAATGAAGTACTCTGCTAGCCAAGGAAAGATATAAACTTAAGTGTTTGGCCAAATCAGAATTTTAGCCAGGGAGTAAGCAAGAGATGGCCTAAGAGGATCATTCCCCATGTATACCACTCAATGGGCATGTTTACACATGCACTTTAATGTGCATTAGCCTATTTTAATGGGCATTAAAGGAGCGCAAAAAAACTTGCTCTTCAGCTAAAGTACATTAAAAAAAGGCTAATGGGCCTTCTTCTAGTACCTCATAATGGAGGTACTAAACGCAATGCATATCACCTAAAGCACGTGAATGAACATGTAGACATTTCCAGAGTGCCAAAAATCTGAGCCTGTGCAAATGCCCAATTTAAATGAATGTGTTAACAAGCAATAAAGATTATTTCCTGAGGTGTCAAAACTTTAGCTGTTGCCTAATCACTATAAGCTAGGACTTGCTTGAATTTTCATTCCTAGTTACACCAGTGGACTTAACGAGCCACCTGGATGCACAAGGCCAACTCCTGAAGTCCTCTATCCCTAAGAAGGCCTTTTTCAGATCTCTCTTTTTTCTCCAATCATAATTCCAGAGCACAAGAGAAAAGGCTGATGAGAATCTGATCGGAGAACAACAAATTAGTTTAGTCAATATTAGAAGGAATATTTTACTCTGTTATGAAGTCTCAATTTAGACACAAGCAAAGTTAAAAAAATTATTGTAACCTATGTCTAGTTCTATGTATGAAATTTTGTGTTTATACTTTTGTGCGCAAAAGAGATGCCTACATGCAAATTTTATCATATACCAACTGTAAGCAAACTGTGCAAGCATGTGATTAATATATGCAAAGCTTCCCACTGATAGAGAGACTACAACATAACAAGGCTCTGACAATTTAGAAACTGTATATGCTTTGTGCATGTCACATTGTAGTATGCCTTCCAAGAACCCAGTGTTGCACATGCCTACACACTAACATACATATTGGGCACAGACAGAGATTCGGGAAAGTTAAGGGGAGGTTAGATTGTTTTAAAAATGGCCACCCAATCTACCTTAGTTGGTCCAGGTGTGGACCTTATACTTAAAAGTCCCAGTTAGGTGGATCTGAGTGCAAACTGTACAGAGTTAATTGCAAGTCTGAGGTAGTCTAATCTGAATTGGGTCATGTGAGACTTATCTAATTGAACTTCTGTACAGTTCCAGAAAAGCCCCAGGTCTGAGAAAGCCAAGCCACTTGCACTTGCCTGAACCCCAGGGCTGTGCTTTTCCTACCCTGTTCCTTGGCACTAGCTTCTTTTAGCTCCTCAGCCCCTTGACCCTCCTCCATGCAGATAACCCCCCCACCCGCCCTCCTCCCCAAGACCAGCCACATACCCCATCCCACAAGCTGTTCCTACACCCAGTTTAACCAGTGTTTTCCAGTGCAGGACCAAGGAAGTAAGTCAACGGTGCAGGAAGGGTTAGGAGAAACGGGGTGCATCATTCATCTAAAGTTTGGGGGGAGGGGTCAGACAGGTAAAAATAGCTCCTGGTTCAGGGAGAGCCCCCTCCCCCCGCCACATCCCTCCAAACTCCAACAGTCCCACTGGTTCTTCTTAGCCATCAAACCTTTTCAGTCCCCAGCAACCTCCCAGGGACCCTGTTTGCTCCTAAAATCCCTCAAGCCCCCCAACAAACTATGCTAGCCCCCATTATTCCCCTCTTGCAGACTCCAATTGCTCCCCTGAACCTCCAGATCCCCCCCCAACAGGCCCCACTAGCCCTTATGATCCCCCACAGATTCTACCAGCCCTCCCCTGATCCCCCTGTGGACCTCACTTACTCCCTGAACCCCTCTGGATTCTGCTTGCCTCACCATCCCTACTTATCTTAGATCAGGTGGCCATTTTTTACTCAATCTAACTTCCCCCTAACCTCTCCAAATGTCTGAACATATCCATCAAGAGTGAGGGAGAGTCAAAATCGTCAATATTTCTTTGGGACCATGGTTTGCCACAGAGAAGGCTCTTCTTTGTGTACACAGTTACCTTAACTGGAACTGAAGCTGAAAAAGTACACTGCAAAAAGGAAATAATTTAAAGCAGTCACTTATGTGTTTCCAGAAGCATTTCTCCACAGTGATTTCTGCAAGAATGGAGGACTATTTTTAGATTTAAGTCAGGTTTCAATCTTTCACTTTCTGTTTGCAGTGTGACTGCTTTATGCTTTTTCATTTATTATTTAATTTACCAAATGTTAAGTAACAAAGGGTTTTTTTACAACTGAGCTGAATAATTTTTTGTCCAGTACCACTGTTGGATGATAGTTTTTCTTGTACTCTGATTTCATTCATTCTAATTTGCAAATTTAAAAAGAAAAGCTGTCAGAGTAGATCATACTTGGCATGTAATTTTCCAAATATCATTTACATTTTTCTCTTTACATACATCTTTAATAGTCAATTTCCTTTTTTCTATACATATTTTAGTGTGAAAATGTTTGCCATCAATATTAAAATATGAATTATCCACATGGTCATGTACACAGCTTACAGAATAACACCAAATTCCATCCATTATACAGATATTTAAGTGCTGAAATCAGTTTTGCATCCATATTTTAATATTAATCTGCTTGCTTTAGCAGTGGACAGAAAAATCTTTTGGAGCCTTTTGTGTATTCCATTAGTAATAGAAAGAAGTGTTAAAATTTATATTTGACCAACTTAAGTATTTATTCATTAAAAACAAACCCTTTCTACAAAAGCAGTAAGGTTTAGTTTCCGAATACTAACAAATTTATATTTACCATTCTCTGCACACACAGTTGGGGTACAGGGGGGCAACATTTGGATTTGAAATTACCAAAGTATTTTCTAGTACTTCATTGCACACACACACGCACAAGAAATTGAAGAATTTTGATTAATATAAATTATTATTACTATAATATATGTACAGTAAAATCTGTGTTATCTGGCATCCATGGGGAATGGGGAGTGCCAGTTAATCAAATATGCTGGTTACCTGAGAGGCATCTTTGCCCGTTTGGGCTGCCATCCCTCCTGCTGTGTCTAGTGCACCAGGGCTTTCAGTCCTTGGCATCAGTGTACTGGGGGACAGGGAGGAGGGGCCCCACTCAGGCTGCTTTGCCCAGGCCATGGTCCAAAGTCAGGGAAGTGGGACTCAGCAAAACCAGAAGTGCCATGGTGGGACTTCTGGTTTCTCTTTTGCCGCATCGATTGACATGCCAGTTAATGCAGCATGCCGGTTTAGTAAAGTGCTGGATAATACAGCTTTTACTGTAGTATTAGTATACTGTTGTGTGTGGGTGTATACACACACACATGCATACATGTATACATGTACATTATATATTTTTATATATACACACACACACACACACACACACACACACATATACATATACACATACACACACGTGTGTGCATGCACATGTGCGTGTGTGATTAAGCTAAATGGGGATGAATTCAGGGTGATCTTACTGGGATATCTGTGGAGAATGGAAGCGGGTGGATGGAGTATTCTCAGGAACATCCCTGCCCAATTCACGCTGCTAACTTGGGGAACACAAACCCGTAGGTATTTAACACAGAGACCCACATCCTGAAAAGGTAGACTTATTTCTGTGCCAGTGCTGCTCACTTCCATGCCTAATTCTAAGGGGAGACCAACTGCCCAAGAGCAACTGTAAAACTTTTGTTAGGTACGCAGGCTCCCTCTGTTACATATAGAAAGAGTCAGGTGACTAAGAATGGGAACTCCTCCCATAAAGACAGCATACTGAGTAAGAAGTTGTCTATGCCAGCCAATGGGAAAACACTGGGCATGTCTACATGTACAATTAATTCACCTTAATTTTTTGTGCAGAAAGAAAGAAGCAGGAGACAGGAAGACAGGAGCAGTTCAGTTTGGGGCTGTTCCTGCACTGCTCTGCCCACCTTCAGCAGGCAGGGGGAGCCATAGGCTCTCCCAGATGCCAGCCCTTGGCTGGCAGGGGGCACAGAGGCTGGTTCTGCTTTCCACAAGGTTGGGAAGAGCTGTCCCAGTCTCCACATAGCTGGTAGGCAACATCCCACCAAGCAGGACCAGCTCTCCCCACCCTTTATGGTCCCCTGATACAATTTATTCCCAGTCAGCATCTACATGTGAGCATGGGCACATTACTAGAAATCGGTGCATTAAACTACTTGAGTATATATTCTAGTACCTGTCTGCAACATTTAATTTTATGTAGTCTGGAACAGAAACTCGGCTCTTAAACTTCCAAATTATTGCCCTGAACCTTGTAAAGGGCAATGGGCATAGTATGAAAACTAGAGCAGTTTCCACATGGTTTGTGAAAAACCATTTTCCATTTGGATTTCTGGAGGTTCACACCCCATAAGCAGCGTCTGGATTTAAGTTCCACTATGACTTCACCATTAAGGAACTGCAAGAATTTTTCTCCTGGTAAACCCTTGATTTCAACCCCTTATAACATTCTTAAGGAAAATCTCAATTGATTAGAGCCATATGCGTTGGTTGGATACTTCCCTTTTTTTGCAACTGTCACAATATGACAACCGATCTTCAGATCTAGTATGCATTCAGTAAATATTTCCCACAGCAGTACACATTTCTTTTGTTAGACCCATAAGACCATCACTTTCATTGTTATAATTCAGTAGTCGCCCTGTCATATATTTTAGGCACCTCAGTGTATTAGCAGCTTATGCGAGTTAATTAACTACTGTGACCCCACAACTGGACGTTATACCTGTAATAACGTTTGCCAGATAATTTCAATTATAGGTCTGGATTTTCAGTGCCTTATAATTTTACCAAACTTTACCTACTTAGCCTAAAAAAATTCCCATGCCATTTGGGTTTATGGGGATATTAAAGTGGAAATATTTAGAGAGGTCTCCCATAATCTCATCCTTCCTCTGCTCCTTAGCCAATAGCACTGAAGTCTAGTTACAAGGTCTTTCTGATTCTCACTTAGAAACTAGATAAGTAGACAGACTGAGAGAATTGACAGAAACTTACTATTGCCATGAGGTCCCCAGTTTATTTAAGTAAAAGAAATCTGTGCTTGACTTGATTACCAAGTTGGGGGATCATACAGTCCCACCAGATGGAATATCTATGTTTATTTCCTGATTAAAAAATAAAACATGACCCTCTCACCAGACATCTCTCTCATTCAGTCCAGAGAGTGGATGGTGGTCTGGAAATTAATAAAGATTGTGTAGGCCATTTCTAGGATTTTTACTTTATTTCATGGAGAGGGTATATGGTGAGCAAGGTTGAGAATCCAAGAATTATAGAACGTTAACATATATAACAGATTGAAATACCACCTTGCGAAAATGAATTACTTTCCTACCTCATGCGTTTGTGTGAGAGAGAGACATAGGACAAGTCACTTATATTCACAGTTTATTAGTATGTTGTCAGTTACTATATTCACCATTTTTCTGGGCTTCCAACTTGAGAAGCAGGGTTGGATGTACATAGGTCTTTAGTCTTTAGCCAGCAGAGCTGCTACCAAAGTCAGTGGGAACTGTGCTTTCAACACAAAGTGAATAAATCACGTTAAGTACTGGAAAAAAAAAAAAATCAGTCCAGAAGTATCTGACACTGAGTGGTCAAAATTAGAGAACACTATAGTTTTGGACATAATTCTATTTCCTTTGCACTTCCAAATTGCTGTGGAAGTGCCAATTTTTGGTACATAAGCATGTGCGTGTAGACTGAGCATAGTATGTTCCACAGCGGCCATACTGTATGTCTGCATGTCCTTCCCTAGACGCATACATAGGTTAAAGTCAGTCAGAAACCTGTGACCAAGAGGTGTTAGATGGAGGAGAAAGTGTGATCTGCTCATGTTTCAGCCCCCAGAACCTGAGTGGGTAGAGCACTTTTTCAGAAAGCAGCTGATGCTTTGGAAATCAAGGATGAAGAATCAATCCTTGGGGTTAGAACATTTGAATGAACACATGCACACAAACATAACTGTGTACCTGCGTGGGCAATGAATAGTCTACTACTCATGCTTGTGTATCCACAGTGCAGAGCTAAGGCAAAAATGCCCAGGTACATGGCAGGAAAACTGATAATTTCAGCAGACAGAGGAAAATGGAATTCGATCTGCTCCTCAGTTCTGTTCCCATATCGCAGATGTATTGCAGATGAGGAGCCATCTCACAGGGATGCTCTGGAAATAAATTCATTACCATTTATGAATTATTTAAACATTAAAGGTGAGAGCACAGAAAACCCATGAAGAAATTAATATTTTTTATTAAATATGGGGTTTGTATGTTGTACTGAAGGTATGGCTTAAGGCTATGCATTTAGTGGGGAGGATGAAAAATAAAACTTGAAATGTTCTTTCTCCAAGAGAGTATCCTCCATCCAATACACTACTTGGGATGGAGGTCTTGTATAAAAGAATAATTTGACATAATGCAATTAAAAAATATTGTAAGGTATATGTAGAAGGTAGAAAAGTAAGGTACAAACAACCCTAATTCTCATGTTCCCCCCCCCCCATATATGAGTACTTTTCTTTTAAAGTTTTTATTCTTTTCTTTTAATCATTTTAAACTTCTTTTAATGTCTCTTTAAAAAGACAACATGTACCCCTTTCCTTTTAAATAGTCTGTTGGTTTTAATCTTAGATTTGTTGACTATTTAAGGTGGAATTACAAAAAGAAAAACCCAACAACATCAAAGAAATATAGGAGCATCAACAAGCATTGGGTCTTGGACTCTTAACTCATTAGGTACATTTAAGAGTCCTAACCTTAATTTTCAAATCAGGTTAAGATAAGTATATTAATATTATTTTAAAAACTAAAGATCAGTTAAGAGAGTATGAATTTGAAACTACAGTAAAAAGTAGTGGTGAAAGGAAAAGTCAGAGCTATAAATGCACAGGACCTGCAGCTGCATGGAGAAAGCACTTTAAAAGACTGTAAAAAGTTTGGAAATGCTATGCATATCCCACATGGCTCATACCTTCTCACTGGTTATACCTATGATTGAAAATAACTTAGCAGACTGGGACAGCTCTGACTTCCTTGGTGATTCTCATAAACAGGTAGTTTATAGTCCATTGGACAGAATAAAGAACAATGCCCTCCTCGGTGTCACTGTACTCAGAGATTCTGCTTCTTGATTAAGTATATGCTCAGCCTTATAGCAGGAGGAATTCCATCTGGTTCATAAATCTTGAATTAGCTGTTGTGCTGAAGGGGCTTTTTTATTCTGGTTAGAATGCTCACAACAAAGCTGTCAGTAACCGTGGAGATCACCAAAATATTTCTCGTTATAAAACAGACAGGAGAAGTCTAGAGGCATGATGGTCTGGTCATAATTCTGAGTTGCGACTCAGTTGCTCATTTCGCTACTTACAGCTGAAAACTGTGCTGGCCGGAATAGATTCTAAGGATGTTTAATAAAAAACACAGAACAAGAACAAAAAAAACCCAAAATAGTTGGTTGCAATGACTAGTCAGTTGCCTAAGAAATGTAAATATGTGGACACAGTTTACATTTAAAAATAGGTTTTTAAATTGTGGTAAGATCTGCTTGTGCAAGAATCATGTTGCGTTTATTCACGCATAGCTCTACTGACAGAAGACTCTAGACTCATGCCTAACAACATTGTAGGTGTAAATTAATGCACCACAATTCTTGCCCTGTCATGTCTTATAGCTTAATTATGCAAGTACAATAAGGAAGACATGTCGAAATATAGAATCGTAATTGGCTATAGGAGACACTTGAATAGTCTTTTCTTACCAAAATTGCTTGTACTCTCTCTCTAGTTAGCTGTAAATGCTTACACACACACACACACACACACACACACACCAAGGAATATCTTTATATATCAACAACAGAACTAGACAAATTGCAGGGAACAGGAACATTAACCAAAAGTAGCTGAGAGGAACAAATATAAGTCAAGTAAGCCATCTAAAAGCATAGAACTTGAAAAATAAGTTGCTAAAACAAAAGACTCATATCTTAGAAAACCACACAAAGAGCACATAAAAAAAGAGCCAAAGATGGTGTGATGTTGTATAGAAATAGAAAATCTGTTTGAACTGGGAAGAATTCCAAAAAAGACAGCTGACCTTGTGTGATACATGGAAGCAAAAGCACAGATAATTGGACTCAATATTGTTTTCATGTTGGATTTACTAGTAACACCTGCAAAAGCTCAACACTGGGTCATTAAAGATAAAGGCCTCATAGTCTCTCTGCATTGTACAATGGTTCTAATATAAAATATCTTAGCATCCAAAGGTGAAATCATGAGGGGCACAGAAAGAAAAACCAAATGATGCCACATTGCTTAGTCTCTTTAACTGTGGGTGTGCACTGATGAGACATGAAGCAGCACTGAGAATCCTGACAGTGTCTAATGCAGCAAGAAAGGTGAGGTCAGGGTTCAGACCAGGCCACTAAATTAAGAAAAACAAAACCCAAAGGAAATGAAATACAACAATTTGACCTACAGCAGCAGACTGGGTCAAGCAGAAAAACACCAAGGGATATTCATATTACAGTATAATACTGTCTAATCAGAGGTGAGAATACATGATAATACTGTCACAAACAAGAAGCAACAAACCTGTGAGTAATTTTATGTGGGAGCTGTTTGCTGGCATATATGCAGTGTACATCACAACTGCTGGTGAACTGCAGAAAAAGCATATGGCAAAGTAGTTTGAAAGTAGGTATTAAAAGATGAAATGAACAGTTTGAGGATCTGCCACAGAGCAATGTAATAGGAACTATCAGAAAACACACATTTAAATCTCAGACAAACTGGAGCTGCAAAGCCCCATAAATATAATGGAAGCTTGCATAACAAATGATGTGCAAGTTCCTGCTAATTGTTTATACCTTAGATACAACTACTTCTTAAAAAGTAACGTATGGTTTTCAAATGCATTAGCATGTTATTATAGAGGATGTTAAAACCAGGAGAGCATGTTTGTGTTCATTCTTATTTTGAATAATTTCCTGGCTATCAGTTTTGCGAGCCAATATACCCTCATATTTACAAGAATAAGCTGACACACATCTATTTCTTCATGTTCCATTTCAATTCCTTTTGTCTATCCATAGGTAGATCCAGGATTGTTAAAATGGACTCTGTCGATGAGACAGGTACTGCAGATTGGCTATACGGGGCAGGGGCAAGGCTCAGCCTGAGGCCCCTCCCAGAATTATGGCGGTGCTGAGGAGAGAAGGCAGGGAGCAGGGACAAGGAGAGGCTGCCCACCCCTGCTGCTGTCCCTGCCACCCTGCTCAGGTGATCCTCACAGTCCTTACCTGGAGTTCGGGTGGACATCATAGAGGACAGTTTGGTTGTCTTCTGTCCTCTATTGATGTGAAATCGGATGCCTTTATGTCTTCTATTTTTCTTTTGAGAAATGTGGGGGGAGCTCATTGTGCTAAACAAAGGAAGAGTACCACCTCTGCACCTACCCTTGGATCTACCCCTATGTTCAGCCATTCTTCATAGGGATGAACAATAAATAAAAGAAGTGTATTTGTCTATTTTCATCAGAAAGTCTTTATGGACCTTCTGAAGGAAGACTGAGACCCAGAGGAATTCATAGATTCTATGCCAAGGCGGGACCATTATCCTCATCTAGTCCGACTTAGAAAGTAACAAACCATTCCTGTAACTTCAGCTTTAACTATTACACATCTGTTAGGAATCCATCTGGTTGCAATTTAGATATGATAGAGAATCCATCATATCCCTAGGCAAATTGTTCCAATGCTTAATTTCCCTCAGTATTCAAAATTTGCACCTGATTTATACTTCCATGTTTGGCATAGATGAGCAGAACATACGTGGGAGTGTGTACACTTGGCAGTGGCAGGAACAGGGCATAGGCATAACCCTAGCCCTTGGAAGGTGCATCTCTAAATAGCTTTCTGCTCTTAGAAATCTTCTCTGTATGCAGGTACTTACCTGCCAGTCTGTCACCTCAAATGTCTTTGGAATGCATTGAGTAGGTTGCATTAAAAGTCTCTTTACAAGAGCAAGTGTTCTAGACCTCAAATCATTTTGCAGGTCTGTTCTGAAATCCTTCCAATTTTTCAACTTCTTTTGAAGTACTGACACCATCAGTGAACATACTGTTATGGTAATTGACTCATCAATTCTATTTACTATAGTAACATCACCTCCCTAATTCCACACACTACTCCCATGCTTATAATTAAATTAATCAGAGACTACAACCCCACCGTAGGAGACTCTGTCATAGTCCCCCTGTCATATTTTAGGCACCTCACTGTATTAGCAGCTTATGCGAGTTAGTGAACTACTGCGACCCTACAACTCCTTTTCTGAGAATGATATAGTTTACAAGCATAACTATAAGCATGACATATAATATACAACATTAAATGACTTTTAACCACATCAGAAAAGTGATAAAAAAAAAAGTCAGAGCCAGAGCTGGAAATTTAAACCAGATTTCCTTAACACAGTCCAGTGCCTTGAATACAAGAACATCAAAGCCACTGGGCATCCTGACAAAATGTTTCCTTTGCATTGGATAAACTTGCAATGTGTGGAGTGCCACAACAGAAGGCCATTCACTGGCACTGTGGGGATATGAGCAGAACCCACAAGATTATGCCATTAATTTTGATCACTGTATAAACAGAGTCCCTGAATCACAGTAACCAAGGCAGAATAAAAATAATATCCTAAAAGTTTTAAAAGCTGTAGAGAGAAAGTGTACCAGCCTTTTAACTTATGAACATTGCACCTTTTAATATAAATATTTGATACTACTGAATATAAACCTTTGAATATGCATATCATTAAAACACTAGGATAATGAGTGCAATAAATATACATATACTGAGCCAGATAAAACACTAATCTTCTGTTCAGGATTTCTTGACCCAGTTTAAGACAGAGTCCTCTAGGGTAATAATAATTTAAATTGGTAAAATCATTTTATATGGTGCTACTTTATTGATACATTTAATTGAAATTGCATGGATTAAGAATTGCTTATATACGAATTACCTGTAAAAGACTTGTTTTAAAATAAATATGGTAATTGAAAAAGACTGAAACATTATCCTTTACTGTACATACAAATTGATTTTCCAAGCCAACGATATTATAAATAAAGCAGGTATTTTTCTGTTTTGTTTTTCATAGCAATAATTAAATTGTCTGGAGCAGAGTGGGGGAACCAAAAACAAATGGAATTTCCTTTCATTGGGTAGAACCACTCTGAATTGAATCATTTGAAAAGACTTTAACAGAAGTCATTATCAGTCTCACTCTGGCAGAAATTTGCTTACTATTGGTTTCAGTTATGCAGATAAATGATGGGTACTGGCTCTGAAATTGAAAAGCTGATGACAAAATGGCCTTGGTTATAAATGACATAAAGAACGGTTATGAAACTGTTAGAATAACAGTTGTTTGATCTAAATAATTTTGATGGATCATTGCATTCACCATGACAGCACAGAAAACATGAAACAAGGGAATACAGCACAGTATTACTAATGCTTTGACTTCTCCATGGTAAAAAAAGAAAACTTATTTTGCCAGTCTGCTCTACAATAGATACCTCAAGAATGTATCCATGAACATGTGTGCTTTTTCCACAACCAGAAAATGACAATTTATTCAAATCCAAACAGCCTGTAGGAACACATTTGTTTGTTTGTTTTTTTATGAAAGCCCACCTGGTTTCCTACCAGCTTGCCCACTTCTTTGTTAGCCTACCTATATAGCTTCCCACGAACCTAAGATTCCCAGAATCTCTTGGTGTTCAGGGACATACCTTGGGCTACCATACCTTGTTACCCAGGAAAACTGGCTACACCTCACATGGAGAGTCAAGGAGCCTGGAAGTCCCAGTCTCCTACAGATTGGCTAGCCAGGGGCTGCATGCATCTGCTGGAAGGTTGTCCCTTTCAGTTCTTCCAAAACTGGAATTCTCATTCCTTCGGCATAAAAAAAAAAATGTGCATAACTGAATATCCCCCATGCTTCTTCCCCCTCTCCCCTGCCAAAATGCAAAATCTTATAGGGAAGGCAAGTTTCAGTTCACAAACACCTTTTAATATACACAAACCAACATAACTTGGGGGGACTATATGACCCAAATCATCTTTCATCATGTAGGAATACAATTCCAACTAAGATAAATAAAAGTATCCTACATTATGTGGGAAAAGGAACTTGAGCAGAAAGAAATTAGAGAGTCAATTACGTCAAACAAACAGTAAAAGTTGACTTTGCTTTCACAAAAGTGCTGAAGATTCACAGCTTGGCATGGCTTACAGATCAAAATTTCTTGACTGCTTAATGGAATACTAGAACATTGTAGAGATGAATTTAATCTTCAGTGGGCATGTCTACAAGAGAACTTTACTGTGGAGTTGACTAATTAGCTCTGCAATAAAACATTACCATGCTATTAAAATGGAGTAAAGTAATTAACTCCACTACAGGACAGTACTGCCAGACACAAGTACTATCCTATGGCAGAGTTATTTACTCTGCTGCAGTTCATGTGTAGATGCTGATGAGCCCAGCTGAGGTACAAGGGTGCTTCAGTGTGGGGACTGCCTGCTGGCTAGTCCTCACACTGAAGCACCCTTATAGCCCAACCAGCCCCTCTGCAGCACATTGAGCCAGGTCAGAGCAGCACCAGGCTGGCAAGCTGACCCCCTGGGCCCCTGCCAGCCAGGGCTGCTCCACCCTGACTCAATGTGCTGCAGTTCCAGGTATACATGCAAATAGTACTCAGGAGCAGTACATTCTGGTGTTAACTGTGCTGTAGCTTATTCAGCAGTATTCATTACATATGTAGTTGCGCCTAGTAGTCTCAAGTAACAAAGAACTTAATTCAAAGAGTAACTTTAGTGCTATGCAACTGCCAGGATGGCAGAGTCCTGTGTTACACTTTCAAAGCCATAGATATTGGCTAAACACTGTAGCTTGTGCCTGAAGCAGCAAGTGGGCTACTGGTAGTATCGTGGGCTAGGTACTAGGGCTGTGCGAAGCTTTGGATGCCAATTTGATTCAGAGCACATTCGGCCCAATTCGGCAGCTGAATCTCCAAATCCACATAGAATTGGATCTAGAGATCTGAATCAATTCAAAGCTTGTCAAATCAATTTGGAGAGCTTCAGTGATTTGGAGAGTCCCCATTGGCTACAGCACGGAGCTGGACCCAGACTCCATACTGTTAGGTAGGGAGCGGGCAAAGAGAGGCTGGAGAAGGGGACCATGGGGGGACCCCTGCCAGGACCTATTCCCTGCCTGCTCCCCCAGCCCTTCTGAGCACCCTTCAACTCTCCACCTGCTCTCCCAGACCCCACCTCCCCCCCCCCACTGCTCCACACTGCGTCAGGGGGACATTAGCCCCCTGACACCTCCCCCCGCTCTCCCCCCCCCCCCATGGCTGCCTGGGGTAAAACAGAACACCATAAAAAACCCCAAAATCACAGGCCACTGCAGTGGCCTCAGTGCTTCTAGGGACATGACAGAGCCCCCCACAGCATTGGGCAGCAGGGATCACCCCCTTACCTGGCAGCAACTGGTGAGTGGGGGCTTTTTTTCCCCCCCAAAGTGCTGGGAGCTAGGGCCAGGCGGTGCTGGGAGAACGTGGGGGGGATGGGGCCTGTGCAATCCGGAGGTTTAGCTGAATTGATTTGGGACACTGATTCAAATCACCAAATTGAATCACTGTCCCTTGAATCGGCCAAATCCGAAGCAAACACTAGCTGCTTTGCACAGGCCTACTAGGTACAGACATTTAAAAAGCATGAGGCAGAATCAATGAAACTTACATAGGTTTCTGTAAGAAGGTTAGATCAGAAGCAAACAGAACACAAGTTCATCCTTTCAATGGGGGTTGAGGGGAGCATACAGGCTGCTTGCACTGCAGCAGGTTAGGGGCATTCCCACATGCCTTGCAGACTCACTGGGCTGCTAGAGGTTGATGAGTACAGCCCAGTGTCCACCCCTGTTTGGCTGCTGGGCACAGGCAAGTACATCTCCTCCCACTGCAAGCGGGCAGCAGAGGCAACTGCTTGCCAATCCCCTGGAGCTGGGTCTGCTCTTTGCCACTGAGTCTGCATGGGAGTCCTTGGGTGGGCTCCTGCACTCCCACCCAGGGATCCCCATACTCCCTGTGAGTGAGCACAGACCCATGAATCCTGACTGAGATACAGAGCATGGCAGAGCATCCGTCCTACCCACTCCTCTGTGCTAACTCCACTCTGTGAAAGCTTGGGAATGAGGCCACCTTGGTGCTCAGCCAGAGCAGCTGAGCATGGGCTGAGGCTAACGTGCCTTAAGATAAGTGAGGGCTGCAAAGGCACCTGAGATGCCAGCAAACAGTGATCTAACATGGTTCAATATGGGATCTGGTGCAGAAGTTCAATGCACCGGACAAACCTAATTCTAATTAGTCTGAGCGCACATTGATCCAGAACTGCCTTAGACTGGTTTCTGTCATTTTTAGACCGGACTATGTGCTCTGAACTTCTGTATGGTTACAGGTTTCGTCTGATTTCTGATCACTTATTTCAGATTATGTATAACATCTGTACTTAGCCTTGGACTAGTATAGAGAACTCAAAGCAAGTCTTCCTGGAAATATAGGCTAAGTACAGACATTCAAGAAGCCCAAGGCAGAAGTGCTTTAAGTATCACACTGTACTAAAAGAACTCTAGGTTAGGTCAGAATTGAACATACAGACCTTGTCGGGGCTCAGAGCATATCTGCAATGTCCAAGGCCAGCAGGTAGGGGACGCTCTCCCATGCCTCCCTGCACATCCTGTATGTTACCCTACCTGTATGTAGGGTGCCGAAGACTCCTAAGCAGAGCTGAATGGGCAAGCTATCCCTAACTGCCTGCTGTGCATCGGCCACCATATCCCCAAACTTCTGCTGCATCATCGCAGACCCTTCCCCATGATCAGCCCCAGGATTCCAGAAGAGCCCCAGGATGAGCATAAGCACCCAATGTTGTGAGTTGCACATGTCTGTGGCCTGGCTTGCCCATGCTCCGCCAAGGCATCCCATCACCCACGCACAAGCAGGGAGACCCAGGAACTACAGCAGGTCTTCCTGGTCACTCTGCTTGACTCTTGCCACAGACAACTGAGCATTACACATGCCAACCTAGACCTGATGCAACAGTGGCTCACCATGGCATGTGCCTTCACGGTCACAGGCCATGATGTCATAGACTTTCAGTTTCATAGCGATGTGGGTCGTCTCCCCAACAGTGGATGAGCATCTGGACCCCCACCATTCGTGTGCCTTGGCAGCTCATACCTAGGCAATGACACCCTGTTCCTATGTCTCAGCACATGTGCATAGGCATACCTAAAGCTATCCATTTCCCCACTCCACATCTCAAGTCAATCCTCATCCCAGTCCCTCAGCTTCTGGTGCCTGGAGTCTGCAGTGCACATCTGCAGCTAGGAGTCTGTGACCAAAACTTGTAACATTTCTTCCTTACTTCAACAGCAACTCCTACTCGTAGCTTGTATGCACTCTGCAGGTGTTCAGCCTTTTGGCCTTAAGCCACAATTCTGGCCACCATGTGCTGAGCTCCCATGCACAGATATGGAGTCTGCAGACAATGGAGACACAGGGTCTGTGTGCCACTTTTGTCAATAAAAGTGAGGTATAGAGAAATGTTTCAGATCCTCTCATCACTTGCCTCGGCACTCAGGCAGACACACCAATGGAGCTATGGTGAATTCCCTGTTTAGACCTTCCTCTGCCTAGGGCTGGGAACCATGCAGCTGCTCTCCATCTGGCAGTGGAGTCTATGGGTCCTGGCTGTGCTGCTCCCCACCTGCAGTGGGGCAGAAAAGGTTGCTGGGGAGGTAGGGCCTGAGTCCCTCTGCAGGCACTGTGGTGGGCAATAACCCTTGGTGGACCCTGGTTGCTGCAGGGACTTGGACCTTCCCCAGAGCAGGCAGGGACTGACCATGCTGAGAAATGCAAGTGGGGCTCTTGCAATACTCCCCTCCCCTGTCCTTGCCTTGCAGGAGAGTCATTTCAGCACTGGATCACTACAGGAGTGGCACCTAGTCCTGATATTGCCAGGGTGAGATGTGGCTTGGACGGCAAGGTTCTTACACTGTGTCATCCCACAGGCCAACGAGGCTCCTGTATATCCTTGGAGCCGGGTAGGTCCCCTCTCCCCAGTTGATAGGGGATCAAGGCCTGGAAAGGGCTGAGGATCAGCTTTACTTACCCACAGTTAGCCAAGCCTCAGAAGCAGAGGCACACACATCTCTGCTGTATCAGTTTAAGAGCACACTCTCTTCCTGTGTGTGGGAGGACACGCTGAAGATGATGCCATAAAAAGACATCTGGAGCTTCAGTGGGCAGCAGCTGCTGAAGAGGGAGCAGGAGCTTTATGGGCAGAAGGAAGCTCCTCCACTGACCCAGCAGGGCCTGATGGGGAGACTGGAGAACTGATGCCAAGATAAACCAAGGGGAACTTGGAGGGGTTCCTGCCCCTGAAGAGAGAAGTTGTGAAGTGTGTATCCAACTGGTGGGACCCACCTCAGGATTGAGCCCAGACACTAGGTACGTGAATCCTTGTCCCACTACAGTGCCACTTGAAGTGTTCCAGGGTTTCCTTTATTTTGTTTTGTGAGAAGGGAAAGCCAATGTGGGAAAGTCCTGGCACAGCCTATAGAGGCTCAGCAAGGAGAGCTGAGCATCCTCAATTTAATTTAAGGGTGAGAGCCGATGTGGGAAGGGCCTCACCACCTGGCTGCTTCAACCCCAACTAAGGGGAAGTCTCGGGTCAAGATGGGAACACCGTTTCAGGTATGTGGGTAGGAGGGCCGGAAGAGGTTAGTGGTTGCCCTAATTAGTCAATACAGTGACTACCCAAGTGATGAGAGGTAGAAAAGTGCTTTTATGCCATAAGCCAGCCTCACCAGGTGCACTGACCTGGAAGTCACCCTGGCACTGAGAGCAGAGCTGAAATAATAGTTCCGATGTGGGACTACGACCATTATATCTATCCCAGTCTTTATTTCAATATTCCTAGAGGAATTTATTTCAGTATTTCTAGGGTAAGAATTGTGCCAAAATTAGAACAGGATCACTAAATTTCAGGAACGGGGTGGCCTTTGAGAACTAAAGGAAAGGCATTGCAAAGGAGTCTGAACCGAAGAGGAAATTAGATGTTTAGCCTCAGTGGATGTGTTTGCATGTGCATAATCATATGAGACAAACTCCAGAGCATATTACACCAGAGTTTATTGCTCCTGGACACTGTATTTACATACGTGCCTGGGACCATAGGACATTAAGTCAGGTTAGAGCAGCCCCAGCTGGCAGGAGGCCCATGGGGTCAGCTTACCTGACAAGTAGGCACCACACAAAAAAACCCTCATGCCCCAGCCAGCCGCATCAGCATCTACACATGTGGTGCTGCAAAGTAAAAGAACTCTGCAGCAGGGTAGTACTTGTATTTACAAGTTCTACACTGCTGAAGTTTATTAATTTCCTGAGATCTAATAGGACCACACTTGTAGACACCAACATGTTTACTGCAGAGCTATTTAGTCAAATAGACGCACTCGCTATGAAGATTATTTAAGCATATCGCAGAATAAGCAAAATGATACTTGCCCCCTAAACACAAGCAAGTACACCCAACAAAGGAGGCTCACTCTCTCAGCTATGGCAGTTCTCTAAATTCCAAGGACAGAGGGTGGCTCAATTTGCAAGGGCAGAAAGCTATTTAGAGTCGTATTAAACAGCACCAAGAAACAATTGGATATCTATTACAAGTCAGGGAATACCAGTATGCAACACACCCATTGATAGAAACCTCTTATTGCTTGGCATGCTACTTTCTGTATCAGTTTAAGTTTTCTGATTAAGATATAGTCCAATGCCCTCTGTGAGGTTCAAAGAAGTCTCTCTCTCTCAGGGGATAAGAGCATGGCTGAGACCGGCCAAGCCTTCCTCCTACAGCTAATGCTTAAATCTCCTGGCCACATTATGGTAGTATTTGTTGCGACACTAAGCATTCAATATAAAATAATCATCTCTCCAAGTCTTGTGAAATACATTTTTAGTTTGACCATCGTGAGGTTCTCAACTCTTTAAAAGTGTATATTTAGAATGAGGAATGAAATGACAGGGATAAATTGTTATGTAACTATTTAGAAACCACAGGGTATGTCACCAGATTAACAAAGTTAAATAGCCACCTATCTGTTTGGTTACATTTAGAACTTTTGCTGGCAAATATGCTAGTACTTTAAAAAAAAAAAAATAGATTAACAAGATAAACAAAGCCTATATAGGAAATACCAAGCTTGTAAAACTTAATTTGCATCCAGGCTCAGATTTACTGCATAAAAGAAAACAATTGGCAATGGCCCAAAAATCTGTTTCACCAAGTCTCTCTCATTTAACAGCAGTCAAACTAAAATTTTATAAGTTTACAAAAACTAAAGCACATATTTGAAAAGATCAAGCTCTTACAGCCCTTTTCAGTTTTTATTTTAGCTTAATATATGCCAAGATCTCAACGGACCCAGTTATTTGCAGTGCAAGCATTACTTTTACGGCATAAAAAAAGAATTACAGTGAAATGTTCGATTCATCATAAACTGTTCTGTAAGCCCCAAATTTAGCACACAAACTCATATTTCTGTATGCCAAATGCTATTTGTATGTGTAAGTTGCAGGGCCGGCCTGTCCTATCCTGTGGAACCTGAATCCGCAAAGGGCCTCACAGCCAAGGGTCTGTGTCCTGCTTACCCCCTGCCACCTGAACCACATTTAAAGGGTTCAATGCAGACAGGGAGCCCCTTCCCACCTGAGCAGGGCAGGAGTTCCCAGCTTCACTCCCACTCCGGCCCTGGCGCTTGCTCTAGCCCTGGCCCCGGGGAGGTTACCCAGGCATCCCCAGTATGTGCTACCTGCACCCCACACTTCCCACAGTGCAGCCTGACCCCGACTATTTTACTTCACTGAGTTTATACTGCATTTAACCACAATTTTGATTTTTCGATGGATGAGGAAGCCCCAAAATTATATCTTGCAGGGGGCCCCCAAAAATTGTGGGCCAGCCCTGGGAAGTTATGTTGTAACTCACAATTATCAGATTTGCAAACATAATTTCCCATACCTACATGTGGGATTCATGTGGAGAAAATTAGACACCACTTAGAATAATTTGACTACTATTTCTTATTAAGTAGCTAAACAGAGTCTCAAGTCAAACTGTTTCATAACATAAATATAGAAAAATAAGAATATTATCAGCTGTGAAAGAAAGCCTTAATGAGAGCATCTTGTTTTCACTGCCAACTTTATTTATTTTTCTCCTTTTTGACAGTATTCATCTCGCTTGCAAATATGTTTTAAAGTAACAGAAAATAGCTTCAAACCAGAACTCTAATATTATCATCTCACAAATGAAATAAGACAAAGGGCTTTTTCTGTCCATGCATATTTGCGCAAACCTGTCTTGCAGTGTGAAAAAGGTATAAAAAACCTGAAGAGAGGAAGTTCATCTGGCATTTCAAAACAGAAATAGCTTGAAGAAACGCACAGTTCTTAGGGGGAAATTTCATTGAAAATATTTGAAAACTTTTTTTTTTCTCTACTGAAAACCCATTTTCTATAAAAGTCAAATCATTTTTTTGGGAGGAGAGGAAAAGGAAGAAATATTGTTCTTTTTAATGGCCAACTTAATCATCTGGTGCTATTTTCTTCTAAAACAAACATGTTTCTTGCAAACAGGACAACACAAACATATTTCTGGGGTAAAAAACCTTGGATTACCAAAACTATTTTTAGTTTTCCAATGACTACATTATTTCGAAGATTAATAAAACAATGTAAAAAATTGCCACAGATTTTTTTAAAAATGGGCTTTTACTCCTAGTTACACTTCATGGTATCAAACTACACAATGCTTCTCTCTCTTTGATGATAGCCTTCAAATATTAGTACTGCTTTTTTGTTTTTTTACAGATAGGTTAGGGTGCATTTATTATAACCTCTGGGCTCATGTAAAACATTTCAAAAACATTTTCAAGATAATAGATTGACAGGAGTCTAACAAAAAAAAGTGTAACATAAACCCACAGGATCCCACGCAACTTATTCAACAATGAAAACACTTGATAGAAAACATCAATACATCCCTTTTGCTCTTGAAGTGCTTCAAGGAAAATTCTGGAACAACTGCTGAAGTCAGAGGACTGAAACTAGTTTAGGCAGCAGACTTTCTTTCTTTAGAAGACAGTCCCAAGGCAAGGAAGCAAGAAAGGTGTGAATGAGGATGGCATATATGAGAAGGTTGAAAGAACTTACTTAAAAAGGTTTACTTAAGAAAATAGACCTCTTAGAAATAGGACTAGATAGATATTTTCCTGTATTAGTATTAAAGTCTAAAAGCACTAATTAAGGCCTCATTGGGTCTCTCTACATGTTGCCCTAAGTCATTGTAGCGATGCGCTATTTCACCATGCAATGCATTACAGTGACATAATGAACATGTGAGTCTACACATGACTGGCAGCTACTTCGCTGTAGTGGCACACTCCCTCAATTTTAGCACACCACTATGGTGAAGTAGCGGTGAAAACTTACCACGTGTTGCACACACAGCAAAGTATGGGTAGTTACTGAGCTGCAATTTAGTACTTTCGAAAGGAAGTACTAAAGCACAGCACAGAAACAACATCGCCATATGGCAATGTGTAGATGCACTCATTATGTGGACTTCCAAAAGAAAGTACTAAAGCACAGCACAGTAACAACATTCCCATAGGGTGACGTGGAGACATACACATTATGTGGATACTATACGTGTGGTTGTGTCTTCAAGGTGAGAGACAGTCTTTGCTCCAAAGGCTTACAGTATAAATAAAGTACTGAAAAAAAAAAAAAAAAAGATACTTTGTGCCCATTTTGTATATGAGAAGCTGAGGTATAGATTTCAGGGGGCTTGCCAATTCTACAGAAAGCAGTCCGTATTAAAGGAACCCTCCTCCCCGCAACAAACAAATAAACAAACCCTTTCACCTGTCTTAACCACAAAATCACCCTGACTTTGAATTAGTCAGGAACAGATAAATGTAACAGGTTAGGGAAAATGTTCTTTCCCAGGGACAAAGCCAAAACAGAAATGACAAAACAAAGGCAAACTTCCTGAGCACTGACAAGAAGTCACTGAGAAATTCCATAATTATTTCATGTGTACACTTAGAATACTATTTTAAAAGTAGTATTATAAAGTGAAAACTACAGATGTTTGCTATTGGAGTCAAAAATTAATGAGGGAACATACATGAGAGTAATTTTCAAAGATGATCAGGTTTGGCCTACCAGCTTACACTTAAATCAATAAGATTTTAATAATGAATATGTCTACAGAGGAAAATGAAGGTACAATTGTAGCACATCATTTTACTTGTGAAAGTTTAAATTAGAAAACTCTGGTAATAAAATGAGGGGAGGTGCATCACTTAAGCTACTTACTAGCAACCAGAATACAAGTCATCTGGGGACCTTGTGCAGTATTTAGGTTCCTAGAATAGACTAAAGTCTGTAACAATACTTCTTCACCGTTATTCTTACCCATGCTAGCTTGATGAAGTTAACATGGGAAAAGCAGTACATGTTACAAGCATACCTTTTTTCAGTGTTTACTTAGGTGGGAGCAAAGTGAGACTATTTCTGAAGGTAGTTACACATGGCACTTAGACCATACTAGGGGCACTTAAAGTGCAAGCATCCACATGTTGAAACTTATTAAACTTTACTAAAGGCCCTCTGAACATCTCAACATTATGCCACTGCAGGTAAGGATTAACCTAGGCCCATGCTACCTAGCTCATGCTAGGGTAACTTCAGCTTGCATCATGAAGATAAAAAAAACAATTTACAGTCCTCTAGCATCACACAATGCATTGTTTCCCCAACCCTCCAGAGCAAGAATTGAGCCCAGGTGTCCTAGTTCCTAGCCATAACCCTGCCCACCAGCCCTCTAGTGGCAAGTCTGCAGGCAAGAAACAACTTTAATGCGCAGCTGCTCACAGCATGTTCTAACTTTAACACTGATTACCATTTCATGGATTTACTATGGTCTACTACCCAACCCTGAGTGTTCTGAAAATGCTATCCTCTGTGCACTGAAATTCCTCAATTGTACTATGCGCTGGCTAATCTACAAAAAATAACCCAACTAACTATCATCCTGTTACTGAGACTGGAAAACATTTGGCAGCATTATCTTAGCCAAGTTAGGAAAAAAACACTTATTAATTTGTGATTTAGCTTAGCATATTTCTATTCATAGTACCACTGGAATTAAAAAAATATATACATTAATTATTTTCTGGTAGAACCCAACACAGCATTAGATGCTTTCCAAACACTGAATAAAGAGGGGAGAGGAAATGACACTTTAATGGCAGGTATACAGCCATCCCCTCCCCAAAGATCTACTAAGGACAGTAGGAAAAAAGTGGATTTAAGAGGTACTTCCCTCAAGAGACTAGGATATTTGACACTTAAAGCAGGGGACTTAAATTATGTAAGGGGACTATGTGGAAGAAGAGCAGAAGTGATGATGTGAGAAACTGACAAGTCATCTACATATTCTTTGAAGACACGACACTCCTAATCCTGGCAACCATATCAATAATCTTTTCTGTGGTTTTTTTTTTTTTTTTTTTAAGACCAGCATTACCTGCCAAGCTGAAAGTACAAACAACTTCCTGCACTTTTTCCTAAACTTAAACTTAGCGCTTGACTGAAAGATGACTTTCCAATGACTTACATAACAGTTTATTTTATAATTACAGCATCAATCATGATTGTTGAACATTTTGCAATATGCAGCAGGAAATATGGCTATAAAATGTCCTTTATAAGGTTAACCACACAGGTGCTAATACACACAAAGTAGTACTGAAAATGCATTGTAATTATAATAGGGCCTAACAACTACTTTTTCAGTCTTTTGGTGTATTTTGAACAATTTGCAGGACAGAGTATATATTGGGGATCACCTTGTTTCATAAAAGGACAAATACAACACTAAAATAAAAAAAAAATATACATAACTGATAATATTTAAATTAACCTTAGCACAAGCCAGTAGAAATTAACCTTTACTACACAGAATGGCTCCAGCTCTGCAAACCCTTGTTAATGTGAACAGTCCCTTATTTACATGAGTCATTCTGTTAACTACAATGGATTCTGGGTAAGATCTATTTACGTGAGTTGCAATTTTCAGAATCAGGTTCTAGCGTAGTGGTTTGTAACTGACCTTTTTGTCATAGCCAGAATTTCAACCCTACGTAGCTAGTGTTTGAATTCTAAACTTTCATTCCAACTAAGATCGAGAAAACATATGCATATTAGGGCTGTGAAAAAAGCTTCAGTCACTGATTTGATTTGGCAGAGATTTAGCCCCATTCAGCAGGTGAATTTCAGAATCTAAATTGAATCAAGAGACCCCTTAATCTCTTCAAACAGAATCAGAAACTTCCAATGATTCGGAAATAGACACAGCTTTATATGTTTTTTCTACATACATCAAGGTACCAGGTGGCTCGTGAATGCTGAAATGCTGGGGCAAATGAAGCGTCCCATGCGAGTGCAGGGGGGTCCACTACTGGGTCAACCACAGAGCATGTGGGGGAGCTCCCTCTCCCCTGCTCCCCAGCTCAGCAACCGGTGCCTTCTGGGTCTCAGGGGTCCCCTTGGGGCTGATTGCCGAGCCTCTGTACTGCTGTGAGATGCTACAACTGCCCCACTAGCTGAGCATTCATGAGCCACACCTGGTATGTAGAGGTATATAGAAAAAACGTATAAAGCTGTGTCTATGGCTGAATTGCTGATTCTCTGAATCAGCATCAAATCTTCAGAGTCGGATTTTGCCAAATCAAATTGGAACAATGATCCAAATCAACAAATCAAATCATTGTCCCCTGAATCGGGCTGAATCTAAATCCAAATTGAATATGGCCCGCTTCGCTCATGCCTAATTCATAGTATTCAAATATGCTTAGACAACAAGGCAGTCGAGGGGAAAGAGACTTAACAGTGGGGGTCTACTACAGACCTCCCAACCAAGGGGAAGAGCTCAATCAGGAATTCTTAGGTCAGCTCACGGAGGTAGTGAAGTCAAAGGATGTGGTAGTCATGGGGGACCTGAACTTCCCGGACATCTGCTGGGAAGAGCAGTCAGCCAGGTCTGACCGCTCATGTAGGTTCATAGACAGAGTGCAGGACCTCCATCTAACCCAGGAGGTGCACAGCCCCAGCAGGGAGACGCCTTGTTGGACCTGGTGCTGGCCATGGGAGATGACTTGGTGAGGGGACTGCAGGTGCTTGACCACCTGGGCAACAGTGATCATTGCCTGTTGGAATTCACCATCCAGCGCAAGGTGGCAAAGGCCTGCAGCAAGGCAGCAGCCCTAGATTTCAGGAGGGCCAACTTAAATGAACTAAGAAAAATAGTTGGGGAAGCACTGAGGTCCTAGAGGGGAGGGGAGCCAGGTGTCCAAGGAGAGTGGCCGCTCCTCAAGAAGACGATCCTCCAAGCCCAAAAGGGAGATAATCCCAATGAGGATCAAAGGGAGCAGGAGGGCACACAAGCCCCCATGGCTCACCAAAAGCATCCAGGAATGTCTCCTAGCTAAAAAGGAGGTGTACACCCAATGGAAAGGAGGGGCCATCACCAGGGATCATTAGATGCTCCCCCTGCATCTAATGATTTGGTGACCTGGTCATAGGCGGCCACCAGGTTGGTCTTACAGGACCTGCCACTAATGAACCCGTGTTGGTTGCCCCTAAGCATGATCTCCCCTGCTGGCCCCTCGTGGATATGCGCCAGAATAATTCTCTCAAAAAGCTTGCCCAGGATTGAGGTAAGACTAACTGGCCTATAGTTTCCCGGGTCCTCCTTCTTACCCTTTTTGAAGATGGGAACCACGTTGGCCCTCTTCCAGTCCTCTGGCACCACACCAGAGCACCATGAGTGCTGGTAAAGCTGTGCCAGGGGTCCTGCAATGACCTCAGCCAATTCCCTTAGTACTCTAGGGTGGAGATCGTCCGGACCAGCTGACTTGAATACATCCAGTCATCCTCCAGAAGTTTTTTTTAACTAGTTCCTCACTAATCCTTGGCCTACGTGTGCCTCCCCTGGGGCCTGAGGAGGGTCCAGCAGGGAGGTGACTGTACCGGTCCCTGCTTAGGAAAATGGAGGCAAATAATTCATTAAATATGTTGGCTTTATCATCTGGTGTGATGACCAAAGTTCCTAACATGTCCTGCAGGGGCCCCAGAACCTTCTTTTTACCCCCCCATGTATTTAAAAAAGGACTTCTTATTATTCCTTAATCCGGGAACCTAGTCCCAGTTCCATCTCTGCCTTGGCCTTCCTGACTGCCGCCCTACATCCCCGAGCAACTGCACAAGAGAAGGCTGAGGGAGGATCTTGTGGCCTGTTACAAACTAGTCAGGGGGGACCAGCAGGCACTGGGGAAGTCCCTGTTCCCCTGAGCACTACCAGGAATAACAGTCACAAGCTGGCAGAGGGTAGATTTAGGCTAGATATCAGGAGGCGCTACTTCACAGTCAGGGCGGCTAGGATCTGAAACCAATTCCAAGAGAAGTGGTGCTGGCTCCTACCCTGGGGTCTTTAAGAAGAGACTAGATGGCCCCAGCAAGGTGTACGTTTGACCCCAGTACTCTTTCCTGCCATGGCAGGGGGTTGGACTAGATGATCTACTCAGGTCCCTTCTGACCCTAGAAACTATGAAACTATAGTAGTATGAGGGGTAGGCAATCAGAACAGGTTCTGGGAGCCCATTTAGAGAGGTGCACAAACGGCAGCTCCTGTGGCCCAGAGTGCAGACTCGAGTAGTTGTGCCTCTGTGCACACCTGCTTAATTTTATGCATGAAATTTATTTCACCACTGAAATAAAATTACTCACATACTTAAAATAGCACCCGAATACTTGCATGTTTGCATGACTGAGAGTTTAAACATAAATAAAAGCACTTCAGAAATCACTGGAATCTGAAGGATCAATACCTACTATAGTTGTGTGTCAGGCTATGGACAAATACAACTTTCAACTACTATACAAGCAATGTGCATTGGTTGTTATGATTCAACTTTTATATTGCCATGCTCCTCTTACATTTTAAGTAACCAAAGTGCTATAACTTTGGCCTGGATTAAAGTTACAATGGTTTTGCTACACCTGCACGGCTAGAATAGCACATATGAACAGTTACATATTGACAGCTTATACTAGTATCAACGCTAGACACCTTATCTTGAGACCCTTGCAAGAAGGCTTTAATATCCTACACACACGCACACACTTCCTCAGGAAGTCCCAGTCTCTTATTATACATTACATACTTTATCATCACTGTCCAGCTACAGCCCATGAAATCTACTGTGATTTTGGTACCTGGTTTCTTCTTAAGGTGCTTCCCTGACAACACAATAACACCAATCAGTCTCCTTGCTAATCCTCCTCCAAAGTTAAAGCACATTCTGGAGTTTCTGTTCCAGAACAGAATACTGCAATAATCCTTAATCATATAAGACCCTCCCATCCCTTCCTTCCCCTGAGAACTGTTCACTTTTATTAACGTTTTAATATAGCTTTATTAGTCATGAAAAGCACTTATTAGCAAGAGACAGAGACAGGTACAAGTGCATGTTGAAAAGCTCATCCAGCAGCTTTAAGGATTAAAAATGCCCTGATACTCCTCCAAAAAACAGTGAGGACCATCTTGAACCTTCAAACTTAACCTAAATTAAAATAAAAAAAATAGCCATCACTGACTTGTCACTAATCCAGGAGTCTTGGGGAAAAAATGTGACAACAACCTAGTCTACAATGAGTATTTACATCAAGGTATTTATTTTGTTTCCAAATGCAATTTGTTTGTTTTAAACCAATGTAGTTACACCAAAACCACCACCTTTTTGAGTGAATTTATGCTCTTATAAAGGCACCTTGTAGCAGTACAGTTTATTCCTTCTCTCATAACAAAATCATACATTTATGCTAATCACACTAGGGATGTTGTACCCCCCCCCTTTTTTTTTTTTTTTTTTTGACTAAATTGTGATTTCTCCCTGGTTCTATACTTCCTCCAGGGGACTTAATTTACCACACCAGATTTGTGGATGGGCCCATGACCTGTTCTGAAGGAGAGCAACTAAGTGAAATATAACCTTTTTAGCTCTTATAGAATAGTTCCTTACAGGATGGCTAAATCCATACTCTTTGCCTTGCTGCCAGAGACACAGTTTGGAAATAAAGGGCAATAATAATTTCCATATGTCTATATAGAAATTGGACATAGCCACATTCTACATGCCATAAATTATGATTTCATAAAATCATCAACAGCTATTAGAACTACAAGTTATTTAAGAAGGGAAATGATTTTAAAAATAAAGCACCCATCACAGCTAAAGGAACTAAAAGAAAGCTAGTATCAGAATAATCTGAGTACATGAGTCAAGTGAGAGGAATCTTCAGAAAAAGAGCTCAAACTGTTTTATTTTAAATGGAAGGATACATGCCATTATACAGCAGCCACATAGGTGATAACTGATGCAAGACAAACCAAGGCTGTAAATTAGTCTTTTTCTTGGATTTATAGGTTCAAAGTGCAATTATATTAGATAATCACAAAGCCATTGGTAGAGGGTAGATTTTACTGTTTGAAAGAAATAGAATATAATTAATAGCAATGGCAATTATTTTTTCAGCACCAAATACAGTTGATATTTCAGGTATGCCTGGGCAATAACTGAGTTATTGTGTTAATTTTCAAAGAAAGAGATTAGATAAAAATGCTAAATAAATTCATATCATGAAACTTCCACCACCAAGTTAATAGCTCACTTAAGGGGCACCGTTTAGCACAGAAGAGAAGAGCAGACTGATAACACATCTGAGTGCAGTTGTTTGCATATTCAGAAAAATGGTCAATCCTGATTTGTGTTTATTTAAAATGGCCTATTAATACTTAATGAGCAATGCTCCTAAAACTATAAATATTGGCAAATGATGTTAAAAAAAGTTAGTGTGTTTGCTAATTTATTGTTGGATACTTTGATATCCACAGCAGCTGGCAGGTTTGTTTTTTTTTTCTTTTCAAGAAACACTTTTTCATCTGAGTTCCAAAGCAAATGGCATAGTAAGCTTTTTCAGTGCTTGAGGCAGAGGTGAGGGTGCAGTGAATTATGCTCACCAGTGGAGAGTGGAGGCAGAAGTAGAAAAGGAGTCTTACCTTGCTGGCTGTCCTCACTTCAGTGGAAGCTGCTACTGCTGCAGCTGTGGCTTTAGAAGCAGGGGCTTGGGCTGCTGTTACTGAGGGATAGAAAGAAGCACGGATTCCTCAGGGGCCAGTCCTGGTACCCTGTTCACTTCCCCACACCCTCCAGGCACAGGATTATGCAGGGCATCTTGCACCCCCCTTTTCTTCCCCCAGATACACTACTGTGCATGGAGCTGTGCCCACCTGGCTTTTGTGGCTGGGTGGCACAGGGCTGCTCCTGTTGCAGTAAAGATGCCTGGAAGGAGGGGTCCATACTGGTACTTTCTGTAAGTTGGTGAACAGGGCTGATGTCTTGCTCACTCCTCACCCCTTGTTACACTGCTGATCACCAGGGATCCTGGTTTTCTCTGGTAAAAGAATCCACAATTTTTAGATTAAGAAAAGTAACCTAAAATCCCCTTTTTTCATGATTAAAATGAAACACCAGTGGATTTTGGGTTACATTTTTAATCCAAAAAATTTTTTGGTTTTTTTTAATCAGAGAAAACCAGGATCCCTGCTGATCACATCTCACATTTTATATCGCTGAGTAGTACCATCATGTTGCTTTATAGACTCTTTTGTACAGTAGAGAAGAGAATGCAATTGCCCATAAGCATTTTGCAAGTGTCATTCATATCCATCTCATTAAGATAGATGATGGGTGTTGGTGTGCATTGTGTATGCACATGCACAAGCACATGCATGTGATTGCAATAAATGAATGGAAAACTCAGTTCAAAATCACTATCACCGAAAACATTCTTTGTAGTGTGTTGTTGATATAACAAATTGGTTTTGATAGCTAATTTTGGACAAGGTGGAAAAAAAAGAGCTGAAAAAATACATGATAATATCATATCTCACATATGCAAATGACCTAAACAGCACTTACATTATAGATATGCAAAAAGAGAGTCAAAATATAATTTTCACCTCAGAACACTGAAAATTTTGTTTGTTTTAATTTTAAGTGAACCAAAAGTTGGGAGAAAATCATATGGGAGCTAAATGAAATGCTTTCTTAGATTTTTTTAGGTTTTCAAATAATGTTCAAACAAGGCATTGATTCAAATTGAAAATGTTCCATTTTGAAACTGAGAGAGGCTGGAGATGCATGTTATAGCCCTTTCAAAAGCAGAATGTTTCAAAAAAGCAGCAGCAGGAGTTGGGAGTGAGTTAAAGTTGAAGCAGTTAAAGTTTGAGTGGATTTGCTTCATTTGAATTGTTCTCAGCTTGCTCACATATGACAATTTAGACCATACCAGCTGCTGCCCTTTAGCAGTGTTCCCCTGTTGAAAAGGCAACAAGTGTTTGTGGGGAGGGAACTGTCAAAATGAGGTGAATTCACAAAACATAACAATTCACCCAGAATAGTACTTTTCGATTAAAAGTTTCATAGAGAAAAAAAATCACCCAGCTCTACTATATCACCTTTACCTTCTATTTGCTGTTCATTCCATAGCCACATCTAGTTTAAAGGAGTAACCAGGCTGAAAATGCATCCTGCTCCCTAGGCTCTACCTTGCAATTATCTTCTCCCCATAGGACTACATTCTGTCTCTCAGGAAGCCCAATATGATTCAATTTAATAATTATAAAAATGTACAGGATGCTCACACTGCCAAAACTCCTTTTGGAAGGAGACTCAACGGTAACACTCCTCTGACTGGTTTAGTTTAATAAAATGTATAATTTTGAAGAGCACTTTTGTGCGCTCATAAACAGTACTCTGCCTACTGTATTAGTGTTGACTACTTGACCAGTAGAAGCTGGCTGAAAAGGGGGACTATTTATCACAAATATTTGCACTTAAAATTGTCGATTTTCCCTTTTTATATTTTCAGTCTTCTGAGCAACTCTAGTTAATACTGATGCCCAAATGCTGAACGTATCGGTAGTTTAGGCTTATTTTAGATATGTATACAAATTTTAATTCTTTCCCTTGTCTTCAGTTAAATGTGGCCAGGGCAAAGACATTAAATGCCTTGCTAAAACTGGATCCCATTCTAGGGCTTTGACACCTATAAGCTCTGAGGGCATGAAGGACTATATCCAATAAGAGTTAGTTAGGTACTAAAATGTTTTCGGGCACAAGTCTGCCTGAGTAGAGTCCAGAATCCTGAGTGAGGTACCTAGATGGTTTTAAAAAACTGCAGGCTGAATGAGGATCTGCCTAGAGCTAGCCAAAAGGAAATGGTGAACATAGAGCAGCATTTCAAATCCCTTCCCTATAAGCTCAAGTGGTTAGCGCCCGTGTATGAGAAGTGGGAGAATGAGGTTCTAGGTCCCACTCAACAAGAGGGGGTTTCAACTTGTTGCTCCCACTTCCCAGTAAACTACCCTAACCAGTAGGACAGAGGTGGGCAAAATCTGGCCCATGGGCCAGGTTGGGACCACAGCAAACTCTATTTCCCACATCACTGTGGCTATTTTCCCTGGAGACCATAGGAGCAATAGAGCTGTGACAGCATGGGGCCAGGGTTTCCATGGAAACTGGCCCTAGCAGTGTTGGCAAGATATGCGGCAGGGTGGAGAGCTAGTTTGGGGTCAGGATCTTGTGGTTGCGACAGTGTGGTCACTGCTGCAGGATGCCAGCCTCTGCCCCAGAACAGCTCCAGGCCCAGCTACACACCCTCCAAGCACTGCTGGGACCGGTCTCCATGGAAACCCTGGGCCTGCACCGTCATGGCTCTGCTGCTCCTGGTGTCTCCAAAGAAACTGACTGCAGTTGGCAGGGGCTGCTGGGAAATGGAGTCTGGCCACTGGCCAGATCTGTCATTCTGCCTACCCCTGCACTAGGGGACCCTCCATCTTTGCTGTCCAAGCTGGGCCATTAGGCAGAAAGAATGGAAAAGTAATAGGGTAAGAAGAAGAGTACGCAAGAGGATGTCTAACTGCACAGCTAAGAGGATGGGCACTGTCCTGGGAGGGAAGGAGGGAGTCAGTCCTGAGTTTTGGCCCCCAGTCACAAAGCTATTTATCCCTTTTATCTAATGAAATTCAGCAAACATCTTGGATGGCCACTTCAACTTATGGAATTATTGTCAATTAATTGCAGCCTTGAGAAACTGAACAAATAATATTTTGTAACTGAGAACAACACTGAGCCAAAAACCCGTTTTTGGTAATGCATCTGAGAAATGAGTTAAGCTCTTTCTGTTGACCACATAAAATGGTTTTACACAATAAGAAACAAGTATAATATCATGTGACCAATTTCAATCAGCAACACCAGCTCAACAATGATAAAATCCCACTACAGGGTGACTTCAATGCATGAATTGGAGATGACCACACCATTTGGAACAGAGTCATGGGGAAATTCAGACATGGGTCTTTAAACAAAAATGGAGAATTACTCCTAACACTCTGTAAAGTTTGACCTTGCTGTTATGAACACTTTTTTCAACACTCCAGAAAAGTGATTCTATACTTGGCAGTACTCTCAGTCAAAATGATGGCACCTTCTAGGCTATGCCATCACTTGTTGCAATAAGGGATGCTTACATTACCAAGGCTATTTGAAGCGCAGAATGCTGTTTGGACCACCAGCTTATCTGTACTAAGCTGAATATCATGATTCATACTCCTAGACAGAAGTTTCCTTCAAAACTGAACCAATGTGTTGATGTTTTGAAACTTCCATTCATGCTGCACTATCAAACTGTGCCAATGCAAGAGCAAGTAGAACTGTTGATGAAAGGTGTTGCACCTTTTGAACTGTAGTGCAAGTCAACAGCTAATGAAGTCCTTGGTGTTCCAACTCAACAAAATGTAGTCTGGTTTGATGCAAATGGCAACAATATTCAAGCACTTCTTATGGCCCATCAAGCCATGCACCAAATTAAACTGAACAGCTCCTCTTATCATGGCTGCAGAAGACTTCAAGAAATCAAAATCTAAAGTGCAGAAAAAGATGCAGGAAGCTCAAAACACTTGGTGGAGAAAAAAAAAGCAACAGAATTACAAGCTCTTGCTGATACTCATAACACCCAAGGTTTTTTCAGGAGTTAAAGTCCATTTATTGACTGTGAATGGCTAATACCTGTCCAATCTCGTCCACTGATGGCATCACTCTCCTGACTGAGCACAGAATGATCCTGGAAAGATGGAAAGCACATTTTGACACCTTCATCAATTGAGTCAAGCACAAATGATCAAATCGTAGACTCAGCTGAGCAAAGAACAGTTCAACATGAACTCAAAGATCCACCAACTCTGGAGGAGACTAAGAATATATTTATGGAAATGGCAAAACAGGGAGGCAGCTGGAGCTGATGAAATACCAGCTGAAGTGCTTATATACAGTGGTCCTACACTTTACAAAGCTTTGTTAGGCCTATTTACTTTCTGCTAGGAAAATAGGCTTTACCTGAGGATTTCAATGATACCAAATGGTAACAATCTACAAGCACAAAGGAGACAGACATGGCTGCAGCAATTATCATGGCATTTTGTTCCTCTCCATCACTGGAAAGATCCTTGGTTAGCTGTTGCTGAAAAGGCTCCAGGTTATTACAGATGATGTACTCCCTGAATCCCAGCATGGTTCTCATTCATCACTCAGCACTGCTGACATGATACTTGCACTAGCCAGTTACAGGAGACAGCTGCCAAATAAAATACCCCTGCACATTACATTTGTTGAGTGCATTCAACTTTGTTGAGTGCTCTGCTCTCTGGTGCTTTCTTGCAAAGTTCAGCTGCCGAAACAAACTAATTAACCTCGTACACTTCTTCCATGACAACATGCAGGCCCATGTATCAGTGGGTGCTGATTCATCTCATGCCTTTCCTGTAGCTCATGGGGTTAAACGGGGTTGTATGCTCACCCCTACATTATTTACTCTGTTCTTGCTGAAGTGCTAGAAGTTGCTGCACTACTACCACTACTGGTGTTACTCTAATGACATGATTTAATGACAGACTTCTAAACCTTCACCAATTCAAGGCCAAAGACAAATCCCAATAAAGTATGTACTGTATGCCAATGATTCAGCATTTATTTGTCACCCTTGTTGAGAATGACCTGGCACATTTACTGAGTTCCTTTTGCTTATGATACATCCCTTTTTGGTTTCTGTATTAATGTAAAGAAAACCGAAGTCCTGTACCAACCACCTCCCGGCTGAAACCTATCACCCCAGTCACCATCTGAAATAAAATTGAATGGCAGCCAATTAAACAATGTCAAGTCCTTTTGCTACTTAAGTAGCACAATTACTAATGACACCAGCATTGACAAAGAACTTTCAGTGTGCTTTAAGTCATCTGCCTTAGCTTTTGGTTGCCTACAAAAAGGACCGTGGAAAGAAAAAAGGGGTGAGGAGGTATGTCAGGTCAAAGTGTCTACTAAATCCCAAGTTTACAAACCTATTGCACTCCCTTGCCTCCTATACTCTTCAGAAATTTTTATCGATTACCGTATCAAAAAAAGTAACTGCCTGCAACAATGCCACCAGCACAGCATAATGGAGTTAAATGGTCTGACAAAATCACCAACAGTGGAGTACTACTCAGCCATGCCAGTGTGGAAGCCATATTAGCACAGAAGCAAATGATCTGGGTTGGCTGTGTGCTACATATAGACAAAAATTGACTGCCTAAAAGAACTCTGTACAGTGTATTTGAAAAAGGAAGCTTGGCAATTCCAAACTCCACTACAAGGACTGTATTAAGCAGCACATACAGTCTGCTGGCCTGGACTTCATGTCCTGCTAGGATATGGCCCATGATAGGCAAGTTTAGCATTCCGGTATGAAGGAAGCAGAATGAGCAATAGAACAACATCACAAGTTGGGCAACAACAGGAGGGAATGTGGACACCAACTTGTCCTGGCACATTTCCTGAACCCTACATGTGGAAACTGATTTCAGTATCAGGGGTAGTCATACTCAAATTTGAGTGACAATCAGTCAGTTGACCACGTAAAATGGTTTTAACCAATAAGAAACCAGTATAATATCATGTGACCAATTTCAGCAAGCTGCACCAGACCGAAACACAACATAATTGGTACAAAGTTGTTTTCTGGATGTTTGGCCCTTTAAACGTAATACTGTTGCATCCTGGATGAGACACTGTTGCTCTCAAAAAATATCTTTATGTCCAATATAGTAAATGGAGGAAAGTTAAAGTAAATGAAGGGACAGAGATGATGGAGGGAATTTAACTCTCAAACTGAAATTTAAATGTGCTTTTAGGCAGCAATGCAGGAATGAGATTTTTCAAGGTGCTTATGATAATTTAGTAAATTAAAAAACACATCTATTTAAAAATACAGCTTTTTTGTTCCATTATTTTAGTGCCCACCAGTCACTTCATAGTCATCCATTTTAAAAAGGCATCAGGTTGTAGCCAAATTAAATTTTATCTTTCCACCAACTGAGGAGCTCTCAGGTGGCATAGATCTGTTGCAGCAAGAGATCAGCTGCCATGGAGAAAGATGAACCGGAAGTGCCAAGAAATCCCTGGCAGCAAGACAAGCTGGCATGTCCAATACTGGTGCCACAGAGAGAAGCTCTGGCCCTGGCCCTGGACCATTTTATCAGTGCATGCTGGTTCTGACTGGCTAGGTGAAGCCTGGATGTTGGGGTCAAGACATAGCAGGAGAGAGCATCAGACACTGTAACATTCAGGCTATCAGGTCAAACTGTCCACTTGTAAGGGTGAGGGAGTAGGGCACTGTGCTGTAAGAAATATACATCCAGCTAGAGAAGCACATGGACATCTACAAGATCCCAGGTAGATTTTCTTTTAGGATCAACTGGAATACTGCAGATATTCCAACATCACAAATCTGTATAGAATTACTCACTTCTATAATACAGAAATTTGGCAAAAAATATGCCTTACTTTAGAATCTACACTGTCTTGATATTTTACATTTCATATGCGGTTAGCATTGCTTTTTAAAACTGCCAAGGTTGTCCAGAACTGAAAAACTGAAGAAAACCGGGTCACTAGAGCCTGCCTTCTGGAGAGGAATTATATGATTCAGAACTAAAGGAAAATAAAAATCCTGCAAGATATTTCAAGAAAACTGGCCCAACACTCCCTTTTCCATTCCGCCACAGAAAGAGTACTATTTGCTCTGCTGGGTTTTTCTTGTCTGCCTGCTGTTGAATGGTTTAATTTCCCGCAGGCAGATGAATAATGAGCTTATCCTTCAGGACTAAACTACTGAGAGAGCCAGGGGGAAGAGAAAAAAGGAAACACAAAAGGAAGTCATGTTCCTCTGAGAAAGGTCTCCTTTCTCAGAAGCACTCATGTTTTCATTTGTCTTCTTGCCTCACTGATCTCAACAATCGTCAGACTAAGCACTTTTCAGCCAGGGCCCTGAATAGATGTGCCCCTTGTACTTATGCAGTTGAAATAGCTGGATGCTAGTGGATCACCTCCTAAGCTTTTCTCTTGGTAGTCACAAGTAGAAAACCTATAGAAAGTCAGCAGCACATTTAATTCTTCCGCATTTTTCATGGTACATGTCTAGTTCTTCTTTTCTGAGACTTATCTGATAATCATGAGGACAATATCCCTACCAATTTTCAGGAGACCAATACTCTGTATCTGTTTTTGTTACTGTCCCTAAAAAAGTGAAGTGTATCTTATCCCTAAAAATGGGAAGCATATTTTAATTTCTATTCTTGTGTCTTAAAATAGAGCCTCCCTGTGTGCTTTAAAGCACTCTTTACAATTGTTAAATTAAGCAAACTCCAGTTCCAACCATTCATACCTGGTCAAATCTGATTATTTTAGAATTTAAGAGCCTTGATTTTGTTTGGATAGGTCTTGCAATTTACAGATTATTGTGAGCACATCAGACTGCATTTCCTGAATAAGCAGCTCGGCACAGAAGCATAGAAAAGTAAGGCTAGAAGGAATGTCAGAAGTCATCTAGTTTAATCTGGATGAGGTCGGATCATCTCTATCCAAATCATTCTAATCCATTGTATAGCAAAACTATGGGCATCCCTAAATGGAACCACAAGACCTAACACTAACCTGCTACAGAGGTAAAGCAGAGGGACCACAGCAGCCAGTGTCTTACAGCAACCAGGCTGTTAGATGCACTTGAGAGATCTAAGGAAGAGGGCCACAACCCTGCTCCAGAGGAAGGCAGAAACCTCCACAGTCCATACCAATGTGACCATGGGGTAAAATGCTTTAGACTCAAAATATGGTCACCAGTCTGACCCTGGGTTGAGAGGCAAGATCCCCTAGCCAGGAACATTTAAGGTCCAGCAACAGTACTGGCACACCTTAGTCAAAAGTCTTAACCTCAGGTACAGTTAACACGCAATGCTTCTGAGGAAGATCAGGGGAATGGGAGAATGGATAAACAAACAAACAAAGATACTAAAACCCCCCAACCCCGACATGTGTAGCAGCAGGAGAGGAAAAAAATTCCATTCTGGCTACCAACAAAGCCTAGAAGCATGTGAAATAGCCATAGGAGAACACGGGATAGTTGCACCTAGATCATCCCCAACAAGTGCTTATCCAAACTCTTCTTGAACACCTCCAATAATGGAGATTCCACAACTTCCATTGGCAGTCTATTCCACTGCCTTACTTTTCTAACAGAAAAGAAGTTTTTCCTGATACCTAGTCTAACCTACTTTTCTGCAAGTTCAAGCCATTGGTCAACATCAAACTCTCTTCACCACAAAATAAGAGGTGTTTGCCCACTTTTTTATAGCAGCCATTCAGAAAGTTGAACATACAAAATATGTCCAAGGGATGTTATTTGACGCACAATTAGGAAATAACTAGTGTCAGTGTCTCTACTTCACTTAATGGATACCAGCAATCTGACTATTTATCACAATTTACACAGACTTATTTTTGGAGAAGGGAGAAAAAGAAAACTCCTTTCGTAGAATCCAATTACATGGGTAAGACAACATAAGTAATGCTATATTTAAGATTATGATATTCTGTTGTCTTTCTATTTGTAATTAATTACCTATGACTGATTATTTGTTCTCTGAAACATTTCTCTGGCTCCAGCGCTGTGCTTTTCAATTTAATATTCTGGACTTTGCATTTGGGGATTTCAGAACATAGCACAGAAACTGAATTCCCACTATATTTCATTGTATCTAGCCTAAGTGACTGGTTTCAATGCGTAACTAAAGAACAATTTAATATTATTAAGTAAGTATTAAAAGTAACTGCACAAAATGTGAAATAATGGGAATCTTTCTATGGTTAGAGTTGCTTCTAGTTTCCATTACAAAGCCCTATAACTTTAGCGTATAACATTTTTCTAGTCCTCATTTTTGTAGTTCAATATACATCAGTAAAGCAACACAGTAATCTGTCCTAAAAGAATTTTAAGATAGCTTTGATTCACACTTAATTAAAAGTTACTCTGTAACAAGTGTAATTGCACATCTATGTCTATCCAGAGCTAGACATAGCTCTGGATTTGTCTCCCGTTTTTTATTCAAAAACAAAAATGATCCTTTCAGGAAGAAAGTACTTGAAAAAAAGAATAAAGCTAGAAGTGACTGGCAGGCAGAAAAACAATGAGACAGCAATCAACAGCCAGTTGAAAACTGTTCACTTTTGGACTACAGATTCCTGGATCTGCTAAAATTTAAAGTACATACTGAGAAAGACATTGTCAGAATAAAACGGCAACCTGGAAGTGGAGAAGATCTGTCGAGGCCACGTGTGAAAAGGACAATAATTCTAAGTAAAGGGCAGCCTTAGAGGTGCACATTATTATTATTTTTTATACTAAAGGAAGAAAAAAGGAGACTATTAAACAATATTAACACTGCAAAAAAAGAAAGAAAGAAAGAAAGGAAAGCTCTAAAGTTAAAAAATGCCAGAATTATATTTTCCATTTACAACTTATATTCATATGCATTAGGATACATTTTTTCCAGATGACTACATAGTATTTTTGATTAACCTTCTATCTAAGTTAGTTAATAACTAGTCATTCAGTATTTCTTCTTCTCTCATTATTATTATTATTATTATTTTTACAAACCATCTGGTCAGAGGCCTTATATACCATATCCCATTCAAAATCTTGAGCTGTGTATAGAATTACTCATTCCCTCAATTGTCATCATAATACTATTGTGAATCCTTTTCTGGGATCCTATACAATAACAGGAGTTTGCTCACTTCTAGCTATAAATTTTTCTTACATTACCTCTCAAGACCTCAAGTAGAAAAGGAAACAAACATGAAGTAGAATGGCACTTGGGGAGTAATGATGCTTTCTTCTGATTTAGCTTTTATGTTTCATCAATGGCTGTACTGTGTATGCCTCCAGAGTTAAAAAATGTAATCTATGACAACTGGTTCCCCCAAGTGTATAGTAAAGGATTTATTTTATTTCACCATTGCAACCATTTTTCATTCTGAAAAGAAGATCATAACTTAGCTAACTAGAGAAGATGAGCAAGTTGTGCCCATTTTCTACAATGCATTGAACAAGTCTGTCACATGAATGATTTAATGCAGAAATGGTTTTAAGAGTTCTTTTGTCAGAGATCAATTGAGTCGAATACATCCCTTGTGTAACCCAACTGGTTATACTAGAACATCAAAGTTGCATTTGAATTAGTTTCCTAAAGCTCTGGGGACAATGTAAGCATTTTATTGTATTAATAAGCTGATGATCCCTTGTGCAGTAATGGATAAATATACATTAGTGCTGTCTTTTGCTTCACAGAAGCATTAAACTTTTTTAATAATTTGACAGGGATGGAATGCATCTAGCAAAGCCTTGACAAATCCTTTATTTTGATTTATATCAACACAAAAGTATTAACACTTAGGGTAGGTACAGCATTACACTTTTACTGGTACAAGTGATTGGAAAGTGATCTATACTTTTAACAATACAGAAGTATGACACACACAAACTGGCTTAAAAATGGCAGAACCCGGTCTAACATTTGTTCTCTCTACCAAATGGTGAATGTGTGTTCTGTTCATTAGTGTACTACATAAGAAAAAGCTACACAGTCAGAAAATATTAGTTAAAAATAAATTAAAGTCAATTTCAGAAGTAAAGCATGAGAAAAAGATGCTCTTCTTTCAGATTTTAGAACCCCACTTAAAATCGTAAAAAAGGAAACATGGAAAAGAGGCATTAGTTGAGTTCATTCCCCTGCCAGGAGAGGAAGGTTTAACAACTGCTGCTTTAAAAATAATGTGCCAGGAATTCGGCTCCCACCAATACCCCAAAAAGAATATTCTTATAGCCCATCTTTCCAGAAAGACTCATTTTCATGAATGTAAAACTGCACTACCAGTTTTAAGCCACTGACGAATCACACTGCAGAGGAAGGTTGCCTCCTGAGGACAGACACAATTGACATCTTTGGGATTAGAATCCACTAGCAGTGCAGTTCAAAAGCTACTCACTGCTATATGGAGTACCAGCATTAATTAAAACAGGTATTACAGCTGGAACTAAAGAAAAAATATTATTTTTATGGAAATACATTTAATTCACTACTTACTTTATAAATAAAATGAGCAGGATTGCTTTTAATTATGAGGTTTTCACTGACTCAGGAGAGTCATGACAAAGATTAGTCAAAATTTATTTCTGCCTTATGACGAGAAGTACATTTCCTAAATCATATAGGAATGAATCATAGAAAAATTCAATTGTCTCCTTTAGACTGAAATGCTAAATTTCCTTCTGTAGGGAAATTTGCAAGCAAAAAACTTCTGTGAAAATGTGCATTTTTTTTTTTAACCTCTATAATTTTAACCTCCAAGTACATATGAAAATCATGCACTAAGGAGATCACAGAGGAGCATTTTGGGTCAGATTCCTGGACTTAGTGGAACATGAGCCACTCATCCGTGCATATATATGTTTTAGGGCTGTGCGAAATGGCACCATTCCATTTCAACTTGCATTTTGCCATTTTGACAGAACTGCATTTCATTTCAAATTTCATTTTGATTCAAAACTGCTGTTCCATTTCGTTTTGTCAAAACTGTTTCACTGCTGAGTCCACAAATCCTGCCAAGTTTCAAGGAGATGGCTTCAGGGGTTTTGGGGAAACAACCTCAATCTGTAGACAAGCAAAACTCACAACAGGGGTGACCCTGTGTGTGCGTTAAGGTGCAGCACAGTGAAAGCTGCAGGCATGCTAGCCCCTGATGAGGCCACAAAGCTTACCAGCTCTCAAGGAGATTGGTGCAGGGGGAGTCTGGGTCCTGGGGACCTGCACCTCTAGCTGCTGACAGGCAAAACTAGTGTTATGGGTGCTTGTGCAAACTGTCTGTCTTGGGGTGGGGGGAACCACTGCAGGCCTGGCTGCTAGGCCTTGCTATGGCCACAAAGCCTGCCAGCTCTCAATAAGATAGATGCAGGGGGAATCTGGGTTCTGGGGCCCAGCACCTCTGGCTGTTGAAAGGCAAAACTTGTGACATGGGTGGATGAACCTGTGCATCTTCAGGTGCGCCCTTCCTGGAGCTAGGGCCTCTGCACAACATGGCAGTATGCCCCAGTGAGGCTGCCTCCTCCCCTACAAACTCATCCCAGTCCACCACTGTAAGTGATGGCAGGTGAAAATAACATAACTGCTCAGCAGTCAGCACCAATAGCACCAGCAGCATTTAAGATAGCCAAACTGGACTGTCACAGAGTCTTTCTTTTTATAAAGGAATTGGCAGCAAAAAGTACAGATGTTGTGGTGGATACATGTTACTTGTGGTGTGTGATGGCTTATCTTGTGTTTTTATGTTTATTATGAAAAATTGGAATAGAGAAATACATCTTAGGAAGCTTTCAGGTTGAGGAAGTACCTGCAGTTGGTGCATCTCCTGGTCCAGGATGGAAGGAATAGCAAAGAAGACAGAGGCTGGCCTGGCATGCAATGCAGGCAAGAAAGCCACTCAGTGAAAATGGAAAGAGGCATCAGGGTGTGAGGGACTCGCTGGAGTGGGTGCGGGAGCAGAAAGGGGGATGTAGCAGTGCAGGTAAAAGTGAAGAGGCACCTGGGGAGTCAGATGTCTGGCAGGGTGCCGTGTGCCAGAATTCCACTGTGTATACCGAGTCCATGAGTTTCTGTACCTACTACCTACCTAGGAAGCTGATGAAGTGCAGTTCATAGTCCCATATCTGAAAAGTGGTTTGTACATTCAAACAAGCATGTAACCTCATCACCAGAACTAAAGCCAATTTCCTACAACTCAAAACACAAAACCTGCCAACTATCTTGTTTGTTGTGGGTAGGTCTTGTTTGAACAATCTCATTTCCTTCTATGAC
>NW_017728906.1:9599952-9611371 GCF_001723895.1 Crocodylus porosus
AAGAGTAAATTGGATGCTTATCTTGCTGGGATCCTATGACCCCAGCTGACTTCCTGCCCTTTGGGCAGGGGGCTGGACTCGATCTCCCGAGGTCCCTTCCAGCCCTAATGTCTATGAAATCTATGAAATCTCCAGTACTCCCACAAACTTCACCACCAGAATCTATCAAAGACAACAAAACCCAACTACCTTTGGGGGCACATTCCTCACCAAATAAAAAAACCCACTGCCTCCAGTCTCTCAGGCCTGATCCTGAGAGGGAACAATTTACAAACTGCTTTTCACAGCCAGGCCTATGAGCTTCACTTCTTCAAACCTTGTAGGTACAGAAATTCATAGACTCAATATAGGCAGTGGAATTCTGACACACTGCAACCTGCTGGACAGCTGACTCCCCAGGTACTTCTGCACTTTTGCCTGTGCTGCTATACCCCCCTTTCACCCCCACTCCACAGCCTGTCCCTCACACCCTGATGCCTCTTTTCACTGACTGGCTTTCTTGCCTACATTACGTGCCAGACCAGCATCTAGCTTCTTTACTATTCCTTCCATCCAGGACCAGGAGACACACCAACTGCAGGTACTTCCTGCCCATACCTCCAAGTTCATCCTGGCAGAGGAGCGAGCTCAGCAGGGACATGTTCTTCCCCTGCTGGCTGGTGATGCAATGAGTGCCCCCTCCAGCTGACAGCAGGGCAGTAACCAGTTTTTAAAAGATGAAAGAAAGAAATAGGTGTGGACAGATTGAGGAGGGTGGCATTCAGTCTGTCCGCAGCTGGAGCTTGGGGAACCCCAGCAGTGGGAGGTTCACCTTCAGGAACACCAGCCGTTCCACCAAACCAGGATCCAAGCAGGTATGGTGGGGTTGTCACTACATTCCCAGGGATGCTGAATACCCTCTCACTCAGAACACTGGTTGGTGGACAAGACAAGTGTTCACAGGCAACTGTGGCCAGATCCAGCCATATCTGGCAGCTGCTTGCCCAGTAGGCCAAGAACATGGAGCTGCTGCTGCATGACCCATGTCCCTTGGCAAAATAGGCAGCCACCAAGGCATAAGCACTACCTGCCTGATGGTGGGGTCTGGTGGCTCAGACCCCACCACAGAAGCCATGCCCTTAGCCCATATTGGCACACCCATGGTAGAGGACAAGACTGGCTGGTGGATGGTGTGCTAGCATGGGATCATGAATCCCCCTGTTCCACATCTCCCACCTCCACCATTCTGCCTCCCTGACTTTCTTTACCAGACCCTCTGTCCGCTGATTCAGCATTTGTCTGCTGCATACAGTGCCCTTCACTCTTGAGTCACACATGGTGGCCAGCACATAGACTGTACTGGACCGCAAGGGATCAAGCCATTTCCTGATGGCTCCCTACAGCTGCCTCACCAGTGCCTACATGTATGGTGACAGTGGCTTGCCCCAGCCAGGAACACTGATCCCTGGATGCTCCCCATTTGGCTCTGAAATTTCTTCACTACAGGGATCACCTGGCTAAGCAGGGCATCAGCAGTGCTGATGCTCTCGGTGGCCTTGAGGACCACCAAGATCTTGGAGATTGTATCCTACTCAGCTCTGTTCAGGGGGCTGCTGATTGTGATCTCCCTGAGCAAGGCCATCTCATGGATGGCCTTCTGTTGCTCCACCAGCCTCTCAAGCATCAGGTATGTGGAGTTCTACCAAGTCTCCACATCATGCATGATTTTGTGCTGCAGGATGTTCAGCTCTGCTCATTTATCCCACAGTATCTTGCCTCTCTTGATGCTCTGTTGGAAGTAGTCTGCTATCTTCCTGCATTTGGAAGTGAGCTTGCTGGTGGTGCTGGCACCATCACCAGCAGCCCTGCTCCCCTCCAAGGAGCAACCCCTCCTGACAACAAGGTGGAACTTGTGTGCCACCCAGCGGATGCCAACAAAGTTGGCATCACGGACTGCCTTGACCATATTGGCCCCATTATCAGTGAACATGAACCCACAGGTGAGCTCACCATGCTCAGCAAGCCGCCCCTGCACCAGGAAGTTTATGGCCCCCATTATCTATGTTTCTGTGTGGGACAAATCCATCACTTTTGCTTGAAGGAGAGCCAACTGATGGCCAACTGGTCACACCAGTGCCTTGTAGAGGGACAGGTAGGTATGATCTCCACTCCAGTTGCTCCAGATGTTCGAGGTGAAGTATAAGGCCACCTGCAGACCTGCCTTGTGCAGCTTCTCCCTCAAGTACTCCCTGCATGCCTCATAGAGGGATGGCAACACCATCCTACTGAAGGTGGTGCATGAGGGCACTTGGTATGATGGGGCCACGAATGCCAAGTGCCACCTGAACCCTGGCTGCTCAACTAGGGAGAATGGCTGGCCATCAATAACAAGCATCTCCCCAAAGCTCTGGGTGAGCTTGCTCGCCTTTGAAACGCACCCCACTTTGTCCCCTTTCCCCTCACTGTTCCAGGGTGGCCTGCCTCTGCTTTGGAATGAAAGGGGGACATCCCTTTGGGCACATTCCCACTGATACAAGACTGAGGAAGAGCAAAGGCAAGGAGGTGGTGCCTGAGGAGATGCATCAGCATCCCCGTGGTGCTCATATGTTTTGTTCCCTGGCCCCGTCTGGTTTTGGCTCGGCAGTGCAGGCAGACAGAGTATGTGGGATCATCTGCCAGCTCAAAATGATCCCAGACCACACTATCCACTCACCTCTGGGTTATGGGTGCATCTATGGATGCTGCTGTACTTTCCTCCTCCTCAGCAGGCATAGGCACAGCAAGAGCAGAAGCGGACTCAGCTGAGCCGCTTGTCTCCACATGTACATCAACCTCCTCTGAAGTGCTTTCTGGGGAAGGAGAACTGGCTTTAGGGGAAACTTGAGGGGTGACAAGCACAGACTCAACTGATTCCCCCTTCTTCCCCAGAATTTCCTTTGCTAGGGCGCTGAGATCTAGATCCAGTGCCAGCTCTTCCTCTGGCACTAGAAGGCTCAGCAGTGAAGTGAAGTGAAATAGGGTTGGAGTAGGCTGCTGTGCTGGTGCTGCTGCTTGCTGTTGCCATCAAGATGATGCGGGGGGGGCTTATGGTTGGGCTGGTGCATATGGAGTGGATGCAGTCTTGGGCACAGGCAGTGGCAGTGGCACTGCTCCCTTCTCCTTGCTGCTTGTAGCTGGAGGAAAGATACTGTGTTGCAGTTTGGTGTGTGTGTGGGGGGGGGGGGGAGGGACTTACAGCTCTCCCTCTACCCTCTCCCTGAAGGCTGGCCATTGTAACTGCTGCCTTTCCACCATGCTTCATGGTGTTTCATGTTTCCTTTTCTACAAATATATAAAAATGTATTTGCGTTCCTATATAAAATAAAAAATTGTAGGCGTCTGGTACAAATAAGACAAATGTGAAACGGAACAGTAAGTATTGGCTTATCCCCTATATAAATTCAAAACTGTGGGGCAAGAGCACAGGTAGGTGTATCGTGCAAATAAGAAATGTATAAAAGCAAATAGGAATATGGCTTTGTCCCTATATACATTCTATACATGTATGCTGCTAAGCTTTAAATGTATAGAAATAAAATATAAATGTATTTTGCTTCCTATATAAATTAAATGCTACAGTAATCCTATCCAATATAATTATAGAATTCAAAAGAATGAATCAATGAAAATAAAAGAGCTTCAGAGAAAAAGGTATTCTGAATCTGAAATCCCTCTTGCTAGCAAGTAGGAAATCCTTTAGAAGATCAGTGCTGTTAGCCATAGTTGTCTGACACTGAGCTGCTGGAACATGCAGCTCAATAACTGACACCAAGGCAAAAAGCAGGGCAGTTCAAACAATGCTGCCTTTCATGCAGTTTTTCTATCCCTCCCCCAGAACACTGGCTTGGAAGGGACTTCAGGGAAGGATAACAGTCACTGGCCAGCTACACAGTCAATAATGAAAGCACTCCTTCCACCCTCTTCCCCCTCCCTCTCCTTACTTAACAGTTTCCCTAGTGTAGGCAAGCCTAGCCTGAGCTTTGAAACTCAAAACATTTTGAAAATTTTGAAATGTTTCAACTTGCCTCGTTTCATTTTGAGGCTGTTTTGAAGCTCTGTGTTTTGTTTTGATTTCGCAGTTTTGAGCTCGAAACAAGTCGAAACAGTGTCGAAATGAAACTGGCAGCGAAATTTTGCACAGCCCTAATACGTTTTCTAACAGGACCACTGGGGGCTAAGTATGCATGCACAAGCCCTTTCTATCAAGAGAGAGAAAAGGGATACTAAGATAGCTGTAGAACGGTTTTCCTCTTTCCTTTTTTTTTTTTTTTTTTTTAATAGGATCATAAACATTTCCCTAATAAATCAGACCAGTGGTCCATTCAATGCAGTATCTTGCCTCTGAGAATAACTGTAAATGCTAGAAGAATGGTGGCTGAAAAAAAATCCCTTTAGTAGATTTTTACAGCATATTATGCAAATGCTAATTTTCCTCCAGATAACCCTCTTTTACTGTTTGGCTCAAGCCCTTACATCCCTTATACTATCAAATGCAAGTGTGGATGTTCTAATTATCCATATAAATGTCTAATCTCTTTTTAATCCTACTAAGCTCTTGGCCAGCATGATATCTTGTTGCAATGAATTCTACAGGTTAATTATGTGTTATATAAAGAAATGTTTCCAAGCATCAGATTCATATTTGTTGCCTTTCTAATTCATTTTCAGCTAATATTGCTCCCCATTTTGCCCATAATTAATTGCATCAGCTTTTAAATCAGATACCTACTTCTCTTTTACTCCATTCTTAACCTTTCTTTTTTTAAGGTTTCTGTATTATTTCAAAGTTCATTTTGCCCAAGTATGATCTGTAGTATATAAATAAGAGAAGATTTTTATTTGTTGACCGACTTTTAATTATAATGATTTGAAACAGTTAAATCCATCATATGATATTAAAAATAAGGGAAGGCAGGAAAATAAAAACAAAAATTAAATTAGGATTTTTTTTTTCTTTTAAGGAACTAAATGACTTCTATTCCACAATATTCACTAAATGGAATAAACAGATACTAGATCTTAAGTTGTGCAGGGAACATGGGAGAACCTCTTGAAGTTATGTTTTTAAAGTAGCTTTAATATTCCTTCTTCAAGATTCAAAAAGATTTATTGATCAGAAATGATCACATATTTTTCCAGACATTTCTCCAGGTGCTAAACTACCCACTTTGTATTATTGTTCAAAAGGAGCACTTCTTTCTCTACCTAGGTCAGCTGAATGAAAAACCTTACCTCGAAAATTCACTCTGGTACTTTCCAGAAGGATCTCAGGTTTCCATTCCACCCAAAATCAGATGTTGAGTTTGCTAAAGGGCTCAAGATAGATGTTCAGACATTCTCTCATCTGTAGAGCAATGGTCATCATGATAGGATGGGTAAGGCCAATAGGAAAAACTAACTTTACCTTTGCTGTTATCGGCAGCTATTTGCTATGAATCAGAAATGAAAGCTTATGGGGCTGCAAGCTAACAATGGTGTATGGTAACCAAATTAGTTAAGGTAGTATGAAGTTATCATCAGTAGATATTTGTCCTACTCATAGATTATCCTTTCCCTTTCCCAGTCACAGAATATTTCAAAGCCAGATACTAATTTGGATAAAGGTCATTTTTTCTCACTCCCGATTAAACCTCTGGTAAGGAGGTCTATAATTCTGACCAGTGTCTGGTGCTGCTGAGTTCAGAGTAGTAATTTCATTTCACTGCATAGCTCTTTTTAAAAAGTTGTCAAAGGACAACATTTTCTAGTATGAAGTACAGCCGGAAACCAAAGCGTTAATTATATTGAACAGTTTCATAAGATATCCAGACGTTTAATGCAAGGCTTTACTGCTGTAGTATCTGATGGAGTAGGGCACAGTACTTCAGATGTTGCTGGGTATTAGAAGTCTAATCTTAGTGTTGAGAACTTCCTGTTCATGAGTATTAGATTCTAATTCCATTTTAAAATGTATGTTTATGTATTGTACTGGCAAATGAAGCTTCTAATTAGCTGTTTCAAGCAAACCCAAATTCTACCAAAATGCACAGTTCATAAAGTCATGTTTGACTTAATGATGATACCTTTGGAGTTTCTGTTGCAGAGTTACGCTTGCAATTAAGAGTATGACTGACAAAACACATACCATTTTCATGCCAGTAGAAATCCATTGGATATGAGGGTATTTATGGATACAAGAACATCCCTAGCAATGGATAACAGCAACATTTTTGGGGCATGTACACTATCAAAAAACAAAAAAACCACCTAAAGAGATTTTCATCCCATATTATTTCCAAAGCAATATATGAAGCCAATGAATGATTTGTAAAACCACCATATGCTCTAGATCTAGATAGTTTCGTAGTTTGTAGGGTTGGAAGGGAACTGAGCAGATCATCAAGTCCGACCCCCTACCATGGCAGGGAAGAGTGCTGGGGTCAAACAACTCTGGCAAGGTGTTAATCTAGTCTCCTCTTAAAAGACCCCCAGGGTAGGAGCCAGCACCACTTTGCTTAGAAGTTTATTCCAGATCCTAGCCACCCTGACAGTGAAGTAGCGCCTCCTGATATCTAGTCTGAATCTACCCTCTGCCAGCTTGCGACTGTTATTTCTGGTCACTCCTGGTAGCGCTTGGGGGAAACAGGGACTCCCCCAAGCCTGCTGGTCCCCTCTGACTAGTTTGTAAATGGCTACTACATCCCCCCTCAGCCTTCTCTTGTGGAGGCTGAACAGGTTCAGGTGCCTTAGCATCTCCTTGTAGGGCCTGCCCTGCTGCCCCCTGATCATGCGAGTGGCCCTCCTCTGGATCCTCTCCATGTTGTCCACATCCCTCCTGAAGTGCAACGCCCAGAACTGGATGCAGTACTCCAGCTGCGGCCTGACCAGTGCCACATAGAGGGGGAGGATCACCTCTTTGGACCTGCTTGAGATGCATCTGGGGATGCATGACAAGGTATGGTTGACCTTCCTGACCATGTTCCCACACTGTCGGACTGCATTCATTTTTGGTATCAATGGCTCCAAGATTCTTTTCTGCCTCTGCAGTGACGAGAAGGGAGTTCCCCAGCCTGTAGGGATGGTGGTGGTTCCTGCTCCACAGGTGCATCACCTTGCACTTGTCAGTGTTGAAACCCATCCTGTTCTCATTTGCCCACCCCTGTAACCTGTGTAGGTCCAATTGCAACCTATAGATCTAGAGCATATAACTATTTTAAAAATCATTCATTGGCTCTGTCACTACAAGCTCAGTCAGCAAAATGGTTATTTTACTTCCATTTCATAAAATAATACAGGAAACAGCAAGGGCTAAATGGTGTCCTCAGATAAGTAAGTGTAAATCAATGATGATTTTGTGAGATTAAGGACAGAATGTGACTTACTTTTTATTCATCTTGTAATTACTAGCATTGTGGGCCATCGCTTTGAAAACTGTATTACCCAAAGTCACTAAATACACTATTACAGTATTTCTCCATTCTTTCACTTACTCTTCACAGACTATCAAGTCAAATTCAAGGTCTCTTTCCTAATCTTTATGCTCAATGGAAAGAGCCCAAGAAACCTATAATATTGGGATGAGAACCATGGTCAGCAACTTGATCCCTTAGCAAAAACAGAGCTGTTTGTGGAAAGGTAAAGATTACTACAGATTAATTTTCTCTGAGTCCAGTTCAAAACTATGCCAAAAAATGCCCATACAATCTACAAACTACCTAAAATAAAATTACCTTTTTCTATTCCAAAAGCATGAAGAACTTCCCTGACCTTGCTTTCAATAACACATACACATTGCATAAGGCATCAAATAAGTGAATAATAAATCTTTCAAAAGCCTCAACATTTTCCCTATAAGAAGGTAGGAAAACTAGAGAGAAAGAGATTCAGTTTCATGTGATGATCTGGTCAAATTGTTTAATGCACTTCTGGAGGCTCTCAAATACCATGGAAATTATGGCTGTAAATGATTCTGATTAGAATGATAAATTCTCTCTGAAAATTATCCTTCCTAAAATGATAAGTGCTTTCATCAACGTGTGCTAATCAAAAGCCTATACATATCAAAGGAGAGACTTGAATCAAGGTCAGTGGGCTTTGTATCATATTCTCTATACACTAGTCTTGTGTGGTGACTCACAGGCTAAATTCTGCTCTCATTTGCACTACTATACATCAAAGTAATCATATTAAAGTCAATGGAGTTGACTATCATAGAATAGAATCTTGTCTGTCTGATTATTGTGGACTTCACTACAATAGAAGGGCCTGTTTCTAACTTTCTTTACACTTATTTCAATGTTCAGTGGTTATATCTGGTAAAGACACGCATTAATGAGATCAGAATCAGCAACATTTGGAGCACACTGAGCTAAATTTAACCTCAGCATTACCAAGTGATTAACAGGGCTTACATTAGGTATTTGGCTTATTCCTATGAACAGATTCTGTGGTGTATTACAATGCATGTGTTGTACTATCCCATTCTGAGTTAATGCTTACACTAAAGGATGTCTAACTGTATTCATTTTTAGAAGCCATCACACTTGTACTTGGAACTCGTGGTGATTACCTATGACACAAAACTTCAGTTACTTTAAATAAGGTGTTTTATATAAGAATAAGGATCAGATAATTGTGATATAACTGGGTACTTTGAGGTCAGTTAATTACTCATTGAAAACCTTACTTGAGACACTTAAAACATTAGTGATTTTTCTCATTTAAAAACAAAGTAACAGGCCTACAAAGGTTCTTTGGGTAAATGTGATCTCCTTTATTAGACCAACTAAATAGTTGGAAAAAATTATTCTTTCCAAGCCTTTGGGCGCACACAAACCCTTCTTCAGGCAGATAGAGAATCTGCTGGTGAATTGCGTGCTCTCCTGGGTAGAATAGAAGCCAAAGCACAAAATGCAGGTCTGTGAAAATGCAAATGCGAGTCAGCGAGGCTCAGAGGGGTGGAAGAAAATAGGTGCGAGACAGGAAGGGGTGGAATGTTGCTCTATTTAGTTGGTCTAATTATAAAAGATATCAGATTCACCCAAAGAACCTTGCCTGCCTATGTCCTTACACCAACACAGCTACAACCAACAACCCTAAAGTAACAGGCTTGGCACGTTGTGGCCTGCGACTTTATGAATCGTTTTGGTGTTTCCCCCCCCTCCCCCCAGTAATAAATATTTTATATTTTACTACTAACTTACAAAATTTTTTAGAACAAGCTAGGAAAGTGCCCAAAAAATGTCAGAGACTTTCAGCCAAGATAGAGAAAAAATATTCATTTCAATGATCTTTCACCTGATTTGAGAATCATACAGCATTTTTATACATACTCTAGCAAGCCACACCAATTAAAAGTGGCCACGCATCACATGTATCAGTGTCCCTGTGCAGAAAAAAATGGCAGCGGGCTGATTTGAACTCAAGCTCATTGAACAGGTTTTATTTCAAAACACCCCACTGCCATTTTTTCGGCATGGAGATGCACGGAGACACTGATGCACAGGATGCGGAAGGCTGATGCAGCACATGAATTCTGGTGCTCCAGCAGATTCGATTAATCAAGTCTGTTCCAATGTGCTTGATTTCCAGAGCATTGGAGCAGGCTCCCTGCATGGGTACAGGAGCCCATAAAGTTGGAATCCCAAATGTTTACAATATTTTTAAAGCAGTATAGCTTCACTGACTTCAGTGAATTTGCAGAGCTGTAATTCAGAGGAGGATCTCTATGTTTCTTGGTTTAAAAAAAAAAAAAAAATCATTTAATTATATTTCCGCAGAAATTAGGCAACTGGTTTTAACATCTCATTTTTGAAAGGCATAAATTTGTATTCTTGTGACTACGACTTTAATTACTACATGTTGTCAAGCATCCTTAAACTTGTGAATAGCATTGTGAAACTCATCATACCAGTCTTAGTCTGGCTGTGAGACAAGAACAATAGCAAAAGGGGAGGGAAAGACGGTTACAATAGCTACATGTTCCTTTAACAGCAGAAGGGAGTAGGAGTCAGATTAGGAAAAGTACATTCAACTCTGTCAACTCAGTGTTAGTAACTTTCAGATTGCTTCCTTTGAAATTGCTCTGAAAAAACAATTATGTAAATGAATAACATTATGTGGAAATTGGGCTCGTGGCAATATTTTCCTTTTCATTTAATTCAACCTTGCATACAGTGAGCCCATATCCCATTAACATTATTTAATAATGGAATAAAATGTAATTATAATAGCTAGCTTTCTGTAGCCCATCATCAGTAGATCCAGCTGCTTTACAAAGTAGATCAGTGCCATTATCCCCATTTTACAGATGAGGAAACTAAGGCACAAATAGCTGAATGTATATATCCACTTAAAGAACTCGGTATAATAAATCTATCCAATAAGTCATTTACTAATGCTTAGGGTACATATAGACCAGGGGTGGGCAAAATACAGCCCACAGGCTGCATCCAGCACAACAGGTAATTCCACCTGGTCTGTAAGGCCCCCCTCTGTAAGCCCTCTATAAGCCCTGGCCTTGAGCTGCCCCTCACAAGCTGCGCCTCCATGCAGCAGGTGCAGCTCCAGTTGTTCAACAACTACCCCCCACACCAGCCTGGCCCAGCTTACCCCAGCCCTGAGCCAGGGGGCACTAAAGACAAGAAATCTCTGTCTGGCAGAGCTTGTGCCTGGCTGCCCCATGGCTCTTTCCAGCCCCCCATGCCTGTAAGCATGGGAATTCAGTTAATGGCCCCACTGGACCAGAGCCAGGGCCTCCTGCTGGGGGAAAGAGGGTGGGAACTTGGGGAGCTGTGTGCTACGGAGTTGGGCTGGCCCTACAACATGCAGCTCCTGCACTCCTGCAGCATATAGGGCCAGGTGGGGCTGACCCCACAGTGCCACCATGTGTGATTGGGGACTGGGGCAGAAGCATGGGAGCTGAGTGTTATGGTGCCAGGTGGGGCTGGCCCTGTACCCCACAACTACGTGTGGCTGGGGACTGAGGTGGGAGCTGTGCACTATGGAGTCAAGTGAGACAGGTCCTACATGCTGCCTCAATGTGCAGCCAAAGACTTGGGCGGAAGTTGCATGTTATGGGGCCAGATGGGGCTGGTCCCACATGCTGTCACCACCTCCAGCCAGGGACTGGTGTGGTGGGAGTTGCACACTATGGGGTCAGGTGGGGCTGGCTCCATACCCTGCCACCATGTGCAGCCAGGGACTTGCACACTCCAGAGACTCTGAGGATCCCACCCCCACCATACCCCCAAACACACCAACACCTTCCCAGAGCCCCTACACACGCTCCTGCCTTCCCACCATAACCCCCCACACATCCACAGCCTCCATACATCCCACCCCTCCACCCCCAGTATATTCCCCCACACACCAACACCCTCCTACATACTCCACCCCACACCCCCCAAAGACACCCACACCC
>NW_017728906.1:9611471-9649325 GCF_001723895.1 Crocodylus porosus
ACCACACATACTTCCACTCCCTCATGACACCTCCACATACAAGCCCTTACCTCCATACATAATATACAAAAAGAAGCTATCATGCATATGAATCAGGACAAAAATATTTTAAAAATTTTATTAAAATAAGCTATAGTAGATGTTTTCTTTTTTAGTGTACAATTTGTTTTATTTTTTTTCCTGGTTTCAAGATGGCAACCCCCACTCCCAAAAGGAGTACTTCCAGAGCAAGAGGAGGGACTTATAGTGGAAAAGGTCAGGGGTTAGGGGGCAGGAATTCAGGTCCCAAGATGGCAGCCAGGGGGTAGGGCATCTGTCAAAGGGCAGGGCTACCCTTGTGGCCTTCAACAGCTTACCAAAACTTGTTAAGCAGCCCTCCAGTGGAAATAATTGCCCATCCTTGATATAGATGTTCAGAGAGGTTAAATAATGTTAAAAATGGCCACCTGATCTAACTTAGTTCACCTACATGCAGACCTTATTCTTAGATCCCTCGTTAGATCAATCTAAGAATGAACTGTACAGAAGTTCAGGACAGTTAGATCAGTGTATAAATGCCTAACCTGATCCAAGTTAACCCTACCTTTGAGGAAGTCCAACTTAGATTGGGTCTGGCAAAACTGATCTAACTGAGCTTCTGTACAGTTCCCAGTACAGCTCTGGGAAAGCCCAGCTACTGGCCCCAGCACCAAGGCTGTGCTTTTTTTTTTTTTTTTTCTTACCTGGTACCCTAGCAGGCTATTTTTAGCCCCCTGGGCACTCACCCCATCCCAGATGGACAATCTTCTCCTGTGGACCAGCAAGTCCCCATGAAGCTATCAAACCCCTGATACAGCATGCAGATCCCAGTACCAGTTTTAGTGGTGTTCTCTGAGCTTAGGAAGTTGGGTGGGGGAAGCAGTAGGAGTGATGAGGGGCTTGGTTCTTCATGGGGAGTTATTGGCTTTGGGTGGGCAGGAGGAATAGCCCCTGTTCCTAAGGGGGTGGAAGAGGAAGAGAGCCCCTTGTCAGCACAAGGCACCCTGCAGACCTTTTGATTGTGCCAAACTCTCCTGGATACAAACAGGCCCCCCCAGTCCCACTGCAGACCCTGCTAGTCCCCCATATTCCCCTCAATCCCTCCTGTGGACCCTGCCTGCTCCCCTGATCCCCCTGAACACCCCACTACTCCCCCCATCAACTTCACAGACCCCACTTGCCCCACTCTCTCCTGTGGACCCTGTTTGCCTCTCCAATCTTTTCTCTGCAGATGCCTCCTGCTCCTTTAATCCCCACTGTGAATCCACCAATTCCCTCCCCAGAGACTGCTTGTCCCCCAATTCCCCCCAAGTCCCCCATCCTGACATACCTTAGATTGGGTGGCTATTTTAAAATAGATAACTTGCTAACTTCCCTGAATGGCTGTACATACCTTATGTAATAAAGTATATTCCAACATTTCTACCGTGTGATGGCACCAAATCTGAAACCTTTTTTGTTCCTATTTGTCTGACTATGTTATAGCTTACGTGGACATTTTAATCAGAAAATATCATCCTGGTTAAGTGGTTTCTGCCTACATATTGGTATTTAGTCAATTACATCTTTTAAAAAGAACAACATACATTGCCCTTTAATAGAAAATTCTATTATTTTCAACCTTTCACATATACCCCCCTTGACTGAAATGTGCGTATAGCCTGAGAAAAGTGTTTTTCAAACCACCTTTCCCTGATCCAAGTATTAGTTGAGGATCAATTCAGCGTAAGCAGAATAAAAAGGCTGTGTCTACACTGAAGACTGAAAAGTGAGGTAAATAGCCAATACTGAGCTTTACATTCCTGGGCTCTACTGCTTCTGGTCCCAGAGCTAGTTCTTTAAAACATCTCTACCTTGTCCTAGGAAGTAGTTGCGTGCCTTCAAGTCTGTTTGAAGTTGCATCTGACTGCCCAGTCGCAAGTAATCATTGTAAGTAAGTAACAGGGACAACCACAGAACAGCTGCACTACATCCATTCTCTATTTCATATTGGCACTCACTTGTTTAATGCTTACTTTGCCATTCAGTCCATCTGCCTACATAGGGAGAATCCTCAAGGGTCAATTAGGGCAACTTTATGGCTCCTTTGCTATGCCAGAGAAGTATAAAGGAGCCCTAGTGGGCAATCATCTGGCTCATTGATTTAAGAAGAGTTACTTTAGATTTATATTGCCCTAATGAGCTCAAAATCTGGCCCAGTGGCTTAAATTTCTGTGGTATAGATATTAAAAGAATTAAGTATCTGAAACTTCCTGTTTGTGAAAGGATCACTCAGATTTTTCATCTTGTAATCTATCCTCCTGTTGGCATCTTCCTTTTTCCCCCCCACCTGCTTCCTTTTACTCCTGCTCCATGTCCTTGTGTACTATCTGCACTGTCTGACTTTGAAGTGGAACATACTTTGTTAGCTAACTCCAGTTTGCCTCACAGCCAGCATCTCCACAACAAATTTTCTGCTCATCCTGATACCAATTAAGAGGCAAATTAAACTTATTAATGTAGTGCACTAAATCTTCTATCCCTGCTGAAATTCCAATTTATTGTTATCCTCTACCTTCATTAACTCCTCTCTGTCCTGGAAACAGATCAATCCCCTTGAGCCTTCATTTTGCCAAATAAAAGAAGCCAAACTCCTAGTCCTTTTTGTTATGGCTCTCCAGGCCTCCTATTCATCCTAGCAGCACTTCTTTTAACCTGTTCCAATCTGAATTAATCTTTTTTGACCATGAGTAACTGGAGCTGTGCACAGTATTCCTGATCAACTCTCACCAGTGCCTTGTAAAATGGCATTAATACTTTCCTATTTCCACTAGAGGTTATCTTGACTGGCATCACATTGCTCACTCATATACATTCCGTCTTCAAATAGTACACTGAGATTCCTTTTATCATCAATCATTTCTACCTGGTAACCACACAACTTACAATAAACATTGTTATTATTGCTATCCAAATGCATGATCTTGCCTTTTCTGCTATTGACTTCCTATTATCCCTTACGTTACACCAGTCTTTGAGGTCATCCTGGTCTTTCTGTATGACATTCTGATCTTTTCTACTAACTGTACCTTTGAGATTTTTTTCCATCACTAAATTCCATCAACATGCTCCTTTTGGAGCTTACTGAAAGGGGAAGTATCAACATGATACTTCCCCTTTCAGTAAGTTACTTACAATAAAGTCCTTGAGAACAATCCTACATAATCCAGCAAAAGGTATCTGCATATATATTGTAGAATTTAGACAGGTGTTTTATTTGGATACATTAGTGTCTATAATGTATATAAGATTTTGAACAGGAGAGGAGTACTGTTGTTTCAGAACATTTCATTTGGGCCTCATATTGAAACTATATTTTTAAGCAGTCAGAATACTCTTTGTACATGAAATGAGAAAGCATGTTTGATTTGAAAAATCAAATACAATAAAGCAGCCACCTTCCTAGATATGGATCTCCTCAATGTGTGCCTTCTTTGGGAAAAACAAAAACAAACAAACAAACCCTCAACTACAAGATGTTAGGCAGAAATGTAGCATTTGCCTAAACAGGCAAAATTCATCAAGGTTCTTCTTGTAGGTTCTAGGCAAATGTTTGCAGTAGTATTATGATAAACTGTGGGTATTTTCAGCAAGAGAAACACAAAAGATCCAGAAGCATTGGTGCGACTGTGTGGTTAGTTCTGTGCGATGTTCCTTCTTTACGGTTGCTTTTAGGGGGTGGGGAAAGACATATTAAGAAACTTTCCTCCATTTTGGAATGTAATTTTTCAAAAAGTGTCTCTAAAGGGAGCAAGCCTTGTCTATAACAATTTCTTCATTTCATATCACTCATGAAGGATGTATGAAGTAATATTCTTTTTGGTGTAATTTATACTTTTGAGACAAATTGATATTATTTGTACTGTTTGTGTCAGCAGTGCATCAGAGAAGAGATTCTGGTACATGGACTTGAATTTTCTTCCACACACATCCCATATCAAATGATTAAGATTTCCATTACCATCATTTCTAGCATCATTTTGGCCACAGGCAAGGTGAAAAAAAAAAAAAAATAGAGATGTGTAATGGAGCAAACATAATGCAAAATGACTGATATAACCTGATTCTTCACAGCATACTGCCTTCCAATAAGAAGTATTTAAATGCTTTTTCAACTAAAATAGCAATGAAATAAAGTGCTTTCCCCCCAAAAGAATATACGTGTCTCAATACTTTTGTTTGAGTAGAAAAAAACTGATTGCAAGGGAAATGGACAGAAAGAATCATGCAACTAATGGATTTTATAAAGTTCCTTGTGCAACGTCTTTGGAAGCTCAATTTCTATGTACCCTGTTTGACCTTAAAGCAGTCATCACCAAACAGTGGATCTTGATTCACTGATAGGTCTTGGAGTCTCTTGTGGTAGATTCTGGAGCTTCTTGAAGTTGATCCAGAGCTGTGGTGGGGGGTAGGCTGAGTGCCCACATTCATGCCTGCATGAGCCCCAGCCCAGCAGGTCAGTCTGTGGGGGAGGGAGGGGGCAGGGGCTAGATCAAGGCTCCCACACTATGGGACAATGCCACAGAGACAGAAGCAGCAGTAAGTTGAGTGGGGCCCCAGCTGGGTTGGACTTGTATACGCTGGGGAGGTGTGCCCCAAATATTTATTTCTGCCTCTACTTTGATCTGCTCCTCCTCCCACCGCGCAGACTTACCTACTGGGGGGGGGGGGGCACAGTATCACACTACACACCTTGGGTTGCTTTTAAATGCCAAAGTTTATCTCCTAAGTAAAAAGGTTGGAGACCACTGCCCTAAAAGGTCAGATTGTCAAAAAGTGGATGTTCAGAATGTTTCTGAACAGGAGGTTCCTTTAATGCATGTCTAGTTGAGGAATGAAAAAATCATTAATAACTTTTGAAAATGCAGTTCCCAACTCCTTATTTCTGACAAAATATATTGAGTCACAATTACAGGTTCTCTCTACTCTATAGTATTTACCTGAATAAAAGACAAGCCACAATAATTGGCTTCTATACCTGGAACATTATAACACATTTATACATTTTCCACAAACAGAAACTAATTATTAGAGTTCTGCCTTGATTTTGTTCCCCTCCACTGCTACAGGAAGGAAAATGAATCTGGGGGGTCAGATGCCTCCCTTGCCCTTTTCTCCCTGCCCCAACAAATTCTTCCCCCTTTAGCCGCTTCCCTACCTCCCCACCTTACTCTCAGACCCTGCTCTCCCTGAGCCCTGGGAAGTGAAGGGCAAGTTAGAAAGCACTGACTTTGAAATAAAATTCACTGTAACAATTTACATATAGGCACATTACTATGGGCACCCACAGACTTAGTTTATCCAGAACTGGTACATTTTACCATTTTTTAAAAATTGCTACAAGTTTTAGCACAGACACTCCATACACACACTTTTAAACAGTACTTTTGTACCTGCCTCTGTATAGTACAAACCGGGCATATATCTACACATGCTGTTAATTTGAAGCAATAAACTTCAGCTTCAGCACTTATCATGTCAGAGATTATTGCTCCCAGGTATGCTGTTTGAATGTGTGCCAGGAACCACAGCATGTTGAGCCAGGTCAGAGTGGCCCTGGCTAGCAAGAGGCATGGGGATCAGACTTGCCAGCCCACAGGTGCTCTGACTCAGTTCAATGTACTGTGAAGGGGCTGGCTGGGACACAAGGGTGCTCCAGTGTGGGCACCAGGCAGCCCCTGCACTGAAGCACCCTTGTACCCCAGCTATCCATGTCAGCATCTACATGTGCTGCCATGTATGAAAAACTCCACAAAAGTGTATATACAAGTACTACCCTGCTGTAGAGTTTTGTAGATTCCTGCAGCCTAATAGGGCCACACGCATAGACACGGAGATGTTTACTGAGGAGCTAACTAGGCAACTCCACAGCAAACATCTTGTGTAGACATACCCACTATGCAGGATATTAGTCCAAAGCCAAAAGGCTCATAATTTACCATATAGTCCACTGAGTTGAGTCCCAGCAGAGTCAACAGCATTTTAAGCCATGGTGACCTCACAACTCGCACTCCTCAGCATGTGTGTGTACTCCAGATATCCTACATAAAGGATCCATGTGCTAATTAGTCCCCCATCCATAACTGAAACTGGGTGTTCTTGTCATCATGAGTCCTGGGATCCTTTGAAAACTTATATGTAGATGAGACACTCAACCGGATCAGGCTTCACTTCATGGAGGGCCAGAGGGGGTAACAGAGGGATTCTGGGCAAACTCTTTGGGGCACCATTTGGTGATGTTTTCCAGACATTTAAGTCTGGTGAAGAAAAGACATGGCACTGAGGGAAAACAAATGTAATGGGCACTACAATGCATATTAATCAGATGGGGGTGCACTAACCTGTCCCTGAAGTAGATTCTTATCAGTACATTTGCCAAATTTTGGCTGTGTTTTAGTCATGCTCAGTGTTGACTGGATTTAATCAACTTTATATTTGGTTTCCATGACTGAACACATGCTACTTTTGGCAACAGTTTAATGGCAGACAGTATATTTAATGAGGTCTCATTTTATGCAAACGTAAGATGAGAAGCTTTTCTCTCCCCAGCGCCCAGTGGCCCACGTAAGTAATCCCTGATCAGTGACTATCCAACCTCTTCTTCAACACCTCTAGTGATAAGAATCCAAAAGTACCCAGGAGAACTTTTACAATCTTTTCTCCAATACCTGATGAAGGGTGATTGTGCCCAAAAGCTTGCAATTAAAAGAATGGGGTTTTTTTTCAAAAATCTTGTTAGTCTAATAAAAGATATCATCTCTACTACAAGTACCAATTGCCTTTTCCTCTAGACCGATGGCTACAACCTGGATATTAGGCACTCTGGGCACCTATACATGAGCAGCAAAGTTGCTCTGATGCACTGTAATTATAGCACATCGGAGCAGACTCGATTTAATCAAGTCTACTGAAGCATGGTAATTATCATGCTCCAGACTCCAGCATCTCATGTATCAGCACCTTGCACTTAAAAATAGTGGTGGGGGTGCTGTAACTAAAGCTTTAATGAGCTTTAGTTAAAGCACCCCCTCTGCCATTTTTAAGTGCAAGGACACTGATACACAAGACACCAGAGCCTGCTGGAGCACAGTAATTACCATGCCCCAGCAGACTCAATTAATTGAGACTGCTCTGACATGACATAATTCCAGCTCGTTGGAGCAGCATCACTACTCACGTAAAGGCACCCTCTGCCACTGCCTACCTGTTCTAATAGTGAGAAAGTACTATCAGATATCCAAATAAAAACTTACTTGAAGGATGCCATAAAGAAGAGGGAAAGCATGTTTTTGCTCTTGCTGCAGAGAACATGTGGACCAATCGTTTGAAGTTGCATGAAAGTATTTGAAGACTGCTATCATGTCCCCTTTTAAGTGCCTTTTCCACAAGCTGAAAATGCCTAGCTCTTTCAGCCTCTCCTCACATGACTTGTTTTCCAAGCCCTTGATTAATCTTTGTTGCCCACTTCTGGACCCCCTCTAATCTTCTCCACAACCTTTTAAAAATGTGGAGCGCTCATCTGCATACAGTGATGAGGCCTAACCAATACTGAGTAGAAATGTATCATTCACCTCTCATATGTTACACCTATTGTTTCAATTGCTGCAGTCCAAAAAAGCATTCGCCTTTGTTGTGGCTGCACCACACTGCAGACTCGTATTCAGTCTGTGATGTCAAGGTTCCCAAATCCTTTTCAATAGTACTGCCAGGTGTCACAGGTTTTATATTTGTAGTTTTTTATTTTTCCTCCCAAGGTGCAACACCTTGCATTTGTCTGTATTGAACTTTATCCTGTTAACTCTAGCCCAACATTCCAGTTGGCCGAGATACTTCTGAATTGCACTCACATTCTCCAACAAATTCAAAATCCTTCCCAGTGTCATGTCATCTGCAAACTTGTTCAAGCAGCTTTCTTTGCTAGCATCCAAATCATTAATAAACAAGTAGAACAGCACTGGGCCCAGGATAGATCTCTGTGGTACTCTACTTGAAACTTTCTGCAATCTTGACATGGGCCCATTAATAAGTACCCTTTGCTTACAGCAGTGGTCTCCAAACCTTTTTAAAAAGGCAATCACTTTTTTAATTAAAAAGAAAGCAAAGGTCTATTGCACTCCCCTCCCCCCCACACACACACACAGGTCAGTCTGTGGGGAAGGAAGGGGTGGGATGGGGGGCAGATCTAGGCAGAGGGAAAATAAATTATTGGAGGCTGGCTGCACCCCCCCCAGCAGGTAAGTCTGTGGGGGAAGGGCTTTGAGGCAGGCAGATTGAGGCCCCAGCCATGAGGGAGGAAGCGGGGCACAGGAAGAAGCAGGGGCTGCAGTGGGTGGGGCCCTGGCCAGACTGGGTGGTAGGACAAAAAGAGGCCTGGGGGGCACATGCCCCCTAGGCCTCTGCTTGTCCCCCACTCTCCCCAGCCGTTGATCCTACCTCTGTCTTGCTCCCTCCCTCACCACTGGAGCCTCCATTTCCCCTGCCCCACCCCTCCGGTGGCGAGAGATGGAGCAAGGCTGGAGCGTGGGAAGGCCCTGCACAGATGGGGTGCACAACAGTCACAAGCCACTTGTCTGGGGGCACTTGGGGGGGGGAACCACACCCCCTCAGGAGAGCACAGGAGGCGTATGCCCCCAGATTTGAATGCTTAGTGGGCCAGGGTTGGCATTGGGCTCTTCCTCGGGGTTTGCCTGAGCTGTGCCACAAGCTGAGGCCTGTTTGTGCTGCAGGCCCCAGCTGCACTGCATGCTGGATAAAAGACACCACTGCCGAGTACCACCACTGTCCCACTGCTGCTTTATTGCTCTGAGCTGCTGGTCCTGAACTGGGGGCAGCTCGTGTCAGCCGCACAGCACTGGGGATGGAGGTGAGACTGGGATGGGGCAGCTGCCCAGGAGCGGCAGCAGACAAAATTCACAATAAATTCACCAGAGCCCATCCAACCTACCCTTTCAGTGCCACCACTCCTTGGTCCAAGCTGCCACTCCCGGGGCATAGAGGGGGAATTGACCCACTCACCTGGCTGGGCCCAGGTATGGCTCTACCCAGGCATGTGGGTCCTGCTGCTCCTACCTCCTGGACTACATCCTGGCCACTCTCCATATGCATCCCACCACTTCCAATCACAAAGACTCTAACAGTCCAAACCAGTCTGGGGAAGCTAGAACCCCCAGACTGAGATGGACCGTCAGGGGGTCCCTGATTGACTGGTCAATCGTGCTCAACTGGTTGGTGGCCACTGGCTTAACAGCTATTGAGCCAGTGATCTATCCACCTTGTGGTAGTTTTATCTAGCCCACATTTCTCCAATTTGTTTATGAGAAGGTCATGCAGGACTCTGTCAAAAGCCTTGCTGAATTCGAGATGCACTATATCTACAGCATTCCCTTCATCCACCCAAGCAGTTACTTTGTCAAAGAAGGAGATCAAGTTAGCTTGCCACTTCATTTTTAATAAATCCATTTCGGCTGCTTGCGATCAGGCTTTCCTCCTCCAGACCCAACAAAATCCCCCTGACCATCTCTTTTGTTAGCTCATCCCTCATCTTTTCTGGCAAACATACTTATAAAACCTTTTCTTGTTATCTTTAACTTCTTTTGCCAGGTGCAGCTCATTCTTTTTCTTCAACTTCCTGATTTTTGTTCCCACAGGCTGTTATTTTCTGGTATGCTTCCTTCATGACCTGCCCATTCTTCCATTGCCTGTATGCTTTCTTTTTCATTTGAGGCATTTTAGAAGCTCTTCATGAATCCACACTGATCTTTTGCCATTCTTACTCTGCTTCCATCATGCTGGGACAGTTTCTTCTTGGGCTTCTAATACTATGGCCTTTAAAAGCTCCCAGCCCTCCTGGGCATCTTCATCCTTCAGGTGATCTTCCCATGACACGATGCCTATCGACTCCTTGAGTTAGATAAAATCCCCCTTTTTTTGCAATCTAGTATCCTAATTCTGCTGACATCATGCTTTCCCCATGTCAAGATGACCTGGAATTCTATTGCATTCTCATTGCTTCCTCCCAAGTAACTCGTCACACCAACAGAGTTGAATAATCCCATTCAATTTAGCCTGATTATTCACATGCCTTAGAAGTATCTTACTAAATTGGAATCAAAAGGATAAAGCACACTTCCTTCCTATTCCCCTTTTATGTAAATTTAATATACTCATTTAAACTGAAAAAAAATTACCAGAAGGCTCATCAATTAAAGCTTAGGGTAGTACAGAAATAGAAAAATCCACTGTTGCCTACAAAGTCACCAGAAATTGAAAATGGAATAAAATAGAATCTAAAATTAGGAAGGTTTAAGAAGGTGTCAGGATGTTTTGCCCTTTGTTCAATCAAACCCCTTCAAGAAATTATGTTTATATCTTTGCTCAGAGTAGTAAAAGGATGGATGCAAATCAACAGACAATCCCAAATGCAATTTGAATAGTGTACCAAGTGCTGGCAGCAATGTGCAAAATTGTTTTTAAAAAGTCAGTTAATTAAGCCATTGAATAATAGACCTTGTGTGTTCATGTAACTTAATAACATTTTCATTTAAAATATTTTATTAAGCATCCTTTGTGTTCATTTGCATTCTAGGACTTCAAAGAAAATGACAATGGCAATGTTTTCTCTAAATGATTCTTGCCTGTTATGACTTATTGTAGTCTCTCTTTTAGTCTCTGCTTACAATAAGGCCAATTTCTATGAAGGTAATAAAAAGAAATGATATGGGACTTACTCTCATCCTCCTGAGATATTTCTTCTCCCCAGACAACAACACTGAGACTTCAGAAAATGCAACTCTCTGCTTATTTTTATGTGGCGACTACTATCATAGTCATTTTAATGCAATCACATTATTTACCATCTGTTCTTTATTTAGCCAAAATAGATTTTCTACATGGTTCATTTGGACACTTGAGACAAATAAGCTATTTATTCTTGTCAGTTTAATGTTTCAGCTACTAGAATTTTAAAAAGAAAGTCTTTTTCCCAAGAAAATGTGTTCTCAGATATTCTCTGATGCAATATATTTTTGAATAATGGCATCTTACTTTATTGTCCACCTTTAAAGAGGGAATTACTTATGTTCCATATTCTTTTTCAGGGTCTTAGATCATAATGCCTAGAGCTATAGACATTCAATACTGTTTTTCCAAATTAACTCTGACACTTTTTCTAGTTGACAAGTATCCTAGATATGCTAATATTAAAAGATAGCCATTAGCTGCCCAGAAAGAAAAATCTGACAATGGACTACCAACAAACTGTGAGAAAAATCTTTTCGTAAAACTATTTGCAAGACATGGAGAGTGGAAAGAATAGGATACAAATAAAAAAGCTTTAATCTGCAACCATTACATTCCTCCCAGATTTTTCAGAACTCCAGACCTGAAGGGATTCTTATGAAAATCACTTAGTCCAAGACTCTGCAGAATCAAGCATTCTTAAAAAGGTAGAAGCAGTTTTATTTGGCCAGCAATCATATATGCCTCTCTATAGTGGTTTTACAAAGCCCAATATGGAACGATCCATTCCCTGAAAAACTTAAAGTCTAAATACAGCTAACAGGATGAAGGACATAGAACAATGGTTAGAAGTGGCAGCAAAGTAAATTTAGACTGGATATCTGGAAAAACTTCTTCACTGTTAGATGACAGTGAAATAGACTGGCTTGGGAAGTTGTGGACTCTTCATTACTGCAGATGTTCAAGAAGAGGTTGGACAGCCACTGATTGGGGACAATCTAACTATATCTGTGTTCTACCACAGGTATTTCCCATGATTCTAGGCTTTTCTGGTTGCTCCTCCCCCCCCCCCCCCCTTTTTTTTTTTTTTTTTTTGCTATTTGTGTCAGGATGTTTCTAAGCCTCTCCAGAAGAACTGGATGTTGGCTACAGCTAATGCTGGGGACTTCAACTGGGGCATGCCAACTCTCCTGCTAGGAGCAAAACTGGAGTTTCCTGGCTAGAGAGCCTTGGCCCCCTGCTCAGGGTCAAACCAATCACCATATCTGGGAATCAAGAAGTAATTTTATCCTATAGTTAGACTGCTTAGAGCTACAGAAAAAGGCAGAACCCCTCCACAGAAGAGGGTGTAGCCATGTGTCCAAGACCTCTTGAGCATATACCGGCAACCTTTTATAGAATTAGGACATTATCTACTCTTGTTCCCCTTCCTTACCTGTTAGGCCATTAGGTCTATGTTGCATCAGGGTTGGAGGCAGTCTCATGTAGAGTTTAGAAAATGGTTTGTATGGGGTTGTTAGGATAGGGATGGTCCTGGCTCAGGAGGGGGGGTTGGACTCGATGACCTCTCAAGTACCTTTCAGCTCTACTTCATACAGGTGAATATCATACATATTTTAGAAGGTGGGAATGAAAGTTAATCAAAATTATGCTAAAATGACTTGTTTAAGGTCCCACAAAAAGTTTATGGCATGGCAAGAAACCGCATCTGGATTACCTGAGTTCTATGCCACTGCCCGAATGACAAGACTTTTCTTCTTTTGCAGTACAATTTCTTGGAATGATGGAATTCTAAACATGTCAGTTCCTTGCTAGTTTTCCACACGAGTGTAATGAAGAGGGGTTACTCAAGTACCAGCCTTAGGCACTGACTTGGGACAGATGCAAATATAGAAGCCATCATTGCTGCTGTTCCAGGAAGTGAGCTGCTGCTGGCAGCTTAGCTCCAATCAAACACCCAAGGCATAAAACTGCCTTATCTTGCCTTTGGTTTACAGCATATTGTGACTGATAAATTCACATTCCTCCAACCCTACCATTGGTTTTGTTTATATCCATGCTAATCAGAGTCAACATAAAATTACGAGAATATTAAAAAACTGTAAGTGACCATTCATGAAAATTAGTGCCTTATTTTCTTCCCATAGGAAGTCCCCAGTCTAGCCTCTTGGCTGTTTTGAAACTTGATCTAAACAGGTCACACTTTCATTATTTAAGGACTATTTATATTCATTCGTACAATTATATGCCAAGGAGAATTGTAGTAGACTATTCATTCATTTAACGAATTCATTTAAGGAGTCTTCCTATTGTCCATAAGCTTAGTCTATATTTGTACCAGCTGTGAGTCATCATCAGCAGCAGTAGTCCCTCTATATGAGGAGGACAGTCTTCCAATACATATGGGAGTCAATCAGTGAATCTGGGGGTGTCTGAGAAGGCCAATCCGAGATCTGCATGTTCAGCTGCAGACGTGGCAAATAGTTCTGAGAAGGAAAGGATCCCGATAATGTTAGGTCATAGCTCTTTTCCTTTGTCCCTCTCATCTACTCACCTCCACAATGAGACAAGGTTGCTCAAAGTGATCAACACCACAACACAGCACTATTAGGTCAATTCAATGTTCAAGTCTTCCAGGTTTTGATGTTAAATAACCCACTTCTCCAGATTGGCCTTCAGGATCCCCACTTTTGCCCACCATTAGGGAAGTGACCTTCTATAAGTTGTGGGTATATGACATGTTGTTTGCCAGGCATGCATATGACATATCCTTTCAAACAAAACTGGTACTTTATAAACAGTTTCAATGCTAGTAGTGTTTGTTTGAGCCAGAATGCTGACATTCATTCTTGTCCTTCCAGATGATGTGGAAGATTTCTCAAAGACATTGCTGATGGTAATTTTCCAAAGCTTCCAGGCATTTCATCATCTATGAGGGCATCTACATGTCACCCTACAGCGATGTAGTGACACACTACGTTGCTATACAGCATGCTATGGTGATGTAGAAATCACGTGTCTACATGTGATCAGCAGCTATGGGGATGTAGCAGCAAAATCTAGTCACCCATACTGCGCTGTGCTTTAGTACTTGCAAGAGTACCAAAAGGAAATACTAAAGCATGGCACCATAGCAACATCACCATATGATGAAATGTAAACATGCCCACTATATACTTATTGAGTAAGTTGGCTACCCAGATAAGGGAAATGCTCAACATTCTCCAAAGATTGTCCTCTGCTTGCAGTATGCGGAGGAGAAGCTGGTTGGCTTGGGCTGTTTGGAAATTTTCATGAAGTTGAAAGCGAGTCCAAGAAACTTGTACATTTCAAAGAAGCAGTCAGAAATGATCTGGAGCTCTTCAATTAAGTGGGGACACATGACACAATCATCAGCATACTGAAGATCATGAATGCAAGTGTTCTTTATCTTGTATTTGGGACATAAATGGTTGATGTTAAAGAGACTCATTCACATAATACTGAATGCTGACTTCAGATGGAAATCTATCAGCAGAAACGTGAAACAGACGAAGAAGAATATGGGCATAATCACACATCCTTGCTCAACTCCAGTTCTAATAATGAAGGGAGCATTTCCAAGCCATTGCTTAGGAAGCTCGCTCTCACATTGTCATGAAGGAGTCTGATGAAAGTTACAAATTAACCAGTATCCGTATCTCATTAAACACTTTCATAGGGCCTCTCTTTTGATTGAATGAAGATTTCAGTTGCATCAGTGAAGGCAAGGTAAAGATCTAGGTGTTGCTCATGGCACTTCTCCTGCAGCTGATTAACAACAAAAACCATGTTTATTTTACCTCTGAATGATCTGAAACCACACTTGAACTTAGAATCTCCTCAGTGAGAAAGGTGAGTCTATTGAGTAGGATTTGGGGACACATCTTCCCAGTGACGAACAGGAATACAATACCATAATTACTGCATCTGTTCCGTCTCCCTTCTTGACTATAATACAGTTTTTAACATTCCACAGATCACTGGAAATCTGTTTGTGTTTCCTGATTTTTATAACAGCAACGTACAGTTAGTGCGAAAGCTTCTTTCCACCTTGCATATAAATTTCACCTGATATTCTATCAGGACCGCTCTATTATTTTCCATCTGCTTAATGGTCTTCAAGGCGTCTTCAAGGTAGTCCTTAGTGCAGTGTTGTGGAATGACAGATGGCATTTTTCAATGTTAGAGTCTTCATTCAGGAGCTATTAAAAGTGCTCCTTCCAACCTGTGTTAATGGCAGAGATGTCTTAAAGAGTGTTACTGCATCCTTGGGCCTCAGGGGGACAAACTTCTTGTGTGCTGAGCTCAGACAGATTTTGCTGTGCTGAAGAAACTACACAACATAAGTATTAGCAAACTTGAATGTCTTTTGCTTTGTCCTCCCACCACTTGTTCTTTCACTCTCAAATCTTCCTCTGGGTCTAGGCTTTAATGAAGCAATAAACTGCTTTTGTTTGGAGATGATGTCATTCTGCCAAGCTTTGAAGGCTCTCCTTTTTCTGTCAACAAGAGTGATAGGAAAATTCAAGTTCTCAAACTAATCTTGAAGCTTTGGTGGAGAAGCCTAAGGATTCTTCACATACCTCATGGATGCCTTTCTTGACTGATCAGTATCAAGATCATCAGGGAGGCCGGAAAGTTTCTCAGCGATACTACTGGAGATAACCACTTTTAGCAGTGGTATTTCAAACACTCAATATTGAACCTCTTTTTAAATAGTTGCTTTCATTAACGTAATTAAGGTGATGCAAGTGGACATGAGCGTCCATAGCAAACAATGATCTATCCAACAGCTGTCTGTGCTGGGCATAACTCTGGTGATAAGGCCATAAGAATTGACATTTACTGGGTCAGACCACAGGTCCATCTAGTTTACATCATGCATCACAGTTGCAGAGTGGATGTTGAAAGGGAGAGAAAGAATTGGCTATGACCAGGGCTTTTTCCACTGTTCCTCCCCCCCCCCACCCCCACACACACACTTTTAAGGTCTAGGAAGTTCTAATTCAGCAGCTGTATCCCTAACTCCTATGTTCAATAACTACTGATAACCCTTTCCTCCAAGAATTTGTACAATCCCTTTTTGAATCTCACTAAAGCAGTCAGCTAACAACTTCTGGTGGCAATGAGTTTCACACTTTAATTGCATGTAATTGTAAAAAAAAGAACTTTCTTTTGTTAGTTTTAAATTTACTACCTACTGTTTTCATTTTCTGACACCTCATCTTGTATTGAGAGAATAATAAATCCCTATTTACTTCCTCTGCCATTCTGTAAACTCTTGCCATGTCTCTCCTCCAATCTCTTTTCTAAACTGAATTGGCGTAGCCTCTTTAGTCTCTCCTCATATCCCACACCTTCTATACCATGCATGCAGCAATACAAATGCTGTGAAGTTCCTGGGCACATACTATCATGTAATCAATCAGATGGCAGTGTTTTGAATATTTCCTGTACCTTGGAAGCCATTTCTTACAAAAAGCTGACATTGATGAAGAAATCCAACATTGCCTCAAATAAGCAAGTGCAAGCAGCCTTTGGATGTGCGAGGAAACAGGTGTTTGAAGATCATGACAGATTCATAACCAAGCTCATGCCTTATAAAGCATTACTCTACAAAGCATTACTCCTTACTGTACAAAGCCAAGACATGGACAACATATACAAGACACCTCAAGTTGCTGGAGAAGTACTATCAATACTTCATGTAAAAATCCTTCAGATCTAGTGGGAAGACAGGCACACCACTGGTAGCGTCCCCTTGCAAGCAAATACCATGAGCATCGAGGCAATGACCATTTTATAATCAACTTCAGTGGGCTGGCCATGTCATCAGATGTCTGAGTCCAGAGTCCCAAAGCAAGCTTTATTCTCCCAGCTCAGTCAAGGCATATGCTTAAGAGAAGAGCAGAGAAAAAACCCTTCAAGGACATCCTCAAAGATAACTTGAAAAATGCAACACTGATATCAATTCATGGGAGACTATCACCCAGGGCTGCCCCAAATGGAGCAAGAATCTGCTGCAAGGATCTGAGAACTCTGAAACCTCACAATAACAGCACAAAGACAAAAAAGTGGGAGCAAAAGAAACAGGGTGCTGTAGACAAAACCAAGAATCCAAGGCCACCCAGCCCAACTGGAAACGTGTGCCTAAGTTGCACATCAATCCTGGATTGGCCTTTTCAGTCCGCTTTGGACTCACAGATAAGGCAATCATGGAAAACAATCATCCTTGACTGCAAAGGACTGCCAGTGATAATGATCCATGATATCTTCCATTTGTTGCTTTGGTGAACTAAGGAATTTGTAAAGAAGTGATCATGTACCAAACACTTAGGAGAAGAATGCCATGTGAGTTAACTTTCTCCACCCCTTCCTTCCATAGCTCAGAATCCCCACCCACTCTAGCATTAAAAACACCAAGAAGAATTATCTTATCTTCTTTGGGGACAGATGAATCGAGCTGGTCAAATTTAGAAAAGATTTTGTTTTTGTTTCATCATCTGCATCAAGGGTTGAGGCATATGCACTAATGACTATTGCATGTTGTAGGTTGGTCAGTTGAAAATGAAGGGTCACAAGATGCTTGTTGGTGCCAGCTGGATATTCTAGTATGTGAGTAACAATCTTGGTCTTGATAACAAAACTAATACCATGAATTTTTCATCTTGTATCTGTCTTTTTCATCTTTTCTTTTACAAAAAAAGATGTAGCCACCACCATGCTCTGTGAGGTGCCCCTCACCTATGCATCTGATCCAAATGTAGCAATGTCAATTTCAAAGTGAGCAAGTTCTCTGGCCATAACTGCTGTCCTTTTTTTTCCAGTTGGTCACTTTTAAAGTTGTCTATCAGGGTGTAGGCAGTCCAAGTTGTGAACTTCATTACTTCATTTGGACCATAAAGAGTGAGGTTTTAAAGTCAGGTGAGATGCAACAGACTACATTTAGGACACCTTTTCCAGCCCCCTCTCCATAGTGGGTGAGCATGCTAGATCATTAGCCCCTGTTACCAACTGCCCATTACCACAGGAACTGCTATTAAAGGAAAATGCCTGTACTTACTGTAACAGGATTCACCTCTCCACCCCATCATCACCAGTCACACTTTCACCATTATTATTATACTTTCAAAAGATGCCTCCAGAGAACCACTAGGTTCTAGATGCACTGTGCTGCACCATTTTTTCAGGGTTCTTACCCCTACACCCTGCCTCTCAGGACTATGACAGCCTGATAACCATTTGTTGGGCCTCTGTAGCCCACCAATCCAGCCCAATAATTTAGACACCTCTCCTTAGTGGCCTCCTTTCTTCCCTTTCAGCCACTTCTATGCAGCTTAAATAACAAATGTAAAGCCAAACAGAAACAATCAATTCTTGTCTAGGATGCCTTTCTCTAAGCTCTCACCCCAAGCTTGTCCTCCACTCTGCTGGCTTCTCCCACTTTGGGAACTGTGAGCTGACTCAGGAGGTTTCAGTCTCCCATATTGCTCTCCCACTCAGCACAGGAAGCTCCTTCAACTAGCATGGCAGGGTCAGTCTTCAGTTCCCCTGCACTGCGGCAGCATCCCATTACAACAGGTTCTTTTAACAAGGGAATGCCATTGTGCAACCACACAATACTTCCTGGGAAGAGGAACTGAATACAATGGTAAGTTAAATATCTGTGAATAGGTATCTAGTCATTCAGACTGAGGAGTCAAAGGCACCTGTGGTGCTGCCTATGACCTTGTTTAAAAAAAAAAAAAAAAAGTGTTTGTGTTATATATTGTACATGTACAACATGTACCATTACACTGTAATGGAGTGTGGTGGTTACCCATCTTCCATGGGATTCTAGATTGTAAATTTAGCTTAGGTCTGTTTACCTGGGAGGGAAATTTTTCTGTCTACAATACATGTTACAAAGCAGACACCCAAACAGACAGCTGATAGCTTTGTGATTTTTGAGGTGCAGATCTCCATGATTTCCATTTAGTAGAATCATTTATTTGTTTAGCGCTATCACAAGACTGAAATTATATAGGAAACATGGTTTTCAATATCAAAATAAAATCTTGTACTATTCACATCATTTAATCACAAGAATTAAATAAACTGTAAGCTATGACTAAGTCACATTTCAACTTCCATCCATAATTTCTTGATATTTAGTCATATTCATATTTATTACCAGTCAATTCATACCAGAATGCTGCTGGGGATGATATAGTGCATATTTGTGTGTGCATGTATATGCAGGCGACTTTTCCTGCCTATTCCTGTCATACAGAAGCTCAACAGTTAGAAAACTCTATCAGGAGCCCACTGAAGTCACGGGAAAACTCATCTTTCACGTTATAATAGGCTCTTGGTCAAATCACAGTCCTCAGAGTGAATGTAAATTACAGGAGGCTGCACCCTGCTAAAAGCCTCAGTCTTTTCTTTCCATAGTAAATCTGGATAATGAAGTAAGAAAAAAGGCAGGGCCACAGTAGATCGTGGTGCAAGATGAGCTTCTGCTGCATGCCCAGGAATACTGGAAAGGGTTGTGGTTCTGAGAGAGATTAAAAGCACCCCTTCCGGGGGTAGGGTATTTGCTTGGTTCTTCAAACAAGCTTATTTCTACCAGGTACATTTGATCCTCCGTTACAATAAAAAACATGCATCTTATACCTTCTACTTGTCTGCACTCATTAGAGATCACCTTGGATAACTGCATCTTAAGTTTATTTAACAATGGCAGTATGGCAGATTTCTTAATGTCAAATTTAGACCAGAAATAAGCAAAGGCCATTAGACCATCATTCCATGAAGCAATCCTCCTTTAGGCAAGGTCTGAATTTGGCCCTTAATGTTGGGCTCTGGAGCTCTGAATATGAATCAATCACATGCTCAGATTTCTTTTATTGAGATACCAAAGCTGTAACCCAATAATTATTTTAATCCGAGTCCTATTAATTTAGCGGAGTGATGATGCATTTAATATTGGAATTTATGGGGGGGAGGGGCAGAGAGAGAGACAAAGAATTTAAATATATTTTGGTGACCAATATTATATGTTAGTTCATTATATTGTCTAGTATCAGTTAGGTGTTTCCCAGACAAGGGAAGAGGATTGGGCCCTACCCAAAAGGTGGTGTCAGTTTGAGGTTATATAGAAAAGTAAAACTAAAAGTACACCTGATGGTTACTAAATTTGTTTTTAATAAAACTACGTAGCTCACTGCATGTCACTGAGGACCCCGACCACAAATCTGACATCTCTTGCCCAAGTTTCACTATTCCTCCTTTAATTCCAATAGAGTAGCATTTTCTTTCTGCATCTTAAAAATGACTGAAATGCTTGCATAGCCTTTGTTCTGTTGCAGTCATCCATTCTCCTGAACAAGGTCTGCAAAATGGATTACAGTGACAATAGGCAAAGCAGAGATGTACTTTTCAAGCAGTTGGTACATAGCTTATTTATCCATAATCAAACCTGTATATATCAGAAAGAAGAGAATGATAAATTGCACAATAACAGTATTACTATGCTGGCTATTTGAACCATGTTGTTGTTGTCCAGTAGTCTGAGAACTGGAATTAAAATTTCTGAGCGCTTCTGAATGATGAAGTGGAAAAAGAGAGACTCAGTGATGTGCTAACGTGTCTCGGCATTGGTCTTTGGGAATACTTCCATAGAGTGTTTACATTTGGGGATGTTTCAGTATCCATTGCAACACTGATTAATTTATTAATGAATTAATCACTCTACTAACCAAGTATTAGCCATAATAAAATGCAGTCGCAAAGCTCTCTCTCGTGTGGATGACCTCTATCTGACGCAGGAAGTCTGTGGACTGATAAGAGGGAAAGCGCAGCTCGACCTCATACTGGCAGCCAGGGATGACCTAATTGGCAACCTAACAATCGAAGGGAAGCTGGGTGACAGTGATCATGAACTGATCACCTTCACCATCTGCCATAAAGCTGGCAAGTCAGTCAGTTGTATAGAAGTCCTCAACTTCAGGAAAGCTGACTTTGACAAGCTAAGGAGGCTTGTCAGAGAGGCCCTAAAAGGTCACACCCTGATGGAGAGGGGAGTTCAGGATGAGTGGCTGCTCCTCAAGGGAGCAATCCTGGATGCACAAAGTCCATCCCGTCTCAGAGGAAAGGTAGCAAAAGGGCATAGCAGCCCCCTTGGCTCTCCAGGGAACTGGTGGACCTCCTGTGTCTTAAAAGGGAGACCTATAAAGGATAGAGGAGTGGAACTGCTACCAAGGAGGAATACTCTGCTTTAGTCCAGACTTGCAGAGAGCAGATCAGGAAAGCCAAGGCTGCGATGGAACTCCAGCTAGCTACAAATATCAAGGAAAATAAAAAGTCCTTTTTTAGATATGTGGGAAGCTAAAGGAAAAAGGAAGGGCAACATTGGACCCCTGCTAAACCAGATGCAGCAACCGAAAACTGACGTCCAGGAAAAAGCGAACTTGCTAAATGGGTTCTTTGCATCTGTTTTTCATCAGCCCCATGGGACAGCCCTGACCACTATGGGTCAGGGAGGCTCAAGCGAGGGAGCTTCCTTGCCCTCCATCGAAGCTGACCTCATGAAGGAACACCGACAGGCTGTATACCTTCAAGTCAGCCAGCCCTGATGGGCTACACCCAAGGGTACTCAGTGAGCTGGTTAGCATCATAGCTCAGCCCCTGGCACGGATCTTTGAGAGCTCTTGACGCTCTGGTGAAGTGCCCGATGATTGGAAGAGGGCCAGCGTCATGCCTATCTTCAAGAAAGGAAGGAAAGTAGATCCAGCAAACTACAGGCCCATCAGCCTGACAGCTATCCTGAGGAAGGTCTTGGAAAAGATCATCAAGGAGGCCATCCTTAACAGACTAGCTGAAGGCAATATCCTGAGGGATACCCCGCATGGTTTTGTTATGGGTAGGTCTTGCTTAAACCAATCCCATTTTCTTTTATGACCAGGTGACTTATCACCTGGACAAGGGGGAAAGAGATTGACGTCATATACTTCGACTTTAAAAAAAAGCCTTCGATCTGGTATCCCACAATCACCTCTTGGCTAACTGCAGCCTTGACATCACCACGATCCACTAGCTGGTTCCACAGTAGGACCCAGAGGATGGTGGTCAATGGGAGTCAATTGTCTTGGTGCGCTGTGACCAGTGGGGTCCCACAAGGCTCTGTCCTAGGGCCTATACTGTTTAACATCTTCAATGATGTGAACACTGGCATCAGAAGCAGGCTGGCCAAGATCGCCGACAACACCAAACTCTGGGGTAAAGCATCTACACCTGAGGACAGGAGGGTGATTCAGGCGGATCTGGACAGACTCATGGAATGGGTGGACGAGAACCTGATGAGGTTTAACATCGAAAAATGCAAGGTTCTCCACCTTAGGAGGAAAAACCCGCAGCATCCTTATAGGCTCGGTAGTGCCATGCTGGTTAGCACTACAGATGAAAGGGACTTGGGGGTCATGGATGATCACAAAATGAACATGAGCCTTCAGTGTGATGCTGCAGCTAGTAAAGTGAGCAAAATGCTGGCTTGCATCCATACAGGTTTCTCAAGCAGATCCTGGGACATCATTCTCCTGTTGTACTCGGCCTTGGTGAGGCTGCAGCGGGAGTACTGCATCCAGTTTTGGGCTCCGCAATTCAAAAAGGGTGTGGAGGAGCTTGAGAGGGTTCAGATGAGAGCCCCGCACATGATCAGAGGTCAGAAAAACAGACCTTACGACAACAGGCTGAGAGGCATGGGGCTCTTCAGCCTGGAAAAGTGCAGGGTCAGCAGTGATCTGGTGGCCACCTGTAAGTTTATCAGGAGTGCTCATCAGAATCTGGGGAAACAACTGTTCACCAGAGCCCCCCAAAGGATGACAAGATCGAATGGTCACAAGCTCCACTGTGACCGGTTCAGGCTGTACATAAGGAAGAACTTCTTTACTGCCTGGGCCCCCAAGGTTTGGAATAGACTGCCGCCGGAGGTGGTTCAAGCACCCACTCTGAACACTTTCAAAACACATTTGGATATTTATCTTGCTGGGATCCTATGATCCTTGCTGACTTCCTGCCCCTGGGGCAGGGGGCTGGACTCAGTGATCCTCTGGGGTCCCTTCCAGCCCAAATGTCTATGAAATCTATGAAGATAGCAGTCCCTTTTTTAACCCAGGTTTTTGATCATGTTTTCCAGTTGCATAACTATATTAATTTAGGGTTGTTAGGATATTAAAAAACCATCCCTGAAAAATGCAGTTATATCTTTAGAATTCCAGATTTGGATGCAGCAATATTGGTATAGTTTATTCATATTTCTATGCAGAAACAGCAAATATTATCAGTATTACTGTATCCACACCTGGGGAGGTGAGAAAGTAAGGGTAGTATTCCCTTTAGTTACTCCCTGCTCCAAGAGTTTAGCTCATTTTTCATCTTCATTTACAAATACATGTATACTGTTTGGCGCTTCAGTGAGAGGACTACAAGTGTTAGTCAAGACTCAAAGCACACCATGGAGCTCCACTGGCTCTTCACCTTGGCGGAGGGTTATGCCACATGAATGTCACTGCATCATTGTGGCTTGTTTATGAACACATCTGAAACTCTAGGCCCCACTGGAAATTGTTCATTTTCTATTGCTGTGACAGAACACAGCAGGGGAAGAGACTAGAGTGCAGATTACAGTGATTTAGTGCTAAGTAAAGAGATATATTTCCAGCATCTCCACTGTATCTTTCTCTAAGTGATGGAGGTTTTACAGTATAAATATATATAGTACATTCTCATATTTGCCTGGGGGGGGTGGAGGGAGGGTGTTAAGTCCATCCTTTTGTATAATGTTTGAATTTCCCTGATGCGCTAGCTGAGTGATTGCTGCCTGTGTCTGCCAAAAGCCCTAACAATGGAGTGGAGCCAGGCCCAGCAGGGTATAAAAGACCTCCTGAGCAACTGGGGAATGAGCAAATGGGGCAGTTTGCAAGCAGTTCACAGGTCAGTCCACAGGTCAGTTTGCTGCCGCCATCTTTTATTAAGAGTAGATAACCTCTTAAGTGTACATTTAGCATAAGTAGCTAAAACTCAGCAGTTAGACCAATACTTAAACCCCTTGCTTAACTTGAACCCTGAGGGAGGGGGAGTTCACTAGGGTTTTTCTTGAGGACTCTCTCACTTTTGTCCACCGTAAACTTGATGAGTGGAAGCAGGGAAAAAGGAACCCTTTGGGACCAAGGAGCAGTAAAAAGGGCAGCTTACATGGGACTTGCTAGGGAAGGTTCACCTGGATATAAGGGCGAGAAGAGAGGCGGTGGATTAACAGTCCCAGAGAAATGGCTGGAGGATGTTATAATGCCAGAGCCATTACCACTTCCAGCTCTTCCTCTGCTTGCACCTGTGAGGTATCTGTCCAGACAGGACCACACACCATCGAGGTCCTGGTCTGGCACCATGGAAACTACAGCTTCCAGGTTCCTTCCAGTGTCATCCAGGTGGGAGAGTACCTGTCATGTAACTGCCTCCTGGGGGTGTCCCTTACGGAGTAAGGAAGAGCCCTACAAGAGGTGGCAAGGCTCCAAAAGAAGTCCCCATGGCAGAGGATGCATCAATTACATGCTGGAAGCATGAGGTACCTCTAGGACTACAAAGGAAGGACTGCCAGAGGCAGCACTAGAGAAGGAAGATGACATGGAGTAAATATACCATATTTGCTCAAATATAAAATGGGGTTCTACCCCCCCACCCCCAAATCAGCATGGGGGAAAAAGCTCCTCTTATATTCACATACTGAGTGGGTGGCTACTACAGTTCTGACTGTGTCCTGATCCTGTGTTGGAGCCAGAGCCAGATGCACAGCAGCCTGTTGCCCCCCTCCCTGCAGCTTCAGCCCCCTTTCCCTTACTAGGAGGTGCAGGTGGGCTTCAGTATGTCATAAGCACAGAGCACGTGGAAACTCTCTCCCCTGTCCACCCAATCAGCAGCACTGACACAGGCTGCATTGCCTGCCAGCCAATCAAGAGTACCAACACTGCTTGATGGCCAGGCAAGGACTGAGTTTCCATGTGCTGTGCTCTGGAGAAGAGCAGACTGAGCAGTGTCTGACACTTTGGGGTTGGGGGTCAGGAGGCAGAGACTGGGGAGTTGTGGGAGGAAGGGGCAGAAACTGGGGAGGGCAGATGGTGATAAGGTGCAGGTGGCAAGGGGGCATTAAGGCTGCAGCGGGGGAAAGGTCTGTGGAGCAAGGGGCAAAGGGGCCACCTGACCCCCACCCAGCCACTGCTTGCCCTGATGTAGCAGCTTCAGGGGGAGGTGAGGATCAAGATCACCCTCCAAAATTTAGTTTCTATACCTGAAAAAATTTAACAAGTTTATACATTCTCCAGGTATGACCCCTCCAATAAGTAGATTCTATATTATATTCAGGGTCGTCTTATTTTCAGCTAAATAGAAGTAAAATCAAAGGCTGCACCAGCTTGGCACACTGCAACTGAAAGTGTTCTCATTGATTTTCATTATGCTTCTTAAATCTGACACATACAACTTGCTGGTATATTTTGTTATTCTGACAGAATCCAGCCCTACTAAAGGGATTCTAAATCATCTTTTACGATTCTAAAATCTACATATTTGGGAAATGTATTATTTTTCTACAAACTGCAGATCAAGAGGACCCAGTAAATGTATTGTTATAGTGAGCATGGGTAATGAACAGGTAGGCTGCATGAGAGCTTCCATTAAAAATGTTTTATGCCAGTTTCTCAGACAAGTTCCATTGAGACCTACATTCCCCCCCCCCCCCTCCAGTCACTGGATTTAGCCCATACAGGGTTTTTTAAAATACTGAGCAAAATCATTTAAGACACTTGTGAGCTTTAAGGCATTAAAAACTCTTTTCAGAGACTGTTTTAAGTCTATCTATTATCTACCGCTGGGGTGGTATGGGTTTTAAGATGTAGGCTAACAGCCCAAAGGTGACAAGTTCAAGGGCACAGCAGAAGCACTCATGGTGTGGCCCTACCAGATTCCAAAAAAACTGCAAATTCTGCTAAATACTTGGTCACAAAGACACGAGAAAGAAAAGAATCTCTCTCTCTTTGTCGTTAAATTGCTTATTTCTGGGATATACAATATGTTCTAGTTGAAATGTTTCAGTTTATGTAACTTAAAAATAGGGAAAAAATGTCACACTTGAGTTATTTGATTACCTCTGAGAGATATGTTATTGTGTTGAATCTGCACTTGTGAATCTGGGGATGGGGGTTGCTGAATCTGCTAATACCATTACACATGTAGTTTTATTTTATGTTCACAATATATTCTGTGCCTGCCACTCTTTCCTACACTTGCAGTGGGAGAAGTTATAAAGGCCCTGGGGAATACACACAGGGGTATTTCATAGGACCAAATGAGCAACCCAGAGCCTTTACCCGAGTGGTAGCTCTAGTTTAGAAAATATATTAAGCAAGGAATTTTAAGAGTGTTTTTACACCTTACATTTGAAATGCATGGCCAGGAAATCCTTGCAGAGTAAAGATCAGGTGACAATCATGCAACCTGAAGGACAGAAGGCAAACCTGTACTTAGACAGTGGAAGGAAAAGAATGATTGCAGGAACTGTGTTGTAGAAATTCTGCAGGAAGAAGTAACCAGGCATACTCTTGACTCATGAAGTCTGCACAGGAGACCACAGAAATCATTGTGGAAACTGCCCTTATGAAAGTAAATGCATAACAATGGATTAAAGACATTATTAAGTCTTAATACTGAAAATTCTTCCTCACCCATATAATGCCATAATGGCTTTGTGATCATTAGGTAAAAAAAACAAAAAAAAACGGTCAACCATACAGGATTCATTATTAGCTTCAATTAAGTACTGCAAATAAATGAGCATGAGCGAGAACCACAAGAAATTACAGCTGCTATGTCTTTATTATACACAAATGTATACTAAACATCAAGCCATAGAACACATTTTTTGTCATGGAAGACAGTCTTTAACTCAAATTTATGTCAGAACTTATAGCTACCTTGTCTTTCCTATTATTTTATCTTAATTGAAGTATGCCGGTGTTTCCAAAATGATTTTTTTTCATAACAGAACCAAAATTTATAGTGTCAAAATTTCCCACAAAATAGAAATTCTGAGTGAGCTCTATTTGCACTCTCCATTGACCCAACCACATTGAAGCAAAATGCTGCAGGAGTGAATGGTAAGGGAAGTGGGTTCCCTCTTTGATGCAGGAAAGTTACTGGGGAATCAGAAAAGCTTGAATCTTAGTCTCACCTTTTTCACCAGTTGCTCTCAAGTTTGTGCACTTCATAGCCCTGATTGCAGAACAAACTTTTTACTCTCGTCTTAGGAAGCAGGCAAGTTATAACTGACCTATCTTGCCTTGTACAACCTCAGTTGTCTTATTTAGCATTTCTGGCACAATCAAGAAAAAACAGACCTAGGTCTCCAGCATGTCAAGCCTCATCCACCTACTTCCGCTGCCAGAAAGCATTAGCCAAACCTATTCTTTCTGCAAGTATAGACAACATTCCTCTTTGTGAGGAGTGTATACCTTAAAGGGTCAGGCTGTTATTTAGCTCCCCTCCAGGATACCACTGTTACAGATAGCCAAAAATGGCCAGAGTTAAGAAACAGACAGGGCTGAGAAAGTCTCAGGGCCATCTGCATGCTGGGAGCAAGAATAAAGAAATCTCTTCCTAAAAGTGGCTCCTGCCTCAGTAAACTGAGTCCATAGCACAACCCATAACACAACACTCTTCAGAGTTGTTCCTATTTATCCCAATGTTCTTCTGCTACCTAGGAAATACAGGTTGTGTTGCATACTATGAGCACAGTTCAGTACTGCTCCTACTTATTCCTGTCTCACATTATAGAAGACTGTACTATCAACCCAAATTTCTCTGTTCTAGTGACTGTGTAGGGATTAATATGACATCTACATGAAGAGAGAGATTTCTTTAAAAAAAAAAAAAACCCCAAACAAACAACATAAAACAGGAAAATTTAAAGGTCTATTTGAGAACATAATATATAACCCCCCCCCCAAAAAAACAAAAAAAACCAAACAGTAAAATCAGGCACACAATTAAAATGTAGGATACACCAGAATTCAGTTAGCTCTTGCAGCCGTAATTTTACTTGCTTCTACCCGTGAAGGATGGATAAAGTTCTTAATTACATCTTCCTACAATATATTCTACCCCTGCTTAATAAAAAGTCAGGTTAAACAATGAACAAAACAGAGGACTGTGAGAAGAGAAACATCATTCTGCTTTTAAGATACTGCATTAGCTCCCAGTAAATGGAGCTGCTGGAGAGTTGATGAGCATGATTATCATACACACACATGGCCAAGTTAAGGTCACATAAAACAACGTTAATTCTAACACCCTGAAATCTTGCTTGCTACTCCTAATTTTTGGTAATGCATACTCCTTGGGACACTTAAAAGGAAAAATCCCTGCATTCCAGTAGGGAGGAATGGTTATATCCCTGGTCCTTCTGAAAGATATGCCAGCGAAATCATTCATAATTTTTTTAACACAGCTGCTCAAGAGCCAGTCACAATCTTGCTCTAAGGATGATAGCACTCATTCTTTGAATTCTAGTTACCCATTTTCACGTTTCTCCTTTTCCCTCCATTCTTTCCTGTAGCCCGATTTGGTGTCCCTTCTCTCCCCCCATTGCCTGCTTACTGCACCCTCTTCTAGTGAAAACACACTATCTTGGGCTCCATGATAGCTTTCTTTCATCCCTTAATTATGATTTTTAGCATGACCCAGGGTTAGGACTTGACAGCACAGGTAGCTGGAATAGTCTACCAAAAAGACCAGGGGGAAAAGAATGAGCTTGAATTTGGGTAGGCGGGTGGGGGGGGAGGGGGACCAGACATATAAACTTGAAATTGACTCTATCCCTGTGTCCAAAATGAGATCTTTTAATCTTAGGCAAATACATTTCATACCCCTTGTCTGTTATGGCACTCCTTAAAGGGGTTCCAGAATACCCCAAAGCTAGGGACAGAAATTATGCATAAACTGGTATAAATGGTTGGAAACCAGTTCAAATCTGTAACACAACAGAAGTTCAGTGCACATACACTGCTTTCAAAATGGCTGAAACCAGTTTAAGATAAACCTGGATGGATATAGTATCAGACTTCACTGATTTATCAGTTCATTGAACTTCTGTCCCAGATCCCCTGAAGATTTAAGTCAAGTCAGTCCCCCAGCATCCCAGGATGCTTTGCACCTCCCCTGCAACCTCCCATCCCGCCCCCCACTCTTGCAGGGTGGGCAGGCTAGTCCACTGCCCACTCTAGGACCCCATGGCTTCTGGCTTGAGTCACTGCAGGCACGTGGCTGCAATTCTGGAATCAAAAGTGAATGTCTGTTCACTTGTTTATCAGTTCAATCTATGCAGCTTAGACTAACTGCAAAGAGTGAGTTGATTCAGCCTCAGGCTTTTTGACTGTCTGTACACAGCCTAAGGGCTCATCTTAGTAGACTAGTATGGTGTCTTAGCAGGTTATTAAAAAAAAAAAACCTAACTCTTGCCATTTTTTCCTAAATCTCCTAAAAAATAAAGTGGGAAGCAAAAGCCTTCATTTCAGAAAAAGGAAATGAAAGCTTCCATCTTGCATACTAAGAAGCTTTGAGAAACATCAGACATAGGCATGTTTTTTGGCAGCCAGAGTCTGAAGTGTATTTCCTGAGTTGAAAGGAGAAGACAGGAAACTAGTGAAAGGATTAGCAACAGCCTTGTGTCAGTATGTTAGATTCCTCTGTGATAGTGTTCTGTATTCACAAAGTTCCATTTTGTTTTGTATTTTTAACTCAATGATTCTTAAAAGCACTAGAGTCTGTGAACTACGCACGTTACCTAACTACCTGGCTAAACTGGGACCTATGTAATATTTTACCACTCAAACAGTTTAGCAACCTGTGCTCTTTGGAATTGAGAATGGGATGTGTGGGACGAAAGGCGAGTGAAGCATTTATTTCCATTAGTCTGCATTTCTTGGATGAATAGTTAACTAATGGTTCAGCGAGTTTATTGTCTGCATTTGCTTCCAATTAACTCTGCTATCCGATCAAATAGGAATTACCACATTCATTTAAACTGCTTAGCTGTTTTGACAAATAAATGGAAGAGTAGGCAAAGATGTTCTACAGGAAATGGGGCAAACATATGAAGTACTTAATCCTGTCTGCCCTGGGCACAAGCCCTGCATTTTATTTATCCAGGGCTGATCTATTCTATAGTCTGACTCAGTTCAGTAGGTATTATTACACTCCAGAGAACACAACATAAGGATACTGAAAACAGTGCTTAAGTACTGAATATGTAGTAGGAATTAATGTACTTTTCCCCCGCAAATGAATTATCTTAGTGGACTGGGTGTGGAAATAACCTGAAAATTTTACGGACATTAATGAGCCTCACAAATTTAACACAAACAGTTTGTACTTATGCAGTACCCCAATCTGAGGATCTCAATAAACAGTAAGCTACATCAACAGAAAACAGATACAAGTTGAGTGAAAAATTCTGTCATCTATTTCAGGCCAAGTTTAAAGGATTCACTACTACATTCATTTATATAATAACTTAGTGAATTTACATTGTGAGGCTAATTTCACAGCTTAAAACACTCTTATAATTATAGCTGACCCAGTCGATATTTAACCTACATTCCCAAGACTTCTGCTGTCAGTTGAGGCAATTTAAGTAGACACCAAAGTTAAAAGTGGCATAAACACAAGTTTCATTGATGCAAACTTCAGAATCAATTAAATTATTTTTCTGATGGTACTGACCACTGCAGTAATGCATCTGAGCCAAAATAAAATGCCCATGTGCTAGCCCTTTTTCATTTTATAACATCTTTAATCTCATCAGTGCAAGGATGGGGAATTAATAATTTAGGTGCAGGGGAGAAAAATTAATAATTTTGTTGGGGGGGAGAAGTAAGAGATGAGGAGATCCTTTAGTGAGAAGCTTCCATTTAGGAGTTTGGTACTTTACTATAAATAACATCATCTAATCAACTGCTTCAGTTATGATGTGTTATGCAAAAATTACTGGGATATGCGTAAATTGTTTTGGGGGGTTGGAAACAAAAACATATTTTGCATATACATATATACATGCAAAAATGTATTTTACCCTTCTGCGTTAAGAGAAATGACTGAGGCCTTCGAATGAAGATGATTCGCTTTTGATAATGGGTAATATTGGTGTAAAGTAAGGATTTTACCAGGATACTTTTAGTCTCTGGCATTTTACTCTCAAGAGAGGCATTTTACTTTCTGACAAACTATTATAAAGAACTAGTGGAGGACTCCACACAAACTTTCACCCATGAACTAAAAACATCCAATCCTTCCCCTTGATAAAAGACTATGCATGCATATCCCTCCAGTCTCCCATGCCAGGAACACTGTATGCACTTCCAAAGATATACAAGCAAGGTAACCTGGCAGACCCATCATATCCAACTATAGTATCTACACTAAACTATCAGATTTCCTTAAACCACATCACTCAAAGAGAAAGTTTTCTACTGGACACAACAAGAGCTCAAAAAAACCCAAACACTTCTCCAATAACCATGGATGCCACCAGTTTATAGCTAATATCCTGCACTATGAAAGTGTGACTACCATTTTGAAATACCTACAAAATACAGATGAAACTCAGATTTACAACCACAAAACATTGCACAAATCATCCACTTCATTCTCACCCACAACCACCAGCATTTTCTCCAAACCATAAACACGGCTATGAGGACAAAGATGTTCCCACAATATGCCAACATCTTTGTAAGCCACCTGGTAGAGGAATTTTTAGAAGACTGTGTCATCAAACCTGCACTATACCTGTGCTACATATATGGTATCTCATCATTGGGACTGAACACCTGGATTTGCTTATTGACATACACCACAAGTTCACTCTTCAATCAAATTCTCTTTGGACCACAAATACATTAACATCAACTTTCTAGATACCACAAGCCAGATCTGGGATGACACCCAAGAAATGAATAAATGCAGAAAACCTACAGACCACATTACAAATGTCCCCCAAAATCAGCAAATGTCTCAGACATGCCAAGATGTCTATCTATGTTCAGGTCTTCAGAGACAGCTGTCTCTCCTCTAACGACCATCACACCAATCTGAAAACTGCTTTTACCCAACAAAGACACTCCAACAGAGAAAGATACTATATTTTGAATGAGTCACTCAAACACCTAGTGTTCAAATAATCTCATAAAGTGGAAAAAAAAACTACATGACCACAAACGCCTCGTTGTTATGGGTTACAGTGTGGGATGCTATATAAGAAGGATCAATAAACAATTGCTGCCTTTACTCAAAAAAGATCTGACCTTGGGTAGGGACAGACATTACACATAAACTGGTTTAACTGATCAGAAACTGGTTTCAACTTGTAACAGAACAAATGTTCAGTGCACATAAACCAGTTTGAAAACTGATATAAAAGACAGGTTAGCTTGCTTAATTGAGTAGGTCACAAGTTTAAGTATGAATAGTTCATAAGCTTATAAGTTCATAAGTTCAAGTATTTTAAGTGTTGGTCTAACAAATTGATTAGTAGGCAATTTAACCCATGCATATATGACTAAGATGTGTAATACTAAATATAATCTTGAGGAAATGTAAGTGCAAATACAGAAGAAATCTATCCCGAGGCCCAGACTGACCCAACTGGAAAGAGGAAGGTGCCCTTATGATAACTCCCATCGCAAGAGATAATTATAACTAACAGAAAACCATCTTATGTAACAATGACGAACCCTATTGCGTTCACAACTAACCATACCATATGTAAGGCAAACCTATAAATATGGAAGGTCAAACCCCTCTTGGGGTAGCTCTTCGCCCATAAGGCGGGAGTCTACCCTTCTGCAGGAGTAATAAATTTACTACTGGCATTCTTGTGTCTCTCAACTCATATTATCATGGCTAGTGCCCACAACGCAAGCCAAGTTGTCCTTCGGTGTATGGGCAACTGAGGTAATTTTGCTGACAAAACCAGCTTGAGCTAAGACTGATACTACATTCAACCAGGTTTAACTGATTTGGGTCAAACCAGTGTATACAATGTCTGTCCCAGACACTTTGCTGATTTAAGCTAAACCAGACTCCCCCAGCATCCTGCCAGGTATGCTCTCTAGGCTGGGTGGGGCTCTTTGATCCACAGCAGCACTGGCTCCTCCCCTCTGCTTCCTGACCAGAGCTCCAGCATAGAGTGCAAGCATCTGCCTGCTCTCTCCTCCCCTCCCCATCCACTTTGCCTTACAGACATCTCAGCATTAGCTAGCAGACCACATGCTGGCTATAGTCCACGCTGTTGCAGGACAAAGGGAGAGTCAACAGGTAGCTGGTAATCTCCCTTTGTTTTCTTAATGGGGTGATGAACACTGTTATCAATTCCCTGCTGGGCTGCTGGGGGTGGGGAGGATGACCCCTCCCTAATCAAAGCATCCTGTTGGGGTCTGGCCACACACCCCCCCACCCCCACTCAGCTCAGCACTAGAAGGGAAAGGAGGGCTGCTCTAGTGCCCCCCCCCCCCAGCTTCTAGCCTGAGCCACTGCATTTCTTCAATCCAGAGTGAATGTGTTCAGTTGGAAACTGATTCAACTTAGGCAGGTTAGACTAACCTGCAAAGATTGAATCAATTCAGGCTCAGGCTTTTTGAATGTCTGTCCCTAGCCCTTGAGAAAAATGTCCCAACCCCATTTTGCTCCTGGCCTTCAACTTGGATTGACTCATCGGAAGCAAACTCTCCTCTCATTGATAGGCATCTAACAGGATGCAACCTTGCCTTAACCAGAAATGAAAAACCTGTTGTGCCAACCCCAAAAACGGGCACAAGCAGCAAGGGGGAGTTCCCTTTTTTTTTTTTTTTTTTTTTAAATACAGAAAGTCATAGGTGTTATGGTCACAAGCCAATGGGTCAAAGAGAGGGAACAGGTAAAAGGTAACATCAGCATTGTGGTAAAATACACTTAGCACCTTCATCCCCCTCCCCCCCACACACACACATATCCAGAAATGTCCCCAATTCTGCAGTCCTCAGAGTGCTCAAACAGCAGTCTGAAGCTGTGCTTAAGTCCTGGTTGACTGAGCCGATGAGATCTCCAGCTCCACTGTGCACTGTTCTGCGTAGGGCTGAACAGGTCCCATGTATATGCTGATCTCTCCTTCCCTTCCTCCAGCCTCAAGCTTCCTCTTCTTCTTTCCCCTTGCCCCCCAGCCCCTGGGGGGTTTGGGGAGTTGCAATCCAAATAAACAGTCAGCAAAACGCTGCAAATTGCCCCCTGGTTTCTCCTGCTGTTACACACATTACATTGTCAACACATCTCTCCTGCCATCACAATCAAGACTTGCACAATGAAACCATCAGAATCCACAGATGCTAAACTTGCCTATCACAGAATGCCTTACATCTCCTCTAGTGCAATAAATGCCTTAATGGACACTAGAAATGCTTAACCCCAGAATTCTTAGTTCAGAGATGATACCTTTTATTACACCAACTAAAAATTATATTATTCTGCAAGCTTTCAGGCACACACAGCCTTCCTCATGCTCCAGGAAAACTGAAGATGGTAAAGTCCCCATAAATAGGAACTAAAATTCATGTTTTGCACAAAGAAAGCTGAAAGTAGAAGTTTGCTCTTCTGGGTCCATGGAAGTGTCTTTGAGAGTTGCTCGTTGATATACAGATAAGGCAGCACTCCTTCCCTGGTGATGTAGAAATCTCTCTCATTGTTCAGCAATGAAATTTAAATCCAAAAGTGGCTAAAATTCAGCATCTTCCATGCTTCAGGGTTGTATTTGGTAGTTGTGCTGGTCTGGAAACTATGCAGCTGAAACTAGACAGAAACTGCACACTGGAAAAAAAAATCTCCCAGAAAAAAAGAACATGAACACCAGTAGGGGACCACTTTTCATAGAACAACCACTTCCAGTCTCACCTCACAATGCTTGTGCTCCAAGGGAACCTACAAAACACCTTCAGAAGATGGAACTGGGAACAGAAATGTATAACTTTACTGGACCCTAAACATCTGGACTAAATAGGAATAATGGCTTCAAAGCTTATTATAAACTATCAATTATTTCTACTAGTCTCCCTGCATTACACAGGTAATAGCAACCATCTTCCTTCCTGAACGGTCTTGTATTTCCACTAATTAGTGCCTATCCTACTGTAATTCTTGTACCTTGTAACCACTCTTGATAACATCTCTTCCTTCTGAGTTCCCAGGTCCCCTCCATTCCTTCAAGCAAACTGTTCTCAGCTACATATGGAGTGACTGATACACATTGGTTGTGTTTCATCTGCTATTAAGCTCAAGCTATGTCTGCTTCTCCCCTGAGATCTGAGAAGGGGCAGGTTGTATTTGAAACTTGCCTAAGTTCTCTTCCAAGTATACAGTTGTCCAAAAAAAAGACATCACAAAATAAGAAACCCTCACCATGAAGATATATGCATTTCAGTTCACGATGCAGCTGGGATTTGATGCATCTGTAATATAGAACTGCACATATTTGAACTCTTGCAAAAATGTGCAGAAAACCTGAAACTCCAAATTGGAAGAGCTTCAGCACTGCATTATAAAGAAGAATAGGTGAAATAGACATGTAATACATTCATACTGAAAGCTGCAAAAACAAAATAAAGCAGTGACTCCCTCAAACTATTTGCAGTTTATTATCATCCAAAGAAAAGTATCATACTTGGACAGTTGCATGTCCCAGAAATACAAATAGTATTCAGTTATATGCAACTGTTAGAAAGTATATTGCAGAAAACTGAGCAGTGACTTTCAGTAAAATAGGTCTCTCTCAGAAACTTTATTGCAAGATTTGAGATCAGAGAAATTGTCATATGAATAAAACTCAAAAGAACCAAAAGTAAAGTCGGCAAATATTATATACAAGTGACAATTCTGTTTATGGGATATATTAAAAATGCCCATCTTAAACACCCGAGTCAAAGCACTTTAAGCAGCCACTGAGTTAGATGCATCTTCCCCCTAAATCTTAAAACGTTTTCAAATGGGCCAACAATTAATTGTATGCATTTTACTGTATCAAGTCGATAGAACATATGCACATCAATGAGCATACTTATGTCATGAATCAGCTATTAGACACAGAACACTGACAAAATCATTCCCCAAAGCATAAGCCACTATAGGGTCCAAATCTTGAATGAGGTCTCTGGATACTACTGTAATATATTTATTATACCCATGTTTGATGCAGATAAAGTGGTTTAAAAAAAAAAGCCAGTCATAAACATGCAGGGTCAGATAGACCTTCACCATAAGTAAATGAATGCTAACTTCCATCATTAGGAAGTGAATCTGAACAGTGGTATTTAAACAAATAAAATAATACTATTTTAATAATAAAAAACAGTGTGAAATACAGGTCTCACAAGAGACCCTGTTCTTCTCAATAGCACATAAGAATCTATCCACAAAAAAGGTTAACATTCACAACACATAGCAACTTTGGATTGCTTATTCAAACTGAACTGCAGAGCCTTTTGAGATCTGCCTGTCACACGTCTATTTTTATTAGTGGGCACACAATTCTGTGGTTTTGTTCAGCAGAACCAGTTAAATATCCAAACTTTTGATACTTGAAACATTTTGTTTAGCTGACATTTTCTCAAATGCCAAGAATCTTACTGGTAACACAGTTTAATATTCATGAATGTAATAGGATGAGATAGCTGTTGCCTTTTAGAGATAGAAATGAACATCCACTGTTATGATAAGAAAGCATGTGCTTGAACTAGAGACCTTCTAAGCCTCCAGAAAGAAAAGAATGTATGTAAAAAAAACCTTGCTATTCAATGGAACTCCAGTTTTCAACCCTGTTTGTCTCACTTTTACTTCAAAAACACAATATAGGAGTTAAGGCAGGGTAGGAAAACATGATCTGCTCCTTGTACATTTTTGTATAGTTTACTCAGTAATGTAAAGAGACTTAACAGGAATTATTGGAAAGCTAGAGAAGATGTGATTAAAATGTATTTATTAGTTCATGAACTTCACACTTCCTAAAAGCACATTTAAAGAGCCAAAGCTGAATAGTTCAGAAGTTATAATACTGCATTCTTACTTTAAAGTTATATTGCATGAAAGCATTTTGCATCACAATTGGTTTCCACTAGGATATATGAGATGGACAAAGGACATAAAGGTAATATTAGCCTAATTTATAGATTGGTCACCATGGCACAGAGATCAACTTACTTGCTCAAGGTATCAAAGAAAGCCTACAGAATTAAATCCCGGTTCAGTGCCTTTACAATAAAACTGTCTTTCATCCCCATTCATATTCCTTCATTATGTTTGCTTACTCCATCCCTGCACCAAAATGCCTTTTTCCACAATTTTCCGTGCGGTTTTGTTTGTTTTGGAATAAACCTCTATTGTCCTTCAGTAACAGCAAGACTCCAGCTCTTTGGAAAGTGGGGAGACAGAGAGACAGGCCAAGAGAACCGGAAGGTTTTGGAAGTATTAGGAGTGCTTGGATGCAAATACTATCACTTTGATGTCCGTCATGCATTACAGATAGCAAAATCTAATCATCCTTTGTTATTTGTCATTCATCTTTGATTCCTAGCCTCAACGTGGCACTGTAGAACCCATTTTTAAGTTAGCACAAAGGCCAAGCAAACAGACATCCACAATCCTTATTGTTCCCCAAATGCCAGAAAATTGTAGCTATGACATAGGTAGCATTGATCTGTGTTGCTAATCCATTTCCTTTAAGGCAGAACAGCAGAGGCAGTCCAGAGCAAATGGGGAAACCACAGGATCCTCTGCTAGCAGACACAAAATCCAACTTGGGGTGCATCTCTACAAGTGGGGAAACACCAGGTTTCTCTGCTATCAGAGGCTTGCTCTAGGTTTCCCAAGTATTGTCCCACTCCCGGGTGTGGTAGGGGCCCAAGCCTGTGGGTCGGTGGTGGTGGTGGTGGTGGT
>NW_017728906.1:9649425-9706684 GCF_001723895.1 Crocodylus porosus
GGGGGTATGATATGTTTCTCCCAGTGAAGAAGATCAGCAGTGCTAGGACAAATCTACAAGACACATCCCGGTACCGCTGACCCACTTCATTTGGCAACATATGTTTACACCCCTTAATGGAAAATGATGATTACCTCTTTTGTAAAGTGTTTCAACATCTAACAGCAGAGGTGTGTTATGCTCATAAGAAGTAAATATGTTCTGCTCACTTGCAGATATATTTGATGTTGTAAATATTTTCAAGTCCACAGCTGAAGTGCATTATTTTTAAGAGGAAAAAAACCCAAAAACACAATTTTGCCACTCACGAGAAATCTGCACTTTATACACAACAGCAATATTCCTAAGATAATATACTAAGGCAGAAGTCAACAACATATTGCCTATGGGCTGGATGCGTCTGTGGAACTGGAAAGTTTTGCCTGTGCCAATGCCTGCATCCACACCAGGCCATGAGGAGTCACATGGGGACGGAGAGCTTCCAGCTCTGTGTGTGTCACTGACATTCTCTTTGCCCCTGTCCCCTTTCCCTAGCCCTGGTATGGGCACAGCTTCCAGCTGGTGGGGAGCTACACTGGGGCTGGACATCTTCCAGCCAGGAGATGGGTATAAGCGTGGCAGTGGGAAAGGGAAAGGAGAAGTAGCAGCAGCACAAGCACATCTCCCAACTTCCTGCCTCTAACATGGGCACAGAGGAAACCCCCCACTACTGACACACTACCAAAGCCACCTAACCTACATCAGACCAGAGCCAAGTTGCTCAGGCCCATGGCTTGTAAGGGTTGTCAGCTTCTGTATTAATTTACTGATAATCTCTTGTTTATGTGGGGAAAAGAAAGCAGAGGACAAAATAGAGATTGTGGTGATATCAGCAGTACTCACAGATATCCTAGCTTACATGAGTCAACATTACTATACATTTCTGAACAACTGTCTGTGTGTTTGTATATATAGATATAAGCATATATACACAGATATAGGAGAGCCATAATGTGTACTTGAAAAGTTAACATCTTCACATTTATTTGGTTTTAATTTAGAGTACTAATATTTTGAGGTCAGTAATTTTCACCCACATACATACACACTTGAAGTAGTAGAAAACCAAAGAACCAGAGCAAACCTCAAATGCTCTCCCATCCATACTACCAAATTCACATGACAAAGCATTAAATTGAACTGAGCAGCAAGATACGGCAAGAACAAAAGAAAGGGCAAAAGCAGTGAAACACTTTAATGTCTAAGTCATCATCAGACTTATTTCCAAGCAATGCAGGTTGCAGCAAGAGCCTGCTTGATTAAATTGTAGCAGATTCATTTTCCAAATTGCCAGATGTTTTGAATTTCTCAGTAGCAGTGTGCTACTACACACTGTGCTTCTACAATCTGTTCTTAGTGCTTCCTACCATGCAAAAAGTCAATTTTTAAAGCATTCACTTCTACAGTCCTCATTGGTGAGCAACTTTGGTCACCAGAACTACATATTATAATGCATAAACCTTTTTTGTGGCTGGAGTCATTTTTGTCAGATTCTGATCAAATTACATTGCTGGACATTCAGAGTAGCTTAGGTCAGAAGCTGGCCACACAGACTGCAGCTCTAATTATTTTGGAGTCATTGTCTGGGCAGCATGATTTCTGGCTTTTTCCACCCATTTTCCCACATCTCCCTTCCCCTGCTCCACGCTGGCAGGCAGCTATGCAAGCAAAGTAGTTTAATTTGAGCAGCTGAAATAGTGGTCTCATCAAAAGGGTCATTTAGAAGGACAACCATTTGTTTTTTTTTCCTCTTGGACCTAGAAAAGTCTTTTTTTCCACTTTCCCAGGCCTCGGTAACACATCTGTCTTACCAAATGTTTTTTTTTGGGGGGGGGATGGAGGGGGGGGGAAATCACCTTACCTCTGGGTGATGTAGTTTGTGGTCCTCCTCTTCTTGTGGGTTGCAAAGCTTGATCTTAGCCCCAGAGACTGCATATCCAGGGTTAAGGTTCTCCTCAACCTGAGAAGTAGCAGGGAAGGCTATCCCTCTTCCTTCCCTCCTCTAGCTTGCAGTCCAGGGGCTCCATAGGAAGCAGCTAATAATTACCCTTCACCATTTTCCTGGCCTGCTTCCTACCTTCCTTGCTTGCCTATCTTTCTCCTCCCACTGCTCTCCAATCCCTCCAGCTCCTACCCAACTCTGGGCTGCAATCTTTCATAACAGCTGTTTCAAATCAGCTCCTTGGTCACAGCTGCCTAGGTAAGTACCTCCTAGAGCTATTCATTTAACAATACTCTTAACTTTCTAGAGTATTGTTGTGTGAGCTTGAGATACCTCCTCATCTATGCATTATGTTTTCTACTAGAAAGCAGCAGCAGTTCCTCCAAAAATCAAAATAAGAGTTTATGCTATAAACACAGTCACCTTGAAAATGCTGCCTGTTGCTGAGCTTGCAATGTCTGAGTATGACAGAAATCCAGCCAAACCTTCCCTATGTCTAACTGAAAGGGCTGAAGCAAAAAGATATATGGGATAAAACAATGGAGAGGATAAATTACTCAATGATGGGTACAAGGAAAAGACTGCTGTTATTGATAGCTGCCATGTTAATGACAGTGTATGCAGTGTGCTTGCCAAAAATACAGGGGAAAAACGTTAAAGTTGAAACATCGAGAACTCAAAATTTAGCAAATGCCTGAAACAAGGTTGCCTATCCAAATGATTTCAGCTCTCACTGTAAGTCTAACTACATTAATACCTACTATGTTTTTCTGAGGACCCCTGTCACATTCTGCTTACAGGACAGACCTGCTTTGGGAATGAATGTGGGTCATGCAGTAAAAGAAACTTTTTCTACAGGATTTCTCCTCCCATTTGTTGCTGATCATGGAAGCTATGTGGGTGAATGAGCAAGGGTCTTCAGGTAGATAAAGATTGGTTTTGTGATTTAGACAGCTGGAAAAGACCCTGGGGAATTAGATTCTGTCCCTTACCACATAATTCCTTTGTAAAATCCATCCCTTTCACCTCCTGTTTGAAGTTTACCCTCAGCCTATTTATGCATCCTACTTGCCAGTAAATGCAACTTTTACAAACGTTGTTCAGGAAATTAAAAAAAAAATCCCTTAGAATGTAGCTTTCAAGGTGTGAATGAGCCACACACATATGAGCTCTAGCTCTATTGAAGTTTATCTGGTTGTTTGTTCCAGTCAGTTGATTCTTTTCAGTCAAATAATAAGTTGTCACAGCAGTTGAGTAAATCCAGCAGATTTCATCTTCTGTTTTTACCCCCATCATAACTGTCAAGAAACGCGCAGTCATCTTTGTCACTGTCAGAAGTGACATCTGAATCTGCAGCAGATACAGGTCTTAGTAGATAGAAGAGGATCCTGATGAAATGTCTCAATGTTCACCTTTGAAAATGTCAGTTGTTCTACATTCTCAGTATTTAGAGTTGCTTAGCAGTCAGTTAGGATTGTTAGTGCTTCTGATGATGTGGGCTGAATAAATACTAACATGATGGCAGCTCACATACCTGGCTGCTGTTGCATTCCTCCTAGGCTAAATGCTGAAGATTGGACATTACTAAAGAAAAAAGTATTCCCATGTTGGAAAAAAAAAAGTATCCTCTAGCCATGTAAATTGTACTCCACAAAAGTACATGCTGGCAAGTATAATAGCAATAATGCTATGCGTTAGAGAAAGAAGAGTTTTACTACTATTTGTTTGTGAATGGAGATTGGCCATGGCAGCTGGTGATGAAACAAAAGGATGTGATGCAGGGCCCATAGAAGTCCACAGGAGTCACAACTTAGCTTTGGTTTTTTAAGTAAGTGTTTTAGAATGCATAAATAATTCTTGCTAACACATTCATTTAAAAAGTCACTCCACTTCTTTAAATTCTTAATCTACAATAATACTGCTGCTAAATAGTGTCTGTGTCATATTAATGTCATCTTTGGTGTGAGCTGTAAACACAGAAAAGACCAAAAATCTTGAACAAGTGGTTTATTGCTCCTACTGTTCAAAGTATGGTTGCCAATTAGAACAGAGGAGCAGAAAATGATAGTATTTCTAGCTGTCCTGTATTATTAAAATGCATGTATTTGAATGTATTTTATATCATGGAAGATGAAAACATTGCACACCTTTGTACTAAAAGCGAGACTACCAAGTGCAAATACAGAATTTTTAGACATTGCCTGTTCCATGCAGTTTTTGAAAGGCTTACTATTTAGATTTTTTAAATGACAATATACAGCGCTTCTTGCTTTTTCCAAAGAACGCAGGAGCACAATAGTTAAGGCATCTCTCATGTCTAGAAAGTGGTGTAGGTTGTAGCCACGTTGGTCACAGGACATAGGCAAGAAAGCCAGGCAGTGAAAATGTAAATGCCCCGATGGAAAATACGTAGGAGAGACCAACCAACAACTACACACCAAAATGAACGCACACTGGAAATGTATTAAATACAACAATACCCAGTTACCAGTGAGGCAAATTTCTCACAAGAAAACCACTCTCTCTCCAATCTTTCAGTCCTAATCCTCAAACGGAATATACAAAACACACATGGGCCTATGACCTTCACTTCATCAGCCTCCTGGATACAGAAATCATGGACTAAATATAGACACCGGATTTATGACACAGTATAACCTGCCTGACAGCTGATTCTCCAGTTACCTCTCTACTATTTACCTGCTACATTCATGCCCCTTCGTCCCCGCAACCTCTCTCTTACCCACTGACTCCTCAATTTACATTTTAACTGACTGGCTTTCTTGCATGCAGACCAGCCTCTGGTCTCTTTACTATTCTTTCCATCCAAGAAGAGCACACACCAACTGCAGATGCTTCCTCAGCCTGACAAAGGCTTTTTTAACCCAAAAGCTTGCTAAGAATTTTTTTTCCAACTATTCAGTTGGTCTAATAAAAGAAGTCTAGAAAGGAGAGTTGTGGCCTCTCACTGATTATGCTGAAGCCTACCCACCAGTTAACCAACATCTTAATGGATAGGTTCCTGCTTGAGGAATGAATGGCATCTCTGATGCTAGCCATATCCCTCTTACACAGGTGTTTGGTTACAGAAACAAACATACCTTAACTGCAATAGCATCATGGGCCTCTAGAGTTGAGCAGACTGTTGATTGCTTTCTTGCATTGTACTAAGTAGGGTAGACCCCTTATACACTTTCACAGAGCACGAAATGAAGAAAGTAAAAGCAAATTTCTTGCTGAGTGACATTTATCAACAAAAAAAGGAAAGTGACAAAAGACAAGGTTTAAGTGTGTGTTCCTTTTATGCTTGAGAGCACATGGCCTGAGCACATGGACTTGAAAAACCTTATGCATTTATTGGGAGCCAGTGGCAGTGTTTGATTGTGCAGTAACTTTATACTTGAAGGGCCAAATTTCAAGGTTGTTTTTTTTTATCAGATTCTCATAGCTTAACATGTAGATGAAGCTTGAAGACATACAGAGCTGTCTTCTCATTCTTCCAGGAGGAAGAATTGCCTCTTGTCAGTCGGTCATGAATCCCTCCCTGCTACCTACTGTCAGCTCCTCAATGTGCAGATTGCAGTGTAGGATGGTCCTATTTCAAATAATTTCTTTTCAGCTCTTCTTGCTTCCATGGGTCTAAAGATAGTTTGAAGCTATCAGAAGTTGTGTTTACAGGGGTTCCCTCTCCCATGCTACCCATGAAAACCTCTTTTGTTGTTCCAAAGCACATAGAGAAAAGCAGTCTAAGGCTTCAGAGCAGAGAACAATCCAGGGGCTAGCCATTTGCTCTATCTCCTAACAACTGTATTAAAGATATAATAGAGCAGTAGCGACTTTTATTGAAGGCCATGCTAATGTGTCCATTCTCAACTCTTAGTTACATAGTTGTGCAGGCAGAAAAAAATTCTGAATGAAACTGGATACATACTCTCTTAATTATCCCTCCCAATATTTGAAACCTTTACATTTGAATTTTGAATTACTGTTCAATAACATTTAGTCTGTTTCAGCATTTCTTTTTCTTTCTGCAAGTCAAGCAATGATCCTTAAACATCACACAACATTGTTCTTATTTTCAGTATTCCAGAGCAAAAATAAGATAAAACATACAGATATACTATCAAACCAGAGACAATATATGTCTTCTAGTAGGATGTTGTTAACCAATCTTGTAGAAAAACACGGAAGAGTATTTTTGCTTATATTCTTGACATTTATAAGCTTTTTCATTGACTAATGTGGTTTAGTTAAAAGAACTTTTGACTTTTATTCTATATATATGGAAATCAGATTTATTTATAGTAAAAAACTATAGAAATTTATGGCCATGATCATACATGTATACTTATATGATTTTAGTAAGCTTTGTCATCCAAAGAAAGTATTTTGCATTGGTTAAATATTACCAAGTAATTTCCCTTAATGTACTTCAAGTGCTCATATTTCCAGATAATTTGTCACTGAATATCATTGTTGATTTTGGGGTTCTATGAGTGCAGTGATTCTAGGCCTTACTGATGAGAACAGTCTGAGTTGTTATGCAGGTTGTCTAACTCTATTTAGAATCAAAGGGTGCCTGTACACAAGTAAGTAATCAATTAATCAAATCTGTTGGAGCATAGTGATTACCATACTCCAGCAGCAACCCGTGTTTTGTGTATCAGCATCCCCACGCTTCAAAATGCTGGCAGGGGCACTTGAACTGAAGCTTTATTTCAAGCATCCCTATTGCCATTTTGAAGTGTGGGGATGCTGATACATGAGACGCTGCAGCACTTCAATTAGAGCGGCTTTTGGAGCTGCTCTAATTAAACCACTGCTTCCCCCCACCACTCCCACCCTCCCCGGAGCATATATGAAAGTGCCCATAGCAATGTAGAAGTGAAAAAGGACATACATTCCTGCACAGAAGCCAGATCAAGTGCAGCAATCTTATCCCTAATAGATATTTCTTTAACTACTTTTTAAAACTTATGGTGAAGGAGAGACCATGGGATAGCTGCAGGAGTGAGACCCAAGATTCCTTTCATTTTACAATAGAAGCGTGGTTTATTTAAAAAGTTAAAAAAAAACCCTGCCATTTAAATTGCCATGAATAAAAATGCATCTTTAAGCCCTTTCCAAATTTAGCTGTCAGATTTCTTCAGATCTCAAACTCAGTGAGATCCTCAGATACCTTTAATGAAACTAAGGGACTACCTTATATACTTTTTTTTAATAAACAGAGACAGCTAAAACATTTATACAATTAAAAGAAAACAGATAACATGATGAGCATTATCAGTTCTAAGAAGTCTTCCATAGCATGAGCCAATCTCCTTCTTTACCAGTTCTTGTTTTCTATGTTAAAAAAACCCAACATTCTGAAGGTCAGACGGAGCAGGCTATTGCACCAGTGATTGGAAAAATGTAATTTAAATCTCAGTAGAAGATGACTTTGTCACCAGTCATGCTCCTGCAAACCTACCAAAACAAATGTAGGCATTTGTTTTCCCTTGTCTCCTTTGTCCCAGTGGAGCAGACAGAGAAAAGAGTTCTTGTTAGGTGTAGAAAATCTTGGAAATTGTTTTGAATATGGAGAACCTTGGCTTCTTGCAGATTTCATGAAGCTATATTATTCTGGGCAAAAATTATTCTTGTTTATTTGTAATTTAAAAAGTTATGTAATCTTTTCCCTGTAGTGCCCTGCCCTCAAGGGCTGGTCACATTCACATTCCCTATGGTTTCCCATATGTCCCAAAGCTGTCACACAGTGAGTCTAGTCTCATGTTGTGGTATTGCTGCATAAAGCCCCCTATTTAAAAATTAACTGTTAATGACAGAATCTGACTAATATAGAAATTAGAGATAGAAGAATATTGCTATGTACGTCATCTAGATGATGCATGGCAATTTTCCAACTCCCTTAAGTGCTTGCTCCATAAAGAAGAGATTTCATTTCCAGTATTCCATCTTTTTCAACTTATAGGAACCAGAATACAGCAATAGACATTATCATGCTCTGGGAACTCAAGGTATACCTGATATGTTCACACAGTGCAGTAGGTTGTGATATATTTGGCCCACAGTAAAGCCGAGTGGTTAGCACAATCTATAGAGAAAAATACTCTGTGGTAGTTCTTGGAATCTGTATAGTTTAAGACATTGCAAAAGCTGTAAATTGAGGTAATTACAACAGTTTCGCTCTACATTCTAGACTAATGCATTTTATTCCCTTGCTGAGCCATTGAAATATTTGCCAGCTCCACTGTATGTCTAAGACTTCTGTGAGGCGGGGATAAGGGGGTAAGGGAAGAAAGAAAAAGAAAAGGAAATGATTAATGAACATATAATGTGGTCAGGTATAAATTATGGTGTTGGGACTACAGGACTATAAGGAGGAGGTCATTTCATTTCATCAAGAGAACTCTTTGATGTGACAAAGGATAGAGAGTATTTGCACAGCAACAGTAACTCTTTCCCCTTGTTTAATGTGAAGAATTTGGAGCTGTGGAGGGTCGGTCCAGAAGCAGATCAGATCAAATGACCATATATATATATATATGCGCTAAGGGTATTGGTAACTTTAAGATCTCTCATATTTCATAATCTTCTTGCCATTATGTTTGTATAAACTGGTCATTAAAAACTTCAGTAGGTCATATGTCATAACCATGAAAACATCAGGTACATGCAAATATTGCAAATAATTTTTCAGTTGTGCCAGAACATTAGATTTTTTTAAGCTATTAGAAAAGGAAATATAGTAATCAAGGAGATTCAATACCTACAGCAAAGAACCTACAGAATGGAAATGGTCTTTCATGATTCTTTTTACATCGGGATTAATAGACAAACCCTCACATTTGGGATTAGAGACTTTAGGGCCCAATGTTAATAGGTGCTAAATGCCTCTTGGCATTGTACTGGGCATCATCATCTTACCTGAAATTGAGAGCAGCTATCTGCCATCAGAACCCTATAGGATAAGGTTCATATTTAGTAGATCTGACCTCCGCTGGGAAAAGTGAAAGCAGACCATCTCTTTCAATCAATTTGTCTACTTGTATTCTGCAAAATAGCAAGTTGGTTTACTTACTTAGTTGTATAATTGTTAAAATGTCTGTAAACAGGAACAGTAATTGAGGTGTCAGTTTCACTTAAAACATACAGCTATGTACTCTGTGATACTTTGCAAAGTAGGAGCTTCCACTTGTTACAGCTATCTCTGAAGAAGAATATACCATATGTGTAGGTAAAACAACACTCACTGGGCTCAGTGATCTATGAACTACAAGTCACACCATATAGTTATTTATTTACAGAGACACAATTTTTAACTAGATTGCAGGCACACGCTATAATGTCCTAGAACAACCATCAGATAATCATGGGTTAGTAACCTATGACCATATGCTAATTAGAATGAGTGTTAAGATAACTGGGTCAGTAAAATGCAAGTTTTTGACACTCGGCTGAGCTGCACAGCACAGCACAGCACAGCACAGCACAGCACAGCACAGTAGCCATGGTAAAGGATCATGCAGTAGGTGCAGATAACTCCCTCCTTGCAGTATTTCAAATAACCTGGTAAATGCAGTCTACCTTGGAGATTACGTGCTATTGAGGACCTCACCCTGGTTTGGTGAACCAGAGAATTTTGGCCAAATAAGAGATGTGCACACAACATTACACCTAAACTGAAAACATTCTGAAGAATATTTACTTTTTCCTCTTTTAGAAGAAATGAACTTGCTCTAAAACCAGGAAGTCATCCATAAGAATTTATCACTGATATATTTTTAAACTTGACAGTTTCATTACTTCATGATGTACATTAACTAGTGATAGGATATAATGAACAGCAGAACATGACATGATTAAATACTAGCATTATGGGATTAAACTCATTAGGTTATTCTGCTAATATCACCCTGTACAAGAACAAACTTGGCTGGAATTTACACACTTATGCACATCAGAATTCTCTGGGCCAGAGACATAGATGGTTGTTTTGATGTTGATGGATCAATGTCAAATTACAGCAGTTGAAATTGACTCTAAGAAGATGATATAGCCAACTGATGCAGAGAACAATCCCTGTTCCACCAATACAAATATCACAGAGATCTGGGTTATTTTAGATTTACAGAAGTAAAACTGGTTCAACGATTTTTCACATTAGCACATGGAATGACAACAGAGCAGGATATACTATCCTAGCCCCATGGATCTGGTACCCATGGCAAAAAGCCCCATGGTCTGTATCCAGAAGTGGGCCATCTGGCCCAGGAGAATCTCCTCATTCTAAATGAAAACCAACAACTCACTACATTTGAAGTCCCTACAATATAGCTACTTTAAAAATCAAGGTTTTCCTTTATTTAGCTTGTAAAAATGGTTTTAAGAGATACTAAAAACTCCTTTTAGGACTTATTACAAAGCATGGTTAAAAATAATTTGCTTTTGAATATGATTTTATTATGTACAAAGATTTTAAAAAGTCCACAATATATTTACCATAAAGCTACATGGAGATTGTAAACTGTATATTCCTTGGGGCAAAGATAATGAATTCCTAAGATTCATATGGGGCTTAACTGGAATAATTGTAAGGGAGGTAAGGATTGTTGTATTGTGTAACTGCAGAGAGGCTGGCAGGAACCTTTTTCCACCTCCTGTCACATGTTGGATTGGGTCACCATTTTGCCTGATAAATGTCTTCAGGCACCTCTGTTCTCCAGATGTGAAAGGTGGTCAAGCATATTGACCAGAACAACATACCGTATATAGGGGCAGTTCAGTCTGCCAGTGAACCAGCTCTTTATCTTATTTTTATGCCTACTATATTTCTTTACTTGTCATCCCATTGGGAATACCTTCAGTAAAAGCCTTACTTTGTGGGGAGGGAAGTTTAAAGAAAAATTGACCAGAAGGGCCTTTTACTTTGCCTTTTCAAAATGCTCCTTTGTTGCAATTCTCCAGGGATATTACACATCCCTTTTGTTCTTCAAGTTCTAAATCATAGCACATTATAATCTGCTGGTTCATAGTAGAGACTGACATTTGAGATCAATAAAGTCTTGTTAACTAGGCATCTTAGGAAATAAAAATATGCTTTTTACTACTGGAACTTTTGGGAGGAGAGATTGGGAGTATATTTCATTTAATAGGATAGGTTTTGAAGTATTAACATCAGAAAATCAGCTGTGGAAGGGACGGCAGCTTTATAATACCTGCATTTCTCAATACAGCTGTTTTCTCCCTTCCCCTGCAAAGCGTATCAACCAACTGATTCCTGTTCATAATAAAGAACTGGACTAATTTTTTAATATTGTGTGATTATTTTGGTTGTAGCTAATGAGCTAGCATATTAGTCAAATGCAAAAAACCTAATTCAAGTTTAAAATATGTTTCAAGTAAAGATATGATTGACAAATTGGTTCAGTGTTTTACAATTCAACATGCATTTATAGAAGTACCTATCATGATGATCAGCCAGAGGCATTGTAACAAAGTTGGGTTTTTTTAAAGAGGGGGTTTCATAGAGCTCACTTAAGCTACCTGGAAGGCTTAAAGTATCAGTTTTGTAATCAACAAGCTTTTGAAACAGTCACAGAATTGGCTGACCTGCTATCACAGGGTGTGTGTTATGGGGTGGGGTCCCTAGAGACAGCCATGATGCCCCTAGAGCCCTGTGACCATGCCAGCTTTGCCTTGTGGGCACCTTCTGGTCTTACTTGCCACGTCTTGATGGTTAAGGTAATAGGTAGTGCATAGCTGACCTCAAGTTGCTATGCAGTCACAGCCCTGGTGGACCCCACTAAACCATGTGTGTTAGACCCCTGGCTGGGTCCTGCTCTAAGTAAGTGCCTCATGGGACACCGCAAGCCTTATGGGCTAGATGCGTGGCTCCAAACCGTCCCTTTACCATGCCCCATGCTTCACTGCTGGTATTCAAACATTGTCCCTCTGAGGCCATAATCTAGCTCAGCCTCCTGTCATCACTTGGTCCTTGACCCCTGTCTGCATGCCCTCACTGGTGCTGGGCTCTCCACACAACAGTGTGCCCCAATGAGGCCAACTCCTCCTCCCCAGTAGCCTCCATCTGGTCCACCCGATTAAACCACTAACCAGGTAAATACAAGCACTTGGGCTATAACGTAACAACAACAATAACACTGGAGGTCACACTCTGTCCCTTTAAGGGGCAAACTTCTCCCTGAAAAATGTGTGCCCCCTAGACCTAGATACTATGGAGCTCCTAGAGTCCCTCAGTCTTAACAGCAGCAAAATGGCAAACAATCATCTGTCAACAGAACTCCTGCAAGACCTCCTTCCCCTTGGTTGCTGCCAGAGCACTAACTACCTCCAGTCTCAGCCCTGGGGCTTATATGTGCTCAGGGCCCTGCCTTCTTCCAGTCAGGTGACCGAGTGCAGATACAGGCTAATTCTCTCATTTGCCTGCTGCCAGAGCAACCTGTACCTGTGGGGGTTGCCTGGCTCCCAGTGTAGTATGAATTTTTGCATTAGTTATCATGTTTAAATGATAATAGTATCGAATTGATCAAACTATGATTGTATGAACAACTAAAACTCCATTTTGTGCTTGTTCCCTGCTTGACATGAGTAGATGAACGTCATATGCCCTGTATACACGAGTGTCTGTGTGAGAGGGTGAATGGTGAAAGAATGGTAACTATTTGCTTGAAAACATAAGAAGATTTAACTGATTGTGTAAGCTACAAGGCACCAATGTATAAGTTACCAGACAGTAAACTAATTAAGCTAATTAATGGATGGCTGAAGAACTCCAAAGAAGATAGAAGAAGGAATTCTGCGTATCCTGCCATTTGATCTATACAACGCTTCACTGACACAATGCTTCAAGGCAAAGATACCAATGAAGATACCAACTTTACTGAAATCACCTTAAATTGATATAACCAGAAGAAACAACCTCTAATTAAAGACTGAGAAAGGAAAAACCTCAATGCTGAACAAAGACTTGAAATCCCTATAAAAGTGAGATGCAGGCAAGTCAAGATGGGGAATCCAATCTTTGCAAACTCATGGAGCACAGGCATGCATGCTCGTATACCCCTGCTCATATCCTCAATAAGCCTGGACCCAGCCATCCAGTGCTAATATTGAGTACCATCTGCTGGTAACTATAACATTTTACTGGAGTAGTTTTGTCTGTATGTCTCTTTCTGTCTGTATGTATGCTTGTGTATGTCTGCTTGTATGACTGGTATGTCCAAACTTATGTATCTGTTTCATGGAACCAATAAACACAGCATTTTGCTTATCCCCCTTTCTAAGGTCTCATTCTTAATTTGAGCTATTAGCAATTTTAAGTAATGCTAGGCCCCTATTTCTAGGCAGCTTATGCCCTTAAAGGAGCAGGCACACCTTAGTGCCCTGCAACAGTGTGTCTACACAAGATGCTTTACTGCACGGTAAGTAAGCACGCCTACTCATGAATATACTTATCACGCAGTAAAGTTCGCTATTTGTGATTAAACTTGCTACCTGAAAATGCTTAGTAACACACATGTAGACACCAACCAGGAACAGATTTGCTCCTGGTCAGCCCTGCTACTAGGTGTCCAGCCTGAGCTCAGCTCCTGGGCCCTGCGCTTGGGAGCCTTTCCTGCCCCAGAGTGGGGCCACCTCAATGGCAGGCCCAGCTACAGGCCCTTTAAAAACCTGCAGACATTTTTAGCCCTGGGGCACAACAGCAGGGATCCTGGTGTTGTGGGGAGCTCTTGGCCCCTGCTTCCCCTGCACAGGCTATGGGCTACCTGTACACGCCTGCCTGAACTCTGGTGCTGCTGCCTGGCAATGCAGTGCTGCTCAGCTGCCAGACCCATGCCATCTAGCCCTGCTGGCTTATACAGGCTCCTGCCAGGCCTGCCATCACCTGAGCTCAACTGCAGCCAGCTCCTGGCCACCAAGGCCAGCACCAGCTGCCGGCCACCAAGGCCAGCACCAGCTGCCCACAGCCAACCCCCATCAGCTTAACAGACCCTGAAGGTGCTGCAAGTCATTGCCTCTTTGCTCATCTCTTAGTCCCATGCCATGCCCCTGCACTGGGAACTTCAGACAGCTGCCCAGGCCTGGCAGCACAGGGACAGACAAATGGAGGCCCAGAGAGCTGACATGAGAGTCCTGATGGTGTCACCTCCGACACCATACGCTGCCACCCAGGATCCCCACCAGTCACAGGAGGAGACCGGTGATCTTGTGACACTGTGAGACGAGGTGGAGGTGCAGCAGCAGTTTGTGTGGGGCAGGCACGTCAACACCCACATCTATGAAGGGCTGTCAGACCAGATGTGGGAGCGTGGGCCCAACTAGTCAAGGCCTTGCGGGGACAGAGCATCATCATCACTGACCACAACTGTCAGTCAGGGAGTACCCACAAGTCCATTCTCTTTCTGTAGCAATTGGATGTCATCCTTGCCACCTGGGACCAAGGCTGCAGCCGTGTTGTGAAAAGCAGCACAGGCAACCTGTCCAAGCCCCTTCTCTGGTCTGGCAGGCATGGGGATGTGTTGCTAGGGAGGGGCCTTTCAGGGTGCCAGCAGCCTGTCTCACCAAGCTCCTCACCCCACAGCCTCCACCAGTAGATCAGTGAGCCTAGGCCAGCTGCCCTGACAGCTGTACAGCCTCAGCCCCATCCATAAGGCACAGCCAGCCAGGTCACCACTAGCCTTCAGTAGTGCCATCTCCTCCCCGGGGGTGGGGGGGGGGAGGGCTATACACTGTATCCTGCCGCCCAATGCATCTGCTGGGAGTTGCATGCTGTCACCACCAGCTTGGACTGACTGAAGCCACTGGGCACACCAGCCCTGCCACATGGTAAGCCCCACTCTGGGGGGAGGGCTCTCCCCACCTTGGCCTCTGCCCCCAGCCCTGGCCCTGGTCTCCGCTCCCACATGAGCCAGGAGAGGAGTGTATAGGCAGGATCCCCGATGAAGAGGGGTAGGACCACCATGGTGCCCAGCTTGAAGTCTGGCGCCCCTCATGCAAAGCACCGCTCTGCACCAGGGCTGGCAGGGTGAAATGTGGGCATTGTGGGCACTGCCTGCCAAGCTGAGTCTCACATTGGTGAAGGCACTGTAGTAGATGATGATGGCGTGGAGCACAGTGCAGTGAAAACCTCTCCAGCTGTAGTAATGGCGGTTGGCATAAGGGGCGGTGGGGGGGCAGGTCCAATCCAGGGTCCTGATGCACAGGGAGAAACTCAGGGCATAAAACTCTGCCACCAGCTCCAGGGAATTGTGTACATGGAGCATGGTGTGCCCCAGCATGTCCTGGAGGGTGCCACATACTTCCAGGATGACCTCCCTAGTAGTCTTCTTGCTTATACCAAACACATGGCCCACATAGCAGAGGCTGGTGGGCATGGCCACCGTTAAATAGGGTGATGACCAGCCAGGTGTCTGCAGGGAGGGGTAGCCATATGGTAGTGTCCTGCCACTCCAGGTGCAGGTGGAGCTGCTCCAGAAAGTCCAGGAAGGTGGCTTGGATCATCCTGAACATCTCCAGCCACTGCTCATTGTCCCAAGTGTCTTGGACAATGTGAAGCCCATCATCCTGGCTGGGCTAGTGGGCCCAGAGGTTGTGGGGCTGCTGGAGGCCCAGGAGGGCAAGGATGGTTCCTGTTGTGGCATCCTGAAGCCCATCATCAGCATCCCTACTTTGGTCTGGCCAGCAGGAAGAGGGTGTAGGTGGCAGTAGCGGCTCTGCGATGGCACAGTGAGGCCAGGTAGCTCCAGCTTTACCCCTCACCATTACACAAGATCCGAGCCCCAGCCCTGGAGCAGCTCCTCAATTAGCCACATGCCCTGCCAGCACTGCTTGGGACGCTTCATGGAAATCTTGGCCCTGAGCTGTCATGGCCTGTCTGCTCCTGGGGTCTCTATGGAAACCAGCTGCAGTGACACAGGCAGGGGCTGCTGGGAAATGGAGTTGGCATAGGCCCAATCTGGCCTGTGCACCACATTTTGCCCACTCCTGCCCTAGCAGCTGGCCATGGACAATAGGAGCCCTGTGTACTCACTGTGTACTTACTTTCCCTTTCTTCCAGCAGAGACTTGTGTTGCAAAAGCTGCTATTAACTCAGCAAAATCCTCTGTCTCAGCACCTGGAGCTCAGCTCCAGAGTATTTCTGAAGTGGAGCCAAGCCCCAGGTGTTGGGACAGAGACTCCTGCTGAATCAGCTGAGTGAGCATACAGTTGACTGTGTAACTGCAGGTGGCTGGAATCAGGCCCTCAGTTGACCTGGCTGGTGTTGCTGGCTGCCCCACCTGCTCAGCTTCAGAAGAGAACAAAGGTCAGGCAGTTTGCTTCAGAAAATAGCAGCCACAGCATACTACTATGTAATAGAACAGTCACAGTGTTTTGATCCCTTTCCCCATCCCTACTACTACTGCCTGTGTTTTTCCAACAGATACTACTATACTTATCAGTATTTTCAAAGAAAGATTCATTCGGCCTTTCAAAAACAAAGTGCTGCATGTCATATTTTCTTACATACAACATGCCCCTATCTTATTTGGGGGCATGTTGTATGTAAGAAATTATGACATATAGTTACATTTTATGACAACCTAGGTTTGATTCAACTTGAGAAGCTTATATTCAGAAAGAAGGACACAAAGCAAAGCTACAGACATGTATTGCCTTCACTTTGTAAATACAAAACCATTAAAGTATTTTCAGTTTCTAAATATGGAGAGAATAGCTTTCTAAATATGGTATCTTTTTTTAATTGTAAATGTTATTAACTACAAAATATTACCTAAGCAGAAAAATATAGACGAGTTGATATAGTATGATAGTTTCCTTCAGAAACATTAATTGCATTGTAAACATACAGCAATTTCATGCCAGTTGTATAATGGTGACAAGATAAATTAGATAGGTTTATTTCCATCTGTTTCCATATCACATTGAAAGTGGAGCAGGAGTTAGCTCAGGGTACATGGTAATAGAATACGTTGTACTTTGTCTTTAGGTCATCAATAAACAAGCATATATGGTTTGTACTGATTAAAACCTTTATGTTCTAACAACTGTTAGCTAATAGTACATGTAATGAATTGACATTCCCAGTCAGATTTGGAATACAGAAATGTCCAATTTGCAAAAATACATCACTGCTATGGACACCAGCTGGCATCCTGCTTAATGAATGAATACGTATGAAATTGTCTATCAGGCCAGAATTGAAGCACATTCAAAGAATATTATTTAATAGGGTTTTTTGTTTTTTAAACCAAAGCTACCACCCTGTGGAAAGCTGGATCCAGAGGTACCTAAGCCCAGCTTTTCTGATTTAGTCGCCTCTGACATCTCATTTCCAGCAACACAGAAAATAAATAAGATCTCATGAAGGGTATTTCAGATGCTGGCAAAAGGGGTAATGGTTTGCACTGAAGTGTTGGGGTACAATAAATGCTAGCAGGGCTCTATTCTCTGCAACATTTTCATTAAAAGTGTTCTTTAATTGTTTATAAAATCTTATCCTCATAGTTTCTGCTACAATTAGAGATGGTGATAATTAGAGATGGACTACAATTAGAGATGGACTATGCTGTGGCATTTGATGATGTGCTTGTTATATATCTACATCTCAAAGGTATTTGGATCAGGGTTTTTGATCTGGGTTCGTTCATCTCACCTTTGAATCATATACAACATATAAAAACTAGTTCAGGAGCTAGACATTGATTAAATACATTTATACACTCTTGAAAACTATGCATTTCTTAATTTACTCACCTCTTTTGAGTACCCACAAAGTCAAATACGACAATACGCTGAGATGAAAAATCAAGAAACCTTATTTGCCCCAATATAACCTCTTTGGATGAGGGTCTGTCACCAACATTTACAGTTCTAAGGTATTTCAATGCTCTCTCTTTCAATTTTCTATGTTGAGATTTTGCTCACAGTTAATATTGTGCCCCAATATTTAGTAATTCTCTTATCCAACAAGATACTTCATGAAAACAGGTGCAGCCGGAGGGTTTCTGAAGGCCCTCCATTTGTCAGTCAATAGTAGGTGAGGCTTACCGATGAAAGTCCTGTACTACCAACAGTGTCAATCCCAGGATGCTCTTTTTTCAGCTCCCAGGTCTCTGTGGTCTGTTTAATTGTTGATAAACAATTGCTCAGAAACATTCAACTATTATATGAGACATGATACCATATTTATTAGAACACAAGATGAGTAGCCAAACCCCAAGACAAAATCCAAGCCAAAACAATGGACCCCTCTACAGGCAGTCCACAACCCATGAAGTAGGCTCCAAATCAAACAAATTGCCTATTTGCAGGCAATCCTCTGTTTCTGTGTTGTGGTTGGTCTAACCCAAGACCACTATACCCAGCACTTCTACCACCGGGTGGTGTGCACACCTTTAGACAGGCAACCAAAACCCACTAAACAATTAAGACAGAATAAACTGATACCTGCAACATATGTCTTTATTCACCCCCACATGCATTCTCCACCAAAATGTTACTTTAAATCTAATATATTAAATCAAGAGCAAGACCTTATAAAGAGGGATAAGGCAAAATGCCATGTTTATTGATTACAAGAATCAGACAGAGGTTCAGACACACCACTCATACAGACACACACAAATCATCCTACACATCATTACACACAGACATAAACAAACACAGAACAACCACTCCATTCAGATATTATAGTTACCAGCAGCAGTTGCTCAATAGAAGCACTGGGTGGCCAGCCCAGGCCTATTGAAAGAAGATGAAGATAGCACCTGGAGCAGGATGAACAGACATGTCTGTGCTCCGAAGAAAGCAGCAGTCAAGATAGAGGCAAAGTGATGGCAAAAGTACTGGCCAAAAGAATGTGTGACTGTTTAGTAGATGTGATATAAGGAGAACAAACATGTACCATTCCTGAGAGAAAGATATACCAGACTCTATGGCTAATGAAAGATGTCATATCAGATATACAAGAGAAAAACAGAAATACAGTAATAATAAATTTATGACAGGGTTGAATATGATTTCCTATGTGAAGGTTTGCAGAGAATGGGGTTTCTGGCAAAGAGAATCAGATGGGTCAAAGTGCTATACAGTAAAGTAGGAAGTCGAGTACTGGTAAATGGTTACTTGAGCAAAGCATTCCCCGTACAAACAGGGGGAAGACAAGGATGCCCGCTGTCCCCCTATCTTTTTGTGTGTGTGATGGAGCCATTGGCACAGAGAATTTGTGATGACAAGCTGATAAGGGATGTAAAGGCACCAGTCTAGGGTTGTGTAGTAGGGCACTGTGGTATGAGTCATACCATGGGATTGCCACTTTAAGGGGTGAAGCTGCCTGAGAGGTGGTGTGGAGACTGATTAGAGACTCACCTGACTAGAAGAGGACCAGGCAGGAGCTAGATGAGCCTAGAGCCTGAGCCACTCAGGTAGTATAGCCATGAGAGCTCCAAGAAGAAGTTCTCTGCAGCAGGACAAAAAGGGTCCTGAAGGACCAAGGAAGGTAGGGGAGGCATAGAAACTCATTAGGCTTGGGAACGAGAATATTACCCAGTTTTATGCAGGCAAGTGGTCTTTGTTTTATGTTGATACTACTGTTTGAGTTACAAGCCTCAAGCCCTGTTGAAGATAGGCTCAAGGCCTACAGAGAGCCCACTAGCCCAGAGAAGGGGCTGAGTGGGGCATAGTATGTCCCCCAGTCCAGAGAAGGAGCTGAGCAGGGGGTACAGAGGGTTTCCAAGCCCAGGCAGCAGCTGAGCGAGGGAACAGAGCCCACCAGCTCAGATGGGGGCTGAAAGTGGAACAGGGGACCCGCTCGCTAGAGAGGGCCTAACCAAGGTATTTGACAGTCTGCAGCCTGAGAGGGACTGAGTGAGGGGCCAGGGGTCTGAGGGCCCAGAGAGAGAGGATTGAATGAGTGATTCTGGGGGTCCAGGAGTCCTGAGAAAGGCTAACAGAAAGGAACTTCAGGTGGAAGGAACATCAAAAGTGCTAACACCCATGATACTTGGGGCCTGGCATAGAGGAGGAAAGAAGTCATACAATTTTCCCTTAAGGCTACAGATGGCTTAAGGGCAAATTGTGAAGGACCTGTTGATAAGTTAATTGGACTCAGGCTCACTCTTAGGCCTGTGGGCAGCCTCCCTTACTTAACCTCAGTAACAACAATGTATGGTAAGCAAGCAAGCAGTTAAGAGAGACAGACCCATTGGAGACAGAGACAGGCAAGGGCCACATAACCATCAGGGGTTATCATGGCTATGGCTGTGACATGGACCTGCCACAGGATGGTAGAGGATGTAGTCAAGATCTTGGGAATTGTAATGGATGCTGAAGGGAAAGGAATGAGGGCCTGGAAGAAGTTAGGCATACAAGTGAGACAGATATTGGGATTGTGAAGTGGTAGAACACTATCTTTCAAGAGTAAAGTGACTGTGGTGAAAAATGTACTTTTTGCAATCATCCTTTATATGGGAGTGGTGTATCCACTGTCATGGCAACAGATCAGGAGGATACAGAGGCACATATGGATTGCGGGGGGGGGGGGGGGGGGGGGGGGGGGGGTGGGAAGGGGGAGGAAGTAAAAGAGAAAGGGTAGCCAGAATGGAGCTATACACATCCAGGGAATTAGGAGGTTGGGGAATGCCATATTTCGAAAGCTTTATGTATACTTATTTTATAATTATGTTCTGTGAAGAAATAATTGAGTGAGTGAGGAAGACTGCATGTTTCTGCTGTTACTTGGCAAGAAGAATGTTAAGAAGTTGGGCCATGTATGTGGAAAATGGAAAAAAAACGATGGACATGGAAGCTACTGACCCACTGTGAGAAGACGGAGAGCTTTGTAACAATAAATAAACTTGAGGGAATGGAATTACAGTGTTTAAAAAACCATAAGAAGGTGATTAATATAAGAAAGAAAAATAAGATAACAATAGTTGGGAATCTGATGGAAAAACAGATGGTAAATGCGTGGAAAGAAATGACAGATAATAGAGTGAATGGATAACATACAGATATCATATGGATGATGATACAGAATATTCTTCCTGTGAGGGGCATTTAGCATAGATGGGACTTGGTAAGATAAGGAGCGTGCCCAAAAGAAGGATGTGGGGCAGAAGAATCTGTATTGCATGTATTCTGGTACTGCCCTTTTGTGCAAAGGGTATGGGAGGAAGTGCATCATTTTTTCAGGGCAATCAATATGCATTGTGACTTAACATAGGAAATGGCGTTGTATGGGTTAATGCCCAAAGGACTGGAGATGCGGAGACTGAAAATCATACTACTTTGTGCAACAGTAGTGATATGGAAGGTGACAAACCTACTTTTGGTCAAGAGACTGGCTTTCACCAGAGGAAAACGTTTGAGTTGGCAATTTATCAACTGAAATACTATGTGGATCAAGATGCAGATGAGATGGGAAAGAAGAAGGTATAGAAATTAAAGAGGAAATTAGAATGGCAGTGTTTATTTCAAAAGGACAAAGGGATGGAGTGAAAGTTGTTACTTCTTCCTGAGTTGAGGATGGTTCATGAGAGGTGATAATGGTGAAAAGGGTTGTAAAAAGAAGATATTGTTATAGGGGAGGTCTTCAAGTTTTATGTTAATGTAGTTTCTTTTAGTTGCTTTATAATATGTTTTTTTTTAAGGGTACCAATTAACATGTTTGCCTAATATGGGCCATGTGTTTTTAAATTCATGCTTAACAGTGGCTGCATTTAATCAACTTCATAGTTGGTTTCCATTACTGAGCACATGTTTTTCATGGCAGTTTAATGATAGACAATGTATTTAATGAGAATTCCTTGTATGTTACTATAAGATAAAAGGCAGTTCTTGCATTAGGGTCTTCTATTTGGGTAAATACGGTTTGTGTGTGTCTGTGTATATATATGGAGATATGGATATTATTTATATATATGTCATCTTACAGAACATACAAAAGAAAGTAGCCCAGAAAGAAACAAAGATGAGAAGGACACTCCTAATAAAACAGTGATACTTATGGACCTAGAGGAAATGTACATTGACATTTGTCAGTTCCCTATTAGTGAGTCATATGTCAGTAATGTCCCCTCTACATGTGCACATGATGGGATCTAATGCGTGATGCACACAATTGCACCTCCTGCCATGCCACACATGCACGGCAGAAGGTACAACTGTGGGACCATGAACTGGATCTTGCTTTATTGTCAGTGCATGAGGGAGCCTGATCCAAGGCTCCCCCTATACCAGAATAAAGCAAACTGCCATGGATGGGAGCCCCCACACAGTAGTTGTGACCTCCTACCTCCAGGGGTGTGTGGGGTCCCCTTGTGACTGGGATCCCAGTCAACTAAGATCTCCAAAGTTTGGAGGTGTGTGTGGACCCCTCCCCCCAGTTGGGAGATATGATTAGCTGAGGGGGCTGCTAACTAGAGGGGCCTCTGGCCACACTTCAATTAATGTCATAATAGGAAACAGCTACTAAGTTATTAATCACATTTTGTGGAATAACTTTGTATATTATTCCTCTTTTTATCACACCATTAATTGAATGTGGCTGGGTGACTACTTAAGGCATGATTAACTGATTAACATGAGCAACATGTAGATGGGGCCCAAGATATCAGAGAAATTTCACTTCAATTTACTAAGCTATAACTTTCTTCCTAAAGTTTATTTCAAGAAGCGATTCATTTGATTCTTCTAAGTATCTTTGTGGCCTAGGTGAAGTTTTCTTTGCACCTTGATACCTGTGGTCAACATTAAAAAATGTCTTTAAAGGTGAAGGTATACTAATATATTCTTGTCCACGCGTCCGTTGACGAGTACGCTCGCTAGGGCGCCTACGAATGATTGTCCACTAATCTCCGGTTGTGACCCCTGCTCCAGGGATGCTCACGCCAGGTCCGCCTGCCACGACTTCGATGTTCCCTTGGTTCAGTGTGTATATGGTGGCGCGTGCACGTCCGGAAGTGGGACCTCCCGTCGATCCAGGTCCAAGATCCTTGAGGACTCCTTCCTCCCCTACACCCTCGCCCAGGCCTCCGTGCCCAAGTCCAGGTTGCCCACCTAGCCTCCCACCTGGTGGGGGGGGTGGGACAATGCCTCCAATGCCAAACACAAAGTTAGTAACCTGTAAGCCTACAGTCAATTCCCATACGGGTGTCTGCCTCCGGGTCCCCGCCAGTCCCGCTCGCCTCTTTTGGGAGGCTTTCGTCTCTCTATTGGGGTCCGACGTCTGTCACCGGAGCGTCCCTGCCCCGCCTGGGCAGCTCTGCCTCCTGCCCCCAGTACACTGTGGCCGAGTCCCGTAGCCTGCTTCTTCCGGCTGCCGGCCAAACAGCCTTCAGCTGGGGCGGGGTGCCCCCCCCCAGCCTTCACAACCACCTCAACTGGCTTCAGGGCTTGTCACCCCTAGTGCTTTGCCCCTGCGGGGCCTTACCCTTTCCCCAAAACACGCGTGCCGGGCGCGTGTCAGCAAGCCTCCGCTGCTCTGAGCTTCCACCGGGGATCCGCTCCCCCCCGGCCCTTCAGGTCTGCCGCTTCTCCGCGCCAGTGCTGCTTTTGTGCCCACCGGCACCACTGCACACCTGGGGGAGATAATTAAGCCTCGTGCCTTGGGGCTCCGCAGGAAGCTTGCCTTCGGGGTCAGGCCCGCTCGGTTGCCTGCGGGTGATCTCGCCCCCACCACCGCTGCACCACCTATCACTTGCCCCACGCCCCACAGCCACTGACAATTTACCAGTGCGGTGGGACCCGCCTCACTTCTCCCATGGCTGCTCGGGGCTGGGGCTCTTTCACAATTCTATGCATAGATTAATAGAAATGAAGGTATATTTTTAGTCCCTAATACTGTTAATTTGATGGAAGCATTTATAGAAATACTTCCAATATAAGATTTTAATGGTTAATTTATTCTGTGACTTAAGGGACATATTTCTTATTCTAGAATGTTTTCTTTCTTATTGGAAAATACCAAGGGTAGAAGCAGATGCACAAGGTCCTAGAACATTCTGCAATACAGGTACAACACTGTAGTTTTTCTTCAAATTTTGCTGATTCTGGTGGAGTACCAGTGGGGTGCTCACCACTAAGAGGTTGCAAGCCCTGTGGGAGCTTGTGGGCTGAGCAGCAAGGAAAGCCCTCCCCAGAAAACATTTTAATGGGGCAGGTATGTGTAAGAGCACTCACGGTGCTCTGCCACTTTAAGAACTGGGCCAGAAAGCTGGCAGGTGCTGTCCAGTCCCCACAAGTGGCCATCTTAAGACTCAAGACAGCAGGGCTGATGGCAGCAGTTGCTGCCTGGCATTGAGAAAGGCACATCTCCTGGTGGAGCTGTTGCTCCAGCAACAACACAGAGGTAAGGACAGAAAGTATGGGGTGGTTTAGATGCTTCTGGTCCTGGGCATGACCTAAAACTGCACTCTGACAGGGTAGGGAGGCTTGGTGGGACTGCTGGTGGCACAGCAACCCCACTCAAATGCCAGGACCATGAACCTCCCTGGTGAAAGGTGGGTTGGAGTGCCTTAATAACCCCTGCCTCCACCATTTGGTGGGTTATTAGTAATATCAGAGGGAGTTAGGGCCAGGTATGTCCAGATGGTCATGAGAGTCCTAATACTGCAATGAGTTGGGCCCGGCCTCAGGCCAGGTCCTTATACACTTGTTGGAAACATCTTCGAGGCATGAGACACCTCAAGGGGAGGCAGGAGTGTGTACTGAAGGTCCTAGACAGGGCAGTCTGCCACCTAATTAAGATCTTAATTACTTAACATCAAGGCGTGGCAGGTATGATAAACTGGTGGCATGCCCAGAGGCAATGGGAGACCAGCACTGTGGCTAGTTGGGGAGCTACCACATTTGCCACACTGATGCCGTGGCTTCTATTAATTTCTAGATGTGTTCTAAGTGAAGCTTCCTAGAAAAGTCTCCAGAAAGTTGCATGACATTATGAGTATAGAACTACTGTGCCATTATTCATATGGGAAGTTGTTGTCATTGGTAATCCCTCAATTTGAGAATGATCTCTACTGCAGCTCAGTGATGGGTCTTGAGGCGATTTAAGAGTCCAATCCTTGAGCCACAGATTCATCTGCAGAAGTTGCAGGACTTTGCACAGGGGAGAGTAGGGCTTAGGCTAAGATCTTCTCTTTCTTCTTCCTTCGTTCTCCCTTCTCTGCTTCAAGGACATGATGTTTAACCTTGAAATGAACTGACACTTAGTTGTGGCACCATTGGAGTATGTCAGCATCCATTTTCTTGAGATATGCCTTCAATGTGTCCTTGTAGTATTTCCTCTTGCCTCCACAAAATCTCACGCTATTAGTAGGCTGGGAGTGGAGGATTTGGTTTTGGAAGTTGAGAGTCAGACTTCTATACAAAATATTAGGCACAGTGAAGTCGGTGCTTGAGGATCACTGACTGGTAACATAGGGCATTTATACACATACATTTGTCTGCTCTGATGTGCTGGAACAGACTCAATAAATAGACACTGCCTCTCATGCACCTGTATAAATGGCAAAATGTGCATCAGCACTACGAAAATGGTGGCAGCGCGCTTTTGAACTAAAACACTTCCAATGTGTTTTAGTTCTAAAGCAAGCTGCCACCATTTTCTTGGCGCGGATGTGCATTTTGCCATTTATACAAATGCACATGCTGCTTCGCCGGACACTTTTAAAAGCACTAAGTGCTGTAGTGCAAATGTGTACAAACACCCATGGGGTGCATCAGGGATGCTGGTATTTGTGCAGTTATTTTCCCATTTGATATGGAGGATTTTCTGGAGGTATTGTCGATGATACCTCTCTAGGATTTTGAGATGATGATAGTAGGTCACCCACATTTCACATCAGTAAAGGGTGGTGGGAATAATGACTATATCACAGATCTGGATCTTGGTGCCTTTCCAGAGATCATGATGAATAAAAACACACTGAAGCAACTTCCCAATGGAGGCACTTGCACACCAGATCCTGTGCTGGAATTCCTCAATGTTTAATATCTGAGAGAGGCAGCTACCAAGGTAGGGGAAGTGCTCAACTACCTCTAGGGTCTTTCCCTCAATGGTAATTTGGGGAGGGCCACATTCATGGCCTGGGGCAAGCTGATAGAGCATTTTAGTCTTTTCAGTGTTGAGAAAGAGGCCCAAAGTTTGGTAGGCTTCTCTGAAAAGATCCAGTGCAGTCTGAAGGTTTACTTTGGCTTGTGCAAATAGATATAGGTGCTAAGTCTTGTCTCAGTATGCACCTAGGATCTATTTGTTTGATAGCTATGAAAAACAGCCTTCCTTAGCAAAGTTAATGTTACATGTGTTCTGCTTTCACTGTTTCCTGTACATTGAGTTTCTACTATGTGGGCCTAGCTGCTTTTACATTATGGAGTATGACTTCATTTACTAACTAACCTATTTAAAAATAGGTTAGAAAAAGGCCTCTGTGATAATTAATTCTCTGTGATAATTATTCTGCTATTATTGATTTTAATTTTATGTTTGAATTTGCAAGTCTCTAAAGCTCAGCTGGACATGTTAATACTAATATTAGTCAACAAGAGCATGATACAAAGCCCACTAAAGTTGATGGATGCCCTTTCAATTACTTCAATGGGCCTTGAATCCCAAGATCTCAAGTACACTTTGTGGGTTTTTTTAATTTTTACCTTAAAGAGTTATAATAATACTCGTACTGTTTATTCAATATTAATATGACCTCTGGGAAAAATTGTTCTCTGTGGTGCCTTCAGGCTTATGAAATTCTTTGAACCTTCAATAAAAATTACACTGTTACAACAAAATAATTAGTCACCATACCATGCATATTATTGAAAAAAATGAGGAGCTGAAATGAAAAGGAGTTAACTTGAAAGCAAAAACTGCACAGTTAACATTAAAATTGAGCTAGATACAGCTTAATGTAATGAGGGCTCCCACTTCCTCCATTGGGGAAGTCATCAACTTGAAGTTGATAGAAATTTTCTACTATAGCTCTTCAACTGATGTCCTTTCATTAGCCACAGTTAAGAAGGATGCAAGGTAGAGTTAAATCTTACAGACTGAATCAGGGATAAATAAGTACCTTTACTCTCCCTGCTGCCTTTTTTCAAACTAACATGCCCAGCTACCTCTCTCTAGTCTCTGCTAACTAAGGCTATGCGAAGCTTCGGTCCTTGATTTGATTTGGCAAAGATTCACCCTGATTCAATGGCTGAATCTCTGAATCTGAATTGAATCAGAGGACCCTTTATCCTCTCAGAATTGAATCAGAACCCTCCAAATAGATTCAGAGAGATTCGGACATAGACACAGCTTCAAATTTTTTTTCTACATACCTCTAGGTAGCAGAGTGCTCGTGAGTGCTGCAATGCTGAGGTGCATGGAGCATCCCGCAGGAGTGGGGGGACTCCCCAGCATGCTCGGTAGCAGACCCAGAAGTGGATCAAAAGCATTTCCAGGTCCCCCAGGGAGTGTAAAGCCCCTCCCCCTGCCCCACCACCCCTTATCCCTGGCTCAGCAACTAGTGGCTCCTGGTTCTGGGGTGACGGGCACCTGGGGTCCCCCTGTGGCTATTTGCCGAGCCAGAGAGGCGGGAGGAGCGGCACCCAGCATGCTCCCCAGCAGACCCAGAAGTGGACGAGAAGTATATCCACTCCACTTCTGGGTTCACTGCCGAACACGTGGAGGGCCCCCACACTCCTATGAGATGCTCCATGCGCCCCAGCATCGCAACAATTATGAGCCATGCTACCTCAAGGTATGTAGAAAAAACATTTAAAGCTGTGTCTGTGTCCAAATTGCTGATTCTCTGAATCAGCATCAAATCTTCAGATTCGGATTTGGCTGAATTGAATCAGGGACAGTGATCTGAATCACATAATCGAATCACTGTCCCTGATTTGGGCTGAATCAGAATTGAATAGGGCCCACTTTTCACACCCCTAATGCTAACCATTTTGAGGGATCATTAACTGTGAAATATAGTAATCTAAAAGACCTGTAGTTCTGCCCCCAAACCCAGCTAAATATGAACTAGTAGAAAAATACTGAACTAGAATTTCCATAGCAAAAAAATACATTTTAGCTTACTTTAAAAATATTCTTCCCTCAGTGAAATTCACAAACACATCCTGATTTGATGAATTTTGTGGCATCCTAACCACACTTCTGACACATTTGGTATGTATTCTGCCACTAACAGATACATTTTGGGATAAATTACATGAACCGTGCTAGTGATTTTTTATAGAGAAAAATCCACTGTATTAAAGGTGTGCATATGTATTGGGTACAAAAATATGCTTAGTGGGATATTATTTTGCTGCTTTTCCTTCCATTTCCCCCCATTTTTCTTAATTTTAAGATCTTAACTTTGGGTGGTTTTTCATACTTCCACAAGGCTAAATGTTCTTGAAGACAGTAGGAGGTAGCCTACAGGCTGCGACCTTGTTACTTTTTTAAGACTTGTTTGTTTATTGAACTGCTTGCCCTCCCTTGAATTTATTTTTCATTAAAAAAAAAAACCTTGGCAAAGAAGAAAATTCCTGCTTGAGATTATTTCCCTGAAGTCCCAGAAAAAGTCACAAAGACTTTATGCTGCTCTTGACTGTTTCTAAAAGACATACATGTGAAGATTATCTGAAGCATATTCTGTAAAACAAGCTACAATGGATGGTTGACTCATACTGATGATCCCTGCCACTTCACACAAGACACTTAGCCCTGACCTGTTTTGGGCTCCAAATTACAGTACTTCATTTCCTAATTTATAGTTATTTTACACTGGCCATGTCTACACAAGATGCTGACTGCACAGTCATTACTGTGAAGTCATTTAGAACTTGTATAAACGTGTATAAGCTACTGCACAGCAGTGTTGTGTCATGATTGTTGACATAAAACACTACTGCACAATAGTATCTGACTACTGTGCAGTCAGTGTCTTGTGTGGATGCAGTCATTGGTTCTATTTTGAAAGTGACAGTTTACTATCTTTTGCCATGATAAGTTGGATTTAGAATTTAGACAATGGAATCTAAGCTCAATACATGAATGTTTCTTAACCAGTGTTTGATTGTCTTTGTATATTTTTATGTGCCTGAATGTATATATTTTGATATAAAAACAAATATTTTCAGTTATTTTCTCCTTCATAAAGAATTTCAACATACTACCTTTACTTTTGGATTTCTATTTTCATGCCTAAATTTGTAGAATTTTTTTTCTGAGCTGTATCAAGATTCAAAGAGGAGGGCTAGTCTCACAACATTAAAACACATTCATTAATCATTTTCTGAATTAAAGTCAACTCAGAGTGCAACAGTAAGGAATAGCCTCCTTGTTTTACTGATGAACTTTCATGGCCACACAGGGTTACAATTTTAGTACAGATAATAGAGCAAAATGAATATTTTAGATAACTGTCTGAATGTATCTGTACATCACAGAAATGTAAAATTACCTAAGTTGTGCATTCAAGTAAGGGTGTGAGTAAAGTGAGCCAGGAAATGTGTAGGCACAAGAGCAAAAAATCATTTTATACAATCATTAAAAACCTGAAGGGTTGTTTTTTATTTCAGTCCTACAAAGACTTAAGCATGTGCTTCATTTCAGAGTAGTCCAATTAATGTCAATCAGATGTTAAGTTAAGCTTATGCACAAGAGTTTGCAGGATTAGAACCCCAGTCGTTACTGAAATTATTCTAGAAATGGAAGACATGCGGTAGAAAAGATGCAGAAGTTACTAAATCCTACAATAACTAAGAACATCACGCTGAATCTAGGCAGAAGGCAACTGAGAAATTCTGTAAGACCATTGAAACATAATTGGTAAAATTTAGAATTGCCATAGCCTATAGCAGATAAATGTACATGAGGTAATATCCATCAAAGAAAGAAGTGAATATTTAATTAAACTATTTAATTAAAACAAATCCCTGTTGGTCCTTCAGGCATGTAAATTGGGGGGGGGGGGCAAATTATTTTTTAAGTGCTTTATACAGTAGTTTATTTCTCAGAAAATATTTTAGGCTCATTTCAACAAAGAATTTGAGGATGTGCTTAAGTGCTTTGAGGACTATGACTATAGTCTACTTTTATCCAACTAAATGACTCAATTTAACTGGTACATGAGGGCCTGCCGCACAAGAGTGAGCATCACTTCTAATGGACAAGCGATGATTTAACAATTCAGTGTTAACAGTGATACCCTATTTGAAATTTTGTTTGTGTAAAATTTCTATGTTAAGTGCACAGTGATTGAATTGTAGGAGTGTTCAGAAGCACTCTATAAAATAACTTGTTTTATACCTTTAGTCCCTTGCCAAGTGGATTAACATTATTCGACACTTCCATTTGGGCAAAAAAAAGAATTGGTCTGTTTTTATCTCCCATAATCATATCACATAGCTAAAGAGATCATAAGTACCATGTAATGTGACAGTTGCTAAAAACCTCTATTTTGTAAATAACAGTACTAGCTGCATAGTAAATAACTATAAAACTAGTATAAACTGACAGCTTGCAAGTTGCTGCTGTTCTGGTTGCAGTTAATCATACATGTTCCATTTCAAACATTTTATGAATAATTCATATATCCAGCACATAAATTCATGCTACTGCCTCTTTGTCATTGCTGTATCCATTCCTTTTTGGAGCTAGGCACCCAGTATTGTGTAAATAAATAGTAAATACTTGAACATAAAGAAAATAGAACTACATGCTCAAGAAGGTGAAGTCATTTTTTTCTCCCACAAGTGGGTGTTCACTTGCCCTATTAAATAACAACTTTAAGACATTCACATCTCAGCATTTGCTATCAACAATGCCTACAAACAGGGGCTTGCCTTTGCAATTATTGTTGACTCCCCTACCAGAGCCTGTGACATGGAGGCATTTGTCTTCACTATGGCACTGTGCTCCTTTCTTTAGGAGCATTGCCTCTCCACTAACACCCCTTGCCTCCTAACTACCCTCTGGAAATGCAGAATTAGAACCTTGCTGTTGATTTAGAAGTAGGTAAAAAGAGACTGCCTCCAACTGGTCGTCCATCTTTCAGGGCTCCTTCTAGTCTTAGCTCCGTATTCTGGAAAATGGTAAGATATTAGCATCAGAAAGGCATAGAATTATATGCTTGTGATGTCCCTATCATCTTCCACAGAGAGAAGATCTAGTAAAACTGTCATTCCCAAGAAGCTGCATGCCTAGATTTGATTTTATTCCTCTCTCTTGTACAACATACACAAACAGATGGACAAATAGCTAATAGAGGGCCTGAAGTCCAAACAATCCAATGATGGAGCAATTCAGGGAATTAAAGTTATGAGATATTGAGGTCCCCAAAACTGAAAAGTTTCCAGAGCCCTAATACAGAGGAAATATTTTTATAATCTTCAGTGTATAAACTCTCATTCCCAATGTGAAAAAAAACAATGGCGTTAGGATTGTGCTTTGTGTAGTGTAGTGGATAGTATAACCATCATTTAAGTGTCAGATATTCTTAAGATGGAACAAAAGATAGCATGTCACATATGTAACTGAAACTGAAATTAAAGGTTTTGCAAAACTTGTCAGTTTGTCATTCATTATGGCAAACCAGACATGTTGTTCATTTACCAGATCCCAGTGAGCTGGCAAGAATGATTTTGAATGTTAAATTTCCATTGTATTCAGCTAAGAAAGAAGTACATTTAGATGGTATAATTTAATGTGCTATTGTTCTGGCTAGCTTAGTGCCAAAGTAGAGATTAATACTTGTGGTTATAGCGATAACTTCATTTTAATGATTGCTGAAATTATAAACAGATTAACTTGAATTGTTTCTTCTTGGTCAAGAAAACTTTAAAAATTCAAATACATTCAGAAATTAGGGTAACAAATAGGGAAGAAGCATGCCTATCTAGCATATTACATTTTTAACTGCTTGAACTATTTTACACATTAGCATACTTTGTAGAATCAAAGTAATTGCTCTTAACTTTTTGAAAATACCCATTTCATGATCATTTGCTCAGTCATGGCTTTGTTAGGATCCCCTAATGTAGTATAATACAACCAAATCACACTCTTCCCATCTTAAATGGTGAAGTAAAGATCTGCAAACTTTTGTACTTAAAGTTAGGATCCTAAATACATATTTAGGCACCTACCTAAAAAGTAATCTGATTTTCAAAGCTTCCCAGAATTTGTAACTTTAAAAATCATTCATATTTCCATGCAATTCATAGATTTCATAGACATTAGGGCTGGAAGGGACCTTGGAAGATCTTTGAGTTCAGCCCCCCGCCCGGAAGGCCAGGAAGTCAGCAGGGGTCATAGGATCCCAGCAAGATAAACAACCAAATGTGTCTTGAAGGCGTTCAAAGTAGGTGCTTGAACCAACTCCAGCAGCAATCTATTCTTGAACTTGGGGGCTTGGACAGTACAGAAGTTCTTCCTTATATCCAGCCTGAAATGGTCATGGAGGAGTTTGTGACCATTCAACCTTGTCATCCCTTGGGGTACTCTGGTGAACAAATGTTCCCCTAGATCCTGGTGAGCACCCCTTATAAATTTATAGGCAGAAACCAGATAACCCCTGAGCCTGCACTTTTCCAAGCTAAAGAGCCCCATGGCTCTCAGCCTGTCATCATAAGGACTGTTTTCCTGATCTCTGATCACACATGTGGTTCTCCTCTGGACTCTCTCAAGCTTCTCCACATCCTTTTTGAATTGTGGAGCCCAGAACTGGACGCAGTACTCCAGCTGTGGCCTCACTAAATCTGAGTACAATGGGAGAATGACGTCCCGAGATTTGCTTGAGAAGCATCTATGGATGCAAGCCAGCATTTTGCTCACTTTACTAGCTGCAGCATCACATTGACGGCTCATGTTCATCTTGTGGTCAATCATGACACCCAAACCCTTTTCGTCCGTAGTGCTAACCAGCGTAGCACTGCTGAGCCTATAAGCACGCTGCGGGTTTTTCTTTCCAGGGTGGAGAACCTTGCATTTTTTGGTGTTAAACACCATCAGATTCTTGTCAACCCATTTTCTGAGTCTGTCAAGGTCAGCCTGGATCACCCGCCTATCTTCTGGCATGAATGCTTTACACCAAAGTTTGGTGTCATCAGCGAACTTGGCCAGTCCACTTCTGATACCAGCATCTACATCATTAATGAAGATGTTGAACAATATGGGCCCAAGGACAGAGCCTTGAGGGACCCCACTGGTCACAGCGTACCACGACGATTGACTAGATGATGACTGAATTCAGATTCCAGCTGCATACTAATGTAATATCCAAATTGTGGTGAATTTCAATAAGTGATAACTTTATCATATTATATTTCATACCTTAATAAAAAAAGGTAAAAGAATTACTGAAGTAGTACACCAAGACTGTGCTACAATGACAGCTTTATAAACACTTGTCACAAGGCAGATTCAGAGTTGGAATTAATTGCTAAGGCTGAATTTGCTCACTATAAAATATTCTTATCTCTTCTCTTCCCTATAAAAGTACAAGGGCCAGAATTGGTGGCAGGCTGTTGTAAGTAACATTATCTTAGAAAACATTTGTCAAAAAAAAGTCTCTGCTGGTCTAATTCCAGAAAGGAAAGAAGGACCAAAACAAACTTCTTGGTTTATAGAGGCCTTTATTGATTGCTTTTTGTGTTGGCATTAGTAGATTAACAATTCAATATTATAAAGACTAAGCCCCTGTCAGAGCCTTCAGAGTTCAAAGGATTTTTTTTATATATTAATTTTGTTTTGGCAAATTTAATCAAATGGAGCTACAAAAATATGTAGCTGTTTGATCGTACAGGAAGTATTCAAGGAATGAAAAGAATATACTAGGACTATACTTTTTACTTACATGGCCTTTTAGTTAGAAATCAGAAATTATAAAGCATATGGAAAACCCAGAGTTTTTATGACTTGTCAAGATGTTCTTAAAATCCCTATTCTGAAATGCCAAGAGACTGTGTCTGTATAAGGGCAAAAACAGAAACCACGGTCTCTTTACTGAAGCACTGATTTTGGTTCCACTTTCCATTGCTGCATAAACCAACCCATGGAGAAAATCAACCAATGGATGCTGAGAAAAATCATCATCAACCTTTTGAACCAGTGGATCCAGGTATTTGCCTCCAAAGAGGCATTAGACAGGAAAGTAAGTAGAACTGAAGCAACATGAATTGAAACCTGCAGAAGACAAATGCAGTTTTTGTGTACAAAACATAATACAGCACCATATAGATGCACCCAAGCTATATTGGGTAATGGAAACAGTAATGCATCATACTATAGCAGGGACCTTCGTATAACAGGTGCTAGAAATGTCCAATTGGTTATCTTTTGAGAGCACCCAAGAGGAGAATAGCAATAAGTACTTTTTAAAATACTAATATAAACATGATTCTGGGCTTTCTATATTATATAAATGAAGGTTATGTTTCAATAAGAACCCACTTTTTGGAGTTATTAAATGGGAGAAAAGACAAGCAAATTAATTAACAAGTTATATTAAAAAAAAGCTTAAGGTCTACACATCTCAAGAACAGTACTTTATGCTCTAAGATTTGTCTAAAATCTCTCCCAACTATGTAGTTGGTCCAATAACAAATATCACTCTCAACAATATCCTTACCTGAAAGTGCACACTTACTCAAAAGCTGTTGAAAGCTGTCCCTTATTTCAGAACCTATTAAACTGAAATGCAAAGCAGTTTCCGTGGAGAACTATCAAAGAACCTGCACCCATCATTAAACTTAACTAGCCAAGTGAAATGAGTGAGAAGGAAGAATTAAATTGTTTGTCTAAATTAGAATCTTTAGGACTTATTATCCTCACTGAGGACAGCTCCACTAGTGATAACACCAGTGAAGCTCAAGTAAAGAGAGAGCTTGGATGGTGCCAGTGCACTGCCATTTACTTTAATTCACAGCTGAGTTAGATAAACTGTTAAAGTCTGCCCCAACCAATCAGAGACTTATCTTGATTACAACCAGTACTGCCAATCATTGGTGCTGCTCTTGCTGAGCTGAGCTGAATCTGGAAAACAAAGTGCACAACCCTTGGAGAATGGAGGCAACCTTTCTCCATCTCCTAATCTTAGTCTTGAAAGCTCCTAGTTCTATGTCTGTCCTCTCTCTCTGATGCTGGCAGGGTCCTTCTTCAAATATCACATTCTCTCTTTCATTTAGTTTAGTTAATTAGATTCCCCTGGTGTTCTCATGGTGATTGTCATATACCAAAATGTTGTCCCCAACTGCCCAGTTCCATCTGCTCCACAGTCTTCTACAACAATATTCTGTGAATTTGATGGGGTAGTAAATGTGTATCATAAATAAGCAGCATGGTGAACAAAGTTGTATGCCAAATTCCAATATAAAAATAATGAAAATAGTATCCATTACTTTGTGTTACATTTTAATTCTACTCAGGTTCCTGATATATCTGCTTTATCTGAAATAAGCTATCTAGGCATTTTTCTCTTGATAAGCTTGATACATCACTCCTTGCTGCTGTCAAGCAAGAGGTTCATTATTCAGACATTTTCTTTAACACAAACCAAGACATCCTAGTAATATGTCTTTTTATGGTGTTTATTGAGCTTGGTTATTTTTCCTTCACACTAATCACAGTCAGTAAAATATTGTGTCAGTGGGAATGTTCCAAAACATTGCCTAACAGAGTTTTAGTTGTCTACCCCAAGGCTGTAAGAAGCACCTATCATCATAGTATACGTGGTAGCGAGCCTAAATCATTATCTTTTATACAGTAATCACATTTAAACTCTTAATATATATCATTCACTAATAATTTGTATTAATGTAAAGTACAATTCACCCATGTAAAGGGGTTAACGGGAGTCCTTTGTACTCTCAAATAATAACAGAGCGTACATAGTACAAATACACTGTGCTGACCATTTCATCAGGCATAATTTCTCCCTATTATTCTCTATAATAAATTAACCTTTTTGTTATTACTTCTATGTTCAATAAGCCAGGGGTGTGTACACACACACACACACACACACACACACACACACACACACACACACGTTTTTAGTTGTAGGTTATGTTTTCCACATATTTCTCACAGACTTCAGAAAATTGTAGGTTTCAGGCAAATTTGAAATCAAGTTTTTCTTCTTCTGTATTAACACGTTTCTAGTTTTACATTTCCTGTCCTCAATCAAGTACATAAAACTTGTTATGATGAATAGTCGCACAAAAAGAGAGAATTTCAAACTCAAATATTTAACAAAAGGTGAATTCCATTTCAGGTCTGTTTATGTATTCACCACTTATCTGTGGTGTCTTCTGTTTTTTAACAGGTCAGGAAAAAGAAAGCCACTCTTACAATCAGAGTAAATTTCAAAATGAGAACCAAAGAGTCATAACTGAAGAGCAAGAGTTATTTGCTTTAAAAAAAACTACACTGAAGAATTTTTCATTTTGTTTGTGACAAATTTTCTATAAACACTGAAGGCAAAATTTAAGTTTTGTGTGTGTGTGTGTGTGTGTGTGTGTGTGTGTGAATTATGTAGCTGTCCATCTATAGTTATTTTTCTATCTGAAAACCTAAGTGCATGGAATTTTGCACATGAACTACATTAAGACAATTCCAAGTGCTGTTTACAACTGAATATTTCATTCACAAAAATATAGCCGTCCATAGCATTTTCTGAATTGTAGAAATTAAGCCATTTTATTGACATTATAATTTAGAATAAAAAGTGTTATTTGCCAATTTACATCATCATATCTATATTTTTATGATGTTGAACAAAATGAACATTCAAGGGGCAAATAGCACAACAGAACTGAAACTTCTCCTTTTTCATCTAATAAATACATGTGTTGCAGGCCACTAAGGTGTACCTGCTCCTTCAAGAGCAGAGGCAGGCTAGCTAGGGATCCCTGAGAACTATGCAGGGCTCCAGAGCTGCACATTGGCTTGGCAGTGAGCTAATCAGGGTATTAGCTGGCACCTGCACCCGGTCAGCTGACCAGAAAGGAAACAGGGCCCTGGGCATATATAAACCCCAGCGCTGGAGGCTGGCTAAAGGTTAGTTCTCTGTCAGCAGCCAGTGGGAAGGAGTTCTTGCAGAAATGCTTGGTTGCCTATTCTGCTGCTGTTAAAACTAATAAGGTCTAAGAGCTCCTAAAGTATCTGGAGCTTGGAGGCACACATTGTTGAGGGGGAAGCTTGACTTCTTAAAGGGGCAGGGTGTGACCTCCAATGCTATTGTTGTTGTTATATTACAGCCCGGGGCCTTGTATTTACATTGTTATTTGAATCTGGTGGACCGGGCTGAGGCTATTGGGGAGGAAGAGGCCTCATTGGGGCTACAGAGAGCCCAGCACCAGTGAGGGCATGCAAACAGGGCTGTGGAGAGACCAGTGGTGAGAAGAGACCAAGCTAGATCAAGGCCTCAGAGGGACAACGTGTGAATACCATCTACGAGTCATGGGGTAAATGGCTGGTTCTGGAGCCACGCATCTTGGCCATAAGGCTGAGGCTGTCTCAAGGGCCACTGACTTTGAGTGAGACCTGACAAGGGATCCAAGATCAGCAGGATCTAATGGGGTCCAGCAGGACCATGACCACAAACTAATGGGCAGCCTCCCAACTTATTATTTCAACCAACAAGATGTGGCAGGCAAGACTAGAAGGTGCCCTCAGGGTGGAACAGGCACTGTCATGGAGCCCTAGGTCATCACATCCATCCCTGGGAACCCCACACCTTGACACTGTGGAATGGTACATTTTAAGTTTAAAGGCAGGTTTTGTACCTCAAAAGCAGTAACGGCACTAATGTAAATGCAAGAATACAGTGTATAAAATACTCAGACACTATGTGAAAAATAGATGTTTTTCCTTTGTGTAAATATAATCCAGTCTTTAGGCATTTAATAGCACTGTGAATAGATTCATTTTTTCAAAGAAAATTTTATTATGGCTGACAACAGAAAAACTGAGAACCAGCAACTAAATTGTGTTTTGCTTGCTTGGACTTGTAAAAAAGTAAATGGAGCATTTCACTATGAACTATTATTATTTTAAATTCAACCCAGACAGTTAATGATTCACAGCTACTTGTGACAGCTGTTTAGGAGCCGATATGAACTGAGTTGGTGGTCTCAGCTAAAATCTAGTTGGACATATGCCACATAACAAAAAGCACCATTGGCATTAAAATTGGTATTAATTTTTGCGGGCAGTCTGAGGAAAGGTTGGAAGAGACTGAGAGAATGAACAACTCTCTCACCCTATAAGCAAACCCATCAGGAGCAGGGTTCTGGAGTTGGGGCATATTGCCAGAACAGCCTAAGAAAGCTTGGACCTCCCAGGGTATATCTGCTCTGTCCATAATTAGAGCTCAGAGCCCTAATTTTTGCCTATTCATTTTAGAGGGGAACACAATAGGCCATATTTTCATTACACCCTAATCCTAAAACAAAACGTGCATCAAGTAGCAAAAATTGCCAGCCAGACCTGCTGAAGGAACAGTACTTTTAAATATGTAAATTGTTTCCTGTGGAGCCTAAGTATAGGTCTGAGGGGCTTAACTTTGATAGCCATGCTTTAAAAACACTTGGCTTGAATATGTACGGTTCAGGACTGTCCAAGTTTCAGGCACTCCCCATGGGCCACACTAGGGCAAGCCACAGACACCCATACAGGGCCCTCTCACCACTGCACCACACCTATGTATGACCCTGTACTCACCCTTCATTTTACACCATATGCCACAATGCACAATGCCCTGTTCCTAGGGCAGTGGCAGGAAACAGTAGAGGAAGGGGAGAGGGAGGGAATGCTTAGAGCCCCTGGGTACTGTTGCAGCTGAATGAGGGGGGGGGAAAGGAGGGGAGGTAGCAGCTGAATGGGAGCCTTGGGGCTATAACTTAACCCTTCCCAGGCCTCATGTAAGCTGCCAGCTGGTCAGCCCTGGTATAGTTTATTCAAAGCAGGATAGAGTGCCAACTGAGAGCATGTGTGAAAATCCTAGACATGTATATGTGAAATATATTTTTCCTTCCTTTTATCTAGACCTTCCCACGCTATGAGTTTCCCCCAAAACTGCAAGATTTAAGACCACATTCTAAAAGCCATCCCCCTCTGTTTATCTGCTCATCTTGTATCCTCCAGGTCCAAATATAGTACAGTCAATTCAAACTGCTATGCAGTTTGATGGAGTATCTGATCTTTTTAATCTTTGTGGCAGGCAGAGCTCCTGCCACCCTCCATTTTAAGCCTTCTAAACAGAGTTAAGGCCCGGTGATGTGCCTAGGTCCCAGCTTCTCTTTCTAGCCCTCGGTGAGCAGACTGAATCAAAGCTCCCCTGAAATGTTTAACTCTTGATTAAGTGGTTTCTATTCCCTGTCCCCTTCATGCCCATGCCATGCTATTCTATTAGCCATGCTGCTGTTGCAGTTTGTCCTGCCCTAAGGCCACCTCCTTCTTGTGGTGCTGCTGCTTGTCCCACTTCTTACATTGCTACTGTTTGTCCCTAGAATCACTGCTCTGACCCATTCCTGCCACTGCTGCTATGTCATCCATCTGCATGTCTGCTTTCCAAGAGTCAATATTGACAAAATCTGCACTTTTATTTTCCTCATGCCCACAATTGTACTCCTTCCATGCCTTCTCCTGAATCTCCAGCATGGGCAATGTAATGGGGGTTTGATGACCACTTCTCTACTGTCTTCACCCAGTGGATGTCACTGACCTCCAAAGGAGAAGATATCTCCAGTAAGCATTTCCCTGCTAGATTGGGAAACATTGCCCTGTGCAGGGGTCTCCTGTCTACCTTCAGGACTAGCAGCTTTATGCAGGTATATTTAAATTAGCATCTGATTTCTTTGCAAGTTTTGGCAAGTATGCCTCTCCTATATACAAATTTTCTAATTACTGATTACATGAGTTTGTAACCCAGTCCATACATGTAAAATATATTCTTAATAGTCTACTCTTCTCAGAAGACATTTCTGCAGTAGCTGAGTTTTGGTGATGTCTTTAATGTTTAGAGTTTTATCCTGGAAGTAACCAAAGTATGGGTGACTGAGGTGAAGAATTAGAGGGGAAAAATAAAAATTCTAATTGTGACAGGCTCACGGGATACGTCCCCAGCATCTCACGCGCCTTGCTGTTCAGATTTGCCTGACCTCACTCCCTTGCCTCTCTCACCTCCTATTTTTTTTCCTTCCATGCCTTGATCTTATGATATTTAATTGTAGAGCCTACCTCCAGAGGCTGGATAGTCTCTTCTTTGGTGTCTTTCTCCATTGTCTAGCCCTCGGAGCTCCTCTGCCTCCAAATCCCAATCTGCAAGGCTCCTCTGCTCAGATTCTACATGGGGTAATTCCCTTTAAGATGACCCTAGTTGTGCCTTAGGGCTATAATTATGGTCTCCATCCTTACAGTCACTTTGGAGGGCCATCTGGCCCTGACACAGTGCTTGACCCCTCAGGCCTCACACCTTTGTTGGGCTTCAGCTTTCCCAGCTTTGACCCCTTTCCTCTGTCTATGCCCCTTCAGCCTAGGTCCATTGCCACAGACCTTGGCTTCTAGGCCCCAGCCCCAGCTTGCCCCCTGCTCTGTCTCAGTACCAGTCTCCTGGGGTCACTGACCCAGGCAGTGCTTTAAACTGGGTACTCCTCAGGCATCCCTGTGGCACCATACCTCTCCCATAACTACAACACTGTCTTTTGGTTTGAGACTTAAATCAAAACAGAAATTTCTCTCTCATAACCATACAAAATTCTAACAGAAAGATTAATGAGAGGTGGTTAGCTGTGTTAGTCAGAAGTCAAACAAAGGATAGGACAGGGTGACACCTTCAGGTGTCTTTACACATACTCCAGATGGGTGGGGGACACTTTAATTAAATGGAGCTGCTCTAATTAAAGCACCCCCAGCACCACATGTATTCATTTGACCAGCTTGTATTTAAAGCGCTCCCACTTCCACTTTTAAGTCTGGGTACGCTGAATACATGCGACATAGAGGCTGCAGGAGTGTGCTAGTTAGCATGCTTCAGCAGACTTGATTAATTGTGTGCTAATTAGCATGCATCGGAACAGATGTCTGGCACATGTGTAGATGCCCTTAGTGAGTAAGTTATTTAGAAAGGCATAAACTTTGTAGGCAACAGCCTACTTCATCAGATGGTCTGAACAGCATAGCACCTGATGAAGTAGGCTGCTGCCTACAAAACTTACGCCATTCTGGATGAGTTAGTTTCTAAGATGCCACTCTGTCCTGCCTTCAGCAAGATTAATGCTGTTGCTGCTTCATACCTTGGTTGGATACTTGGTCCATTAATGCTTAAGTAGATGGAGGATGCTAGTCTTTACTGTACTTGTTTCGCCAATGCCTTCTTACCAGTTCTTGCCACTGAAAAGAAATTAGAGACGTGGTGATAGTTGACAAGGGCATTAATGTGTTTCTTAAGAAAAGCCTTAACTACCACATTTAGAGGCTGATGCAAGTTTGCCTTCTTTTAGGAGACATTAATGACTTCCACCAGTAAATGATCCAGAAATGTCTTCCTAGTCTTTGCCAACACTGAAGATATAGGACCTTGACAGGTTTTCAGAAAAGCAAAAATAGAAGTTAGGTGGGAAGATAGTCACCTAATTTACAAGTAGATCACTCAGATCCTAAATACCTATTTGTGCAAAAAGCACCCTATATAAAATCTAGTTTATCTATTTGCATTCAGTAGTCTATTAATAATCACACCTTTTTGTTGGAAAAAAATCATGGAACTTTTTCACAAACTGTTTCTGAGACACTGATTTCATTAAATTCTAATTCTGATCAATTTAATATTAAAATTATAATTCAACCTGTAGTCTAAATATCAGTAAAAAGATAAAAATAGTCTTAGCATAAACCTTTCAAAAACTTAAAAATTGTAATTTTAAGCGGCTGTTTAATAGACCAAATCCCTGTGGTTTGGTGAAAAAATGCCCTTTTTCTTAGACTACTCCAGAATCTAAGATTTCAATAATAAAAAATAACGCCATCACTAGTCATCACAGATATCAATAGAGCTTAACATCAATGATGTCATCAGTCTCAGAGATATGATAAGCTTAATGTTTGTGATTTAAGTATCGACTTAGTTAAGAATTTTGCTGTTGACTGAAGCAAATGGAAAAGAAGAGACTAATATTTTGATGATCTTCAGCATCCACTGAGACACCCCTTGTTTTGCTACCTTATTTTGTCAAGTGGGCAAAGCTTGGTTTCAAGGATTACGTTAAGAAAACAGTTCTCCAGAACTTCTCTGTTTGACCCCTGATTTTAAAAGCTGTTGGAAAAAAAACCTGAAAGAGAAAAAGACTTTAAAGCTATTGTTTAAAAAGTGCAGGTTGTCTGGGTATATTTAGCATGCTGATTCAGTGACAATGTAATCAAGCTGGGTGTGATGCCCAAATGAAATCTGAAATGCTAAAACATATTTTTTAAACAATTTATAACACTTCCTAATCTGTTAGCTTGCTTTCCAGAATTACCATCATAAGTATTTGGTGCTGATACTCTGGTTCTTGTAACTTATAACCCTTCCTCCTCCAACATCACCTTTTCACTTATTAATCAAATGCAGCTTTTTCATCTCAAACTTGGGAAACTCAATTTAGTAACTTTTTTAAATAACAGCATTTGGTTCCTAAGGCTTCAGTCTATAACTTATAATTATTTGCCTATTCAGACAGCATTAACTAACATCAGATTCAAAGTCATATGCATCATACCTGATTGTCAATCTATCAGACTAGTCCTTTGTATATATAAGCTTAATTTTTGTTGACAGGGCTAAATTGGGATTTAACTTCAAGCAGGAGTACATTTAAATGTAAATTTACTTTTTCCAACGATAGATTTTCAGAACTTAGCATGAGAAATCTGAATTTAATCAAGGTATTTGCACACACAATTTCCTGTGCAAAACAATCATGCAAGTAATTTAGCAAGTAAGTTATTTCCATTGGGTTGCAAATGTCTATGTGCATACAATCTGAGTCAGAAAAACTTTGTATGCAGAAAACTATGACCCAAAAGGAAGATATTAAAAGCTAAAAATGTACGTAATCTTAGAGTCCCAGAGAAAAGGTTATTCAGTAATATACACGTCCTCCCTTATTCCCTAATTGCAGATATTTAAATTTTCACAAACTTTAAAGAATGTGGGCAATTGAGGGTGGCCTTTTTATACCACTCTAATAATAGCATGTTTAGAATATGGCTATTAGTTTATTTTTCCCCAAAATCCTAAAAGTGCTTGAGGGAACTGATACTAATGATTCCAAGTCTTAATGGACTTTTTCCTTTCCCTGTGAAAGAACAATGGTTTCTGTTATTTAGACAGCGTTAAGTAAAACTATGCTTTTTAATTTGGGCCATATTTTAGTGCCCATATACATAAGAATTTAATAGTTTTTGTCTGTTTCCAACAAAAATAGGTAAGTAAATAATGTGCTAGAGTCTTTGAATAAGACTCTTACTCAAAGAACCAGGAGTGCATCCCTGAGTGCGGCCCCGCAGCCCTGAGCACAGCCCCCATCTGCTAGGAAGAGCCTGGCACAGCCCCAACCCCAGCCCGCAGTTGCAGCCCCCCCACCCCAGATCCCCGTGCAGATCTGGGGGCACATGCCCCCCCATACCTATGCAGTGGCGGGAGCCACCTCCCTTCCTGGATGAGCTGCGGCTCCATCCCCTGCCCCACCCCAGCTGGGCAGCATCTTCCCCAGCCCCTACCCCACTCCTTCCATCACTGGATAGGGGCATTGATCTACCCCCCCCATCCCCTTCCCTCCCCCTTTCCCTTCCATCACAACAGCCTTAGCAGCTGTACACAACTCTCCATGCTGTCAGTCTGTGCTCTCCTCTGCCTATGTGCTGTTCTACAGCTGCACACATGCACAGGCATTTATTGGCCAAATTATTGGCCATATCAGGCTGATTTCCAATGCAGTCAATTTTCTTTATATCAGTGCTGATCCAACATCAAACCAATGTATTGGTGCACCTCTAGTAATTTTGGTTACTGTGCAGTAAATGCACACCTGTAGATGTACCCACTGGGGAATATTTTAAGTCCAAAGAAAGACAGAGCAAAGATTATCAGTGCTATTTGTTTCTCATCTCCATTGCAGAAGTTCCCTACAAAAACTTGATTTGTTCCAAATTGTCCTTCTAGTGTGATAATCTTAGTAGTGGTTCAGATACTCATCAATTTTCAATTAATCTGTTGCTCTGAGGGGTCAAGCCAATGCTCAGGATCTCAATATTGTGCTATTAGACAGGAGGGTGTGGTGTACAATTGCACATGCACACATAAAAATCAATTAAGAACAAACTCACTAGGTGTATACACCCCTATTGGGCATACACACATTCACTACCAGCTCAGGCACTATACACTCCAAAAGTTAGACACAGATCACTAATTCATATATCACATACACAATGCCATATATACACACACACACTCTGTCACACTAGCAACTCAGATACACACATGTTCAAAATAACTGGTCTGGGTTCACAGACACTACACACACCAAATTTAGACAGAATCAGTTACCAGTTACAAACACCTGTACATTCAATACACATATGTGGATTACAAATTCATATACCACACACACACAAATATCTATATCTATAAATACATATGTGTGTATTCACTAATTTACACATACCACCCACCTACACATACACACACAAGTGAGTTCCTAAATTAGGTATTGTGATATGTATGTATATATGTGCTTGGTGTACTTGGGATACCTGGAGAAAGGTTAAGGTAAGAAAGTAGAAGTGTAGGAGGTTAAAGTTACCAGGACCAGGATTAGAACTGGTAGACTACAGGGCCCTGGGTCAAAGAACTGAGGCTCAGGGGTAACTTTAGGTTAATTGATCTTAAATGATTAAAAGACAAGCCCAAAGCCTGCAGAACTGGGAAGCATGCCGGCACAGAGTCTGGGACTGGAGCCACAGCTACGGGGGAGCTGAAAAAGTAGATGGGGAGAGGAGGGAAAATGGGACTAAGGGAAAGTGTGGGTGTTAAAGAGTGGGGAGCCAGAGGATGGTTCTGGGGCAGCTAGAGAAGTTGCAGAGAGCAGCAGTAGGTGCTGGAAGTTGGAGAGAACTGCAGGACAGCTAATAGGAGCTGGGAAGCTGCAGGGTGAGATCACAGAAGGTGTAGGGGGGAAGCCTGAAAACAGAGAGACAGGCAGCAGAAAATCACAGGAAAAGGAGCAGGGACAGCAGAAAACAAGGAGAGGCTGAGAGGTGGCAGAAAAGGAGAGATGAAATTGGGAGGAGACCGGGAAACTAGCAGAGAGGGTGGGAACTCGAGCTGAGAAAGAGAGAGAGAATGAGGCTGGAATTTAAGATAGGAAAGAGACTGGGATTCAGTAAAACATGACCCAGCTCGGCAGGGTTGCAAATGACAGTGGTTTTATTGAACAGGGGAGATGGTGACACAATGCCAAATTGGTTTCCTTGCATGCGCATGTGCGCGCGCACACACACACACACACACACACACACACACACAGTGGCAGCAGGGGTGAGAGAGGCTTGGTGCAGGGGCTGAAGTCCATGAGGGGAGAGAGAGAGAGAGAGAGTCAGTTCAAATTGTAGGGGGAGGTATGCAGGTAAAATCTACCTATCCAGGCTGGAAAGGGGTCCTTGTCCAGTAGATGTTGTCCAGAGGGGGTTGCTGGCGGGGCCTCTGGGGTGGATAGGTGACATGAAGCTGGTCTGGTCTGGATGAAGATGGCGTTCCCACTGGGTCTGTTTTCACTGCCCCTCTTTATAGGGGCAGACCATGTGTGACCCTTGTGACAGGAGGCATGCCCAGGCAAGGGTCAGCCCCTGGTGTACTGAGCATGTGTTCTCCATGCAGAGATGTGCAGTTTTGGGTGTCTGTAATGGTGGGGTACAATAATAGAGTTGCTGGTTCTGCAGGGTCTTTTGTTTTTCAAATGCTGGTCTTGTCTCTGTTCCTGGGTGAGGTCCGTAGTTCCCGGATGAATCAATGTGAGGTGATGGCCCAGTCATTACAGGCCATTCAGTAGAGGCCTGGTACCATTGTTTCTCATTCATGGGGGAACCAGTTTACATGGGAGGGGTACAATGAATCATATTGTTGCAACATGGGATGCCCAGGCAAAGGACAGAAGCTGGAGGCTTGACATATCAAATGGAAACTTGACATTACTTTGGTTCACTTACAAACACAGGCCTAAACCATGCAATATCCATATGAAACAACTAAAATCAATACAAAAATGACAATACAATATACAACAGTAAAAATTAATACAAACCTAATAATTATAAAACAACGGATATCCAAAACCAAAAACTTGCCACCAAAAATAAAAATGCTTAAAGCTTATCCTAATTTTGAGCTCACTTATCTATAGGGAACAGAGAGGAAGATAAAAGTCAGAAATGGTTGGGGAAGGGGAGGGAATGCAGTTTGAGATAAATAATTTAAAAAAAAAAAAGAAAACTGGGGGTTTTCCTACAAATCCAAATGATGCAGCCACCATTTTTCCTTCCTCACTATCAGATTATACGTAGCTGAGGCTAAACATATGAAATTTACCCAAGCAAAAGAATGGGAGGGAATACTGATGGGATTGGTAAGAAGTTATTTATATCATGAAGCAGAGATGAAGTCAATCTGCGTTACAGAGGAGAGTTCACCTGTTAATCTTTTCAGATAGTTAAAATGTAAGGTTTTTCAATTCTTAATAGTTGCATAGAGAAAGGTAGCTGTGTTACTGTAAAGTCAATTAGGGCACTTGTGTACATGCTTCAGGGATGTGTTTGTATGTTGGGGGGCTTCAGTTAGAGCAGCTCGCAGAGATTCTCTAATTAAAGTGACACTGTGTGTCCTGTATCAGTGTCCTCACACTTTAAAATGACATTGAATGAGCAGCCCCACCACAATTTTTAAGCATGGTGATGCTGATGCGTGAGATGCAGGAAGCTGCTGGAGCAGCCTCTGTGCTCATATATATAGGCATCCTTGGAGACTAACTGGTTCAGAGAGTAATACGGTTTTGTAGGCAATAGGTTGTTTTGTGAGATGCTTTTCACAGGGTGAAAACAAATGTTTTCTGGACCTGGTTTAGGTTTAGGCTTTGCTTTATTTTAAATTGGCTAAACCTAAACTGGAAATGGTAAGTGCAGGCATTCACAGCTGCCAGGAGCTATGCAGTTAGCCCAGAGTAAGTCACCCTCTGTGAGCAGGAGTGGGCTGGTGGGATCAGGAGGAGTCTGGTGGGTGGTGGGGGGCCTGTAGGGGGTATTGTCTGGTCCAGAGACAGCTAGTCTAGGGGCTAAAAATAGCCCAGTAAGGATTGGGGGTACAGGGGATGTAGGAAAAACACAGCCCTGGTGTTGGGGTGCATGCCTGGGCTTTCCCAGCCCTGGGGCTGTACTGTGAATGTATTCAGGCATTCACTAGACTGGGTTAATTCACTTTAAATTAGATTAAGCCAGGTCAGTCTAAAGTTAGACCACCTCCTGAAATGAACTAACTTGGATCAGGTGTGCCATTTTGGGGGCAATTTAAGCCCTTGTGTAAACATTCCCAGCAGGCATTTAGACTGACCTAACCAAGGTTAGGTCAATCTAAATGTAACACTTGCATGTACCCATAGTCTCTAAGGTACCACCCTGCCCTGACTTCTGCCTAATAATGACTTAGGTAGCATCAGTATCAAAAATGTCTTTCTCCAACTGGGTCTGTAAGGAGAGAAGAACTGATTTCTCTTAATTAGGACCTTTCCACAATAGATCATGCTTTTGTGTAGAGGCTAATAATAAATTGGGCTAATTAATCAAGATACAGATAAACACACAGATGTATGTTGTTTCTGTCTATGTACTTTCCTTGTTTACCAGTACACAGCAGTTTCTAAATTTGATCTCCTAGAGGGCTATGTTCCCATAGAAAAGTTTTTGGAGCTAAGTGGTTTGTTCCCCACATCCCCAGCCTCTCTCCATAAAGTTAATACTGGAAGAACCTTCAGCAGATATTAGTGGAATTGGGAATCTCAGTGTCATTATTTTCTATCATAAAGTGCACTTGCAAGTGTATTGAAGTTATTTTCACAGCATGAACAGCAAATATCATGGTGGGCTTTCCATCTGTATCTGAGCTTGCAACTCAGAATAAACACATGGATATTAGCTTGGCACTAAAATAATAAAATGAGTCACAAATGCCAATCATTTCAGGCTTTCAAATGTAATGTAAGGCTACGAACTCCTAATAAGCTGCCCTGTGCCTCCTACATTGCACTGCATTTCAGTTGTAAATTAACATACTGAAAGCCTGTCCAGCGTCCAGTATTGTTTCACATCTTCATTAATGATTTGGATGATGGTACTGAATGCATGCTTAGCAAATTTTTAGGTGAGACGGGGGCAGGTTAGACCTGAGTGAGGGCACGTCCAGACAAGAGCAGTTGTTTGGTGCCCCAGGGACAAGTAGCAGCAGTGCACCTTGTGCCACAACTACTTGTTCCCAGGGAATACCCATGCCACACGCACTTTGGTGTGCATCAAATTACCCCAGGGTAGGTAGCAGAGGCTGGGCCGAGCACTGTGCTGGCTCCAGCAGTCTTACGGGGGATCCTAGGGGCCTCCCGGGGCTGCATCCACGGCAATCCTCCCAGGTGGAGCCTGTAGCAGCTGCAACATGGGTTTGCGTGGCCCGGGTCACCTTTTCAGTAGCCCATGCTGCCCAAGCATGTACTACTCCAGTTTTTTTCCCCCACAGGTTTTTTTTGACCCCTGGATATCATGGGGTCAAAAAAACCCATGCGAAAGAAAATGCAGCAGCACATGCATGGGCAGTGCCCCTTTGCAGCACAGAAAATGCCTGACTGTGCAATATGTGGTGCTGCAGATGTGTTTGCAGCACCACCTACCATATGACCGCACTCATCTGGATGTGCCCTGAGAGGGCAAAGAGTCTTGAGCCTGGTGAGACCAAGGGAGAGAGGCTGAGACTCAGAACTGGTCCAAAGGAAGTGGGCGTAGGCTAGAAGTTAACAGGTAGAGTAACCAGTAGATATTAGGAAAATCTTCCTGACTATGAGGGTGGTTAAGCATTAGGATAGGTTGCCTAAAAAGGTTATAGAATCCCTAACCATGGACATTTTCAAGAGCAAGGTAGACAGACAGTTTTCTAGGAGGGTTCAGTCAAGGATGATCCTGGATTGGATGACATCATCAGTTTCCTTCCAATCTTATTTTACATTAGATTGTATGTACAACTTTTAGTCCTGAAAAACTACAGTAATGTCTAACTAATTTTCTCATTCTAATATCTCTGATTAAAACAATCCATCGGAATGATAATTTCTCTGACTTGCCATTTTAATGATGAAAAGCTACTTTGTTTATATTATGTTACTGTCACCCACTTCCATTCTTACCTTTCCTACAACTCTTTACCCTTACACTGCCTCTATTCATTGATTATGTTAACCTAACACACAGCTAAAACTACCATATACCTTTCTTGTAACATCTAAACCACATCCTTAGATTTTAAAGATGGCACTAAAGGTACATGCAGGGGATTATTAGGCAGCTTAAACTTTTTTCAAATTATATTTTCAATATACCAATTTTTTTTTTTAATAAAAGGCTGGATTTTTACCACTTGTACTTCGTTGTTAGTTCTATTTCTCTTCTTCTAAAAAAAAATCTATATTTTCACTAAGAATTCTTTGGAGAAGACCAGGGTTTGCTCTCCAAAGAAATAGCCTTTTTTCTTTCACACTTTTCACAGTTTTCAGCCTTTAAGGAAACCAAGTATTGTCCATTTTTTGGCCTATGACCAATACATATTATTACAGTTAAAATTCAATATTACCATGCTTTCTGGCATATCATATAATGAAGATATAATGAGTTATGACTGGATAGAGGAGGGACAGAGCCTAATCTTCAGCTCACTCTCTCTCTTGTTTCCTCCTCAAGCAAAAGCTACAGTTTTAACCCCTTTAACAGCTGAGTTGTCCGTAGATCTTGGCTGCTCAGCCAAAAGCTGAAACTGTAGCTACTGCTAAAGACTGAATTCTATCAGCAGATCAATTATTTCGAAAATAGCTACCAACAGTCCGCAGGAAAAGAGATGCATAGGGAAAGAGATACAAGGAGCAGCTAACAGACAGCAACATTGCAGAAGGATAGTTTGATTAGGGGAGCAGAAAGACCATTAAAAAGGGGGACAGGGTTGTTAACACCTATAGAATGGAGAGATTAACAGGAACCAAGTAAATTTTAATAAGCTGTGAGGTCAATTGACTCACTGCTGCCTGGATGGAAGAAACTAATTTTAAAATTTGGATGAAACAAGAATCTAAGGGGGCTGTGACCATAGCACTGCACTCCCTTGGATCTGCATGTGGTATGAAAGAAAATATATTACTGTGTATCCCAACTTGTTTTAAAAATCTGCATGGAAGTTTCTCTAATTTTCCTAAACTGGTTTTGAATAACCCCATATCTGTATTTTCACCATCATCACCAACTCAGCAAGCATAAATTTAAGAAGTCCCTGTGTGAGTGTCATCACAGTTATGTTTTTAATGTCATACCAAAGTGTTAGGTATTCTGACACCACAAAACTAGTTTCTCAAAAGTGAAAAGCATTATACATATCATTTCACTCAGTAAGGAAGGCCTTAATACCTACAAATAGGGGTGGAACCATGGGGGTTCAACTGTGTGGACACCCCACTTCTGCTGCTGTCCCCAGCTGATCCAGCAATAGGGGAACCTCCAGATCAATTCTGGCTATGGCTTCATGGGGTGCCAGACTTGGCAGAGGATAGCAGTGGTGAGCAATATTCTTCTTTCGTGAGCAGTTTTCTTCTTTCTGTACCTCCTGCTCCCCCACTATGATTCTCCATTGGCCAGGAGCAGGCACTTGAAGGAGGAGTCCACCCCCTCCCTTCACTGTTGTCCCCAACTAATGCAGACATGGAAGGAGACTCAAAGGCCTTCCTGCTACACTCCAGTTGCAGGCTTCAGGGAGCAGCTGTATGGAGAACCAGACTCAGCTAAGAACAGCAGTAGCGATGCACAGGTTCCTCCTTTCTGCACTGTTGTACAGTTGTTACCTTTCAGTGCTTGCTCTCATCCAGTTTGGGTCGGGATGGAAGGTGTGACCAGGCAAGAAGGAACCTGTGTGTTGCTGCTGCGTACATCCTTGGCCAAGCCCAATACCCTGTTCAGCTGCTCCCCTCAGCTGAAGCAGATCAGGAGAATTTCTAGAGTTCCCTCCCGACCTGTCAGTTCAAAGACAGCTCTTGACCCTGGCCCAGCATCCTGGGATTCTCCATCAGCCTGGGGGCTCCAGCTTCCCCCTTATAGTCCATGGAGTGGTGTACCACTTCCCTTCAGAATTCTTGGATTGATCCTGCCTATTAATTAAACACGTGGTTAATAAGCATTATTTAATTGGTAATATGTTCTTAAATGCTGGATATAAAACTGGTTACTGGAAGATTATGCACTTTGGCAGCACTTTGATCCAGTAGTTGGGCTCCGGGGTAGAATCACAAACCGAACTAATGTTTAGAATAGAAAACCTGCTGAACAACTGAACTGTGGATTCAGGATAGGAAGGGAACTTTTGAGATTCAAGTTCTGTTTTTAGAGATGGCCAAAAAATAATAGCACTGGGATGATCTTGAGGAAAACTTCAGCTATTCTTAGCAGCAGCAGCAACCACCCTGCATGAGAAAAGCATGCTATTTAGTTTCCTGCCAACCAGGACAACCAAAATCAAACTTTCTCTGAAACACTTAAAAAAAACTAGGTTCATGGAACTCAATAAACTAATATTCAATGATGCCTAACTGAAATGATTAGGACAACCTGGGACAACGTATCTAATGCTAGTTTGTTATACAACTCCAGACAGGTTTCCACAATGCTGTCACAAACAAAGCTTGAACATTTGAACAACAAAGTGAGGACTGGGAGTAACACTGGAGAATAGTATTGTACTTCAAGAATATTAAAATAAAGGGAGTCAAAATGAAAATATACAGTGACAAAACAAGATGTAAATTAGACAAATTTATTGAAAAATTAAACTTCCTTAAGAAACTAAGCATAAACTCTCCCTTGTTGATTTAAGTCAATGAAGCACTCTCTTTAAAAAACTGTGGTATTCTAAACATGAAAGTGTAAGGGAGATTAAGTGTTTTTTTCATTCAATTTTAAATCCTATTTTTAATACACTGTTGGACAAAAGGAAAATCATGTCTGGGTAAGCAATTAAGATTACCTTTGAAATTATATTTTGTGTGTACACATTCTTTCCCTAGGCTGCTCACCTTCACTACATGTATTTTTTTAGTCTTATTTGGCAGACTTCAGCTTACACAGCGTCCACTTGCAACTATAAATCAATTATGCCCCTAGCAGAAAGAACAGCCACCATCTTATCCAGTAGGAGAATCTCTCTTAAATGTCTACCCTGTGATTATTCTACGTTTCACACCTTTCTTACATATGCAAGAATTTTCTAAGCCCTTCTTTGCAAAAAAACCAAAACAGTTAAGCACAATGGCTAAGTATAAGCAGTAAAAAAACCCAAGGCTAAAGTGATTCAATATTTGTAGTCTAATCTGTGTAGATTAAACCAATAAGCAAATGAATAGACGTTCACTTTTGATTCTGGAAATGCAGCGACATGCCTGCAGTGGTCTAGGCCAGAAGCTGGAGGGGTGAGGGAGTGGGCAAGTAGGGTGCTAGAGCATGCCTCCCTGCTTGGCTGCAGCAGACAGCTTGTGCCAAACCTAGCCCACTCACCCTGCAACAGGGATTGCAGGAGGGTTGCAAAGCATCCTGGGATGCTGGGGGACTACTGTGAGTTAACTTGAATCTGGAGGGGATCTGGGTCAGAAGTTCCATAAACTGATTTAATCTAAATCAATAAAGTCTGATACTGCATCCATCCAGGTTTATCTTAAATCAGTTTCAGCCATTCTGGAAGCAGTTTTTGTGCGCTTCTGCTGTGAATTTCTGTTGTGTTACAGATTTGATCTGGTTTCCAGTCACTTATATTAGTTTTTGTGTAATTTCTGTACCTAGTCATAGTGAACATACATGCTGTTTTTGAACTCAAAAGATCTCAAGAAGCTTCGGAAAGGACAGGCACAATTCATATGCTGATTTTGCTATACTTTCACCTGGTACAACTCAGCCTACAAATCCCAGAATGCCAACAATAAATTGGTCAAAGTTAGACATACTGTAATGCAGACCTTCTCTAACACCTGCATAGAATATATGCTGCTAGCATATCTAGGAAAGGTGCATCTCGTATGCATTCCCTAAGCAGCATTCACAGGAAATGTCGTATGGATCTCTGACAGTAACTTCAGCTAGAGAATCTCTAGAAGAATCAGTCCCTGGGAAAGAGTGATAACACTACTGGGAAATGCTTTCTTCAAAGTAGGAAACATTTTGTATCTAAAAATAAGTCTGGATTTGGAGCTACCATTGCTTCAACTGTTAAAGGACACTACCATACTTCTTGGGGAGTGAGGTCAAAGGAAGGAATAGTTTACCCGAGTATAGCAATTCTACATAATAGTTTAGCTCAGGAAGAATGCTCGATTCCCTGTATTAGAAAGCAGAGTACATTCTCACGTTAAAATGTATTTAAAGAAGTATAATGTTGGAGCTAGCAGTCATAACTTTCAAAATGCCAGACTTAAGGTTGAATATGCAAAATCTTTTGTTCACATGTCCTCGGCCTCATTTAGCACGCAGGAGCTACCAGGCTCTGTTTATATCATAATAACAGACTGTTGTCATTAAGTCTCCCCTAACTTTTTGCTTCTTGAGATGGAAGAAGTGTAGTGAATGAGGCAGAAGACTGAAGGAACAGAAAGAGCTGAAGCAATTAAATGCTGGCCTGAAAAATGGGGTTCTATTCCTGCCTCTGCTGTAGGTTTCCCTGTGTGCTCTAAGCCAAGTCATGCAAGGCAAAACTATTCATAGCTTCTCTGTGTATTTGTCCTCTTCCTGGTACCTGATGTGAGAGCCTCAGATCTGATGTGTAGATACCCTATGCAATCTTAGAAGTCAAGGGAAGCTGTGCACTGAATATATGGCATCAGGCAACAATGATAAGTTCTCTGAAAATCATGCCCTTGGCATCAGCCATCAGGCATACACGAGGATACTTTTGACCTTAATCTCTCTAAGCCAGATCTTCAAAGGTATTTAAGTTAACTTTTATTAACGGATTTTAATACAAGTTGAACATCTAAATACCCTGCAAAATCTGGGCCTCAATTCTATCTAATAAACAGGATGATTACCATCCTTTTAAGTCATAGAGCTATACTGAAAATAAATTAGTGTTTGTGAAACACTAAAATTCTAGACTAGTGAGAACCATACAGTGCTTAGTTCCCTCATGGACTGTGGATGAACACATTTTTAAACTGTTTTTAGAAAGGGAACACACATCAGGTGTACCGATATAATTGTCACATCTGTCCATTCTTATACTGGTATAGTTGAGCTAAACTGCTGAAATGTTAAACTTGAACAAAACATCAGACTTCTTTGAACAACTTGTTCAAAACACCTTTCCTGTACCTTGAACAACAAACTTGAACAAACCATTTGAAATGTTAAACTTGAATAAAACAGAACAGTATAAACTTCATGTGAACTGATACGAGAAAGATTATATTGAAACAGTTGCAGTATATCTGAGGGTGCCTGTACATGTGTGGAGATGTTGCTTTGAAGCACTGTTATTACAGTATGTCAGAGCAGACTCAATTAATCGAATCTGTTGGAGTGTGCTAATTAGCACACTCCAACAGCCTCTGCGTCTCATGTACCAGCGTCCCCACACTTCAAAATGATGACAGAGGTGTTAATTAGAAAGTGTCCCCCCTACCCCTGGAGTATATGTAAAGATGCCCAGAATGTCTTATCCTAGTATAATTTAATGCCATCATAACTATTACTTCTATCCACAAGCACTAGCTTTTCTATCTTCAAGCAGGTTTGAATAGCATGTAATAAATAAGGCCTAGATTTGCACACTGAAAAATGAGAATAAATCAGAATAGCGACTAACTGCTAATTAACTAAGCATCATCCAACCTGTGCATGGAAAAAAACAACGAAAAAAAGTACTTTGCAATCTTAGTATTCTTGTGGGTTAGGCTTTTTTGATACATTTAAATTTCTTAGTACAGCTACTCCTCACTTAACGTTGTAGTTACATTCTTAAAAACTGTTGCTTTAAGCAAAATGATGTCAGGTGAATCCAGTTACATCACAGTAGTTAACTATTAGCAGGTGGTGGCCAAACAACATTATAAGTCAACTTTACTCGTTACTTTAAACGAGTATGTTCTCTAATAGATCAGCAACTTAATAATGAAAGAACATTAACTGGGAAGATGTTAAGTGAGTAGTACCTGTAAAAAGCAAAAGGAAATACATTTATATGACAAGATAGTAATATCCATATGGATCAAGAGTAGGCTTGAAATCTTTAGATCTATGATGCCTGAGCTAAGAAACTAATTGGGTGGATGACAGTTTTTACCATTGGGTTTTACAGAGGTTTGGTCTAGTAGTTGGACCCTTCTAAGCTCCTCACCTGTAGCCTGTCCCTGTTATGTTCCTGTACCTTTCCTCTACCTGACTGCATTCTGCCACCCCAGCCTTTTCCTCCAACGCTTGGTGTCTCCACTAAGCTCCCTGTCCAAGTTTCAACCTTAATAATTCCCACCTGTTCTTTATCTTGCACTCTACACACTGTGTTCTTTCTTTTAGGGAATCTCCAGTACCCCCACCTACTCACTCACTCCTCACCCAATCTGAATGCCTCTCATTGACTCCCAATCCCAATTTCTAACCTTTTCCCCTCTTTTTCCTCAGCTCTAATTCCCAACTTACACTCTCAGTTGCTGCCACGATCCAGCTCTTGTTCTCCCTGTAATTGGACAAGGTTGCTTCTTCCTTGCTACTTGGGTACCAGCGACTGGAACACTGACACCAGTCTTCTTGCCTTAAATTCCAGAGCCTAGTGCTCATCCTAAAGTCAAGCATATTTGTAGAGGGTTTAACTGCCAAACCCTGTCATATATTCAGTGGAGACTCAATAAACAGATTTTCATAGTTTTTTAACTGAGCCAAATTTGAGTAGTCTTCCACAAAAAGCAACAAAAGTCACACTCTTTGACAGCAAACCCCCTCTGCCAAACTTCAGAACCTTTGTCCAAATCACAAAGCATTACAATTCTCACAAAAAGTTTGTAATGTTCTTTGTCATCTTGTTCTCAGAAAAGGATGGAATATTTTGTTGAAACTTTTCTAGAAGAAAAAATGCAAAGGTTTATGCTGACCAAAAAAATCAGCACAAATGGTTTTGTTTGGGCAAAGTTATAAGCAACAAAACAGTACTATGATGGGAAGTGTCAGACAAGTATAAGTAATGATATCATCTCTGCCTTTAATAATAATCATGAATAAGGGCAAAAATAAAAGTGTCCAGAGTAAGAAAACATCATAGAGAATCAGTGGTGGGATGTTAGAGATCTCCATTTGGAAACAAAAGAGTAGCTGTAGTAAGATAATTGGAAGTGGAAAGACCTTGTAATTTGCTATAAATGCCAAGTCTTAATTCACAATTGTTTTGAAGAACAACTTACTGTTAAAAAAAAGAGTTCATTGTAAATGCAGTTTAGTTGCTATATTTTGAAGTGTATCTAACTTTATAATACAGAATATGTAAGGTGAAATGTTAGAATAGTCTTTTTTTTCTCTATATATTATTTGCAAGCACAGCTTAATTAGATGTCTAAGTACCATGTTGTATTAGAAAAGGAGGTGCTGGAAAGTCTTAATGGCCTAATTTGTAAGCGCATGAAGGATTCCCAGTAACGATATATCTGAAAATCAGGTTTTTACATGATGTTATAACCAAACAATCAGCAGCTTCTTAATAAAATAGAGACAGTATATTGTGTTTTGACATTGTATTACTATTCCAAATCAATCTGGTTTTATGAGATCAAGAGTTAAATTGTATTTATCACTGTATTTTATTTCAGCATACAGACTATGTTTCACTCCCAGACATTTTACTTCTTTGTGCCAAAATAGAGACCTTTTCTATTTTTTTGCATAAGAGTAATAGAAAGGAATGCAATAACAAATATATA